>NW_018743850.1:2322139-2922139 GCF_001683475.1 Chenopodium quinoa | reverse complement strand
TTGCCATCTTATAAATGATCTTTTCTCCCTCCTTGGAGTCAAGCTTTTCATAAACCTTATGATAAGCCTTTTCTTTAACTTGGCGAACAGCTACCTTTGCCTTACTTTTAGCCTTCTTATACGCTGCAAAGGTTTCGTCACTCCTACATTTTCCCAAGGCTTGATAGCATTCCCTTTTTTGCTTAATTACTGCTTTCACCCCTTCATTCCACCACGAAATATCTCTCTATATCGAAGCTCTTCCCCTTGATTCCCCTAAGACCTCTTTGGCCACTCTTAGGAAACAGTTCTTCATTCGTAACCAAGTCATGTTTGGATCCACCTCTCCATTCCAATCCGCCTTCTTAATTATCTTTTCTGTAAAAACTTAAGCCTTTGCATCCCTTAGAGTCCACCATCTTATCCTTGGCTCCTCTTGTTTTCCTTTTTTCTTCGCCTTCTCTTTCAAACGAATAGTCATTACCAAAGCCGGTGTTGGGTGACCACACTCTCTCCTAGAATGACCTTGCAGTTTAGGCAACTTGGGGAAAATCCATAATAGCTTCACCACCTGCGTCCCTCTGCCCATACCCAAAGCCTCCATGGACACTCTCATAGCCATCTCGACTCGCCCTAACGTGCCCATTTAAATCACCTCCAATATATAATTTCTCTGAGTGGTGGACACCTTGAACCACCTCGTCTAAATCCTCCCAAAATTGTTGTTTCTCTTCTGCATCCAAACCAAATTGGGGAGCATAAGCACTAATAACATTCACAATCTCCTTGCCACATAGCAACTCCATTCCTAGTCATGTGGCTCGTTTCTTGCCCCACGTACCACACCTTATACTCCAAAACCAAGCCTCGAGCTTCTTCTCCTGTCCATCTTGTCTCTTGGAGGCACATGATGTTTACGCGTCTTCTCTTCATCACTTCTACCACTTCTGCTGATTTTCCCGTAAGAGACCCCACATTCCAAGAACCAATCCGCAAACTAGATTCCTTTCTCCTACGCTCCCTCATACCACGCGCACTCGTACTACGCTCCCTCCGCCAGCCCTTGATCATTTGACTCCACTCTTGGGCAATGTGGCGCGTCGCTTCCGGGCGACAAACTAGCAACTCTTGCATACTTATCACTGCACCCGGGTCTGGGAAGTGTAGCGCGTCGCTCAGTAGGAAACGGCCCAAATGGCACGCCCTTGCTCATTTGACACCACACTCGGGCAATGTGGCGCGTCGCTTCCGAGCGACGACCTAGCAACCCTTGCATACTTATCACTACACCCGGGTCTAGGAAGTGCAGCGCGTCGCTGAGTAGGGAACGCCCCACAAAAATATCAGTTTGGCTCATGTCATGGGATGTGACAAAGTTTTACACTGGCTGTCACTAGCCTACCGAAACCCTCCTCCTTTATCTAGGCTTGGGACTGGCAGCAGGAAAACCCACTGCGGAGTTAAAAGAAATAAAAAAGATCCTTGCACAGTTGTCCTGATAACCTATGGTCAAAGATCAAGGTTTTGTGTACTTTTCCCCCTGTTTTATGTACTTATTGTTTTCAGTATTTAATACTTTTGCATATTGATATTGCTCAGATGCCAAGAGACTTATAGGCAGGAGATTCAGCGACGAAACAGTGCAAAATGATTTAAAGCTTTGGCCATTTAAGGTCATTGCCCCTCCTAATTCATGTGAAGACAAGGAACCTAGGATGGTAGTGACCTATAAGGGTGAGGAGCAGCACTTCGCTCCTGAGGAGATAACATCAATGGTCCTTGTAAAGATGAAAGAGATAACAGAGGCCTATCTTAATACAACAGTGAAAAATGCAGTTGTCACTGTACCGGCCTACTTCAATGATTCTCAGCGTAAGGCTACGAAAGATGCAGGAGTCATTGCTGGACTAAATGTTATGCGTATAATCAACGAGCCAACTGCAGCTGCTATTGCATATGGTCTTGACAAGAAGCTTAATGAGAGTGACATATGCAAAAAACATATACTGGTTTTTGATCTTGGTGGTGGGACATTTGTTAGTATGTTTGGAAAAGGGAGTATTTGAAGTTAAAGCAGTATGTGGTGACACACATCTTGGAGGTGGAGACTTCGATAATGACATGGTGAGTTACTTTGTGGAGAACTTCAAAAGGCAACACAATGTAGACATTTGTAACAACTCAAGGGCTCTTGGTAGGTTGAAAGCAGCTGCTGAGAGAACCAAAAGAACCCTTTCATCTGCTCATGAAACTACTGTAGAGATTGATTGCCTTTTTGAGGGTATTGATTTTACATCAACTATTACTCGTGCTCGATTTGAGAAGTTGAATATTGATTTATTTAGGAAGTGTATTGACCCAGTTGATCAGTGCTTGAAAGATGCTAAGATGGAGAAGAGTGAAGTTCATGATGTAGTCCTTGTCGGAGGATCAACCCGAATTCCTAAGATCCAGCAGCTTTTGCAAGAGTTTCTCAATGGGAAGGAGCTTTGTAGAAGCATTAACCCAGATGAGGCAGTTGCCTATGGAGCCGCTGTACATGCTTTTGTCTTGGCTGGTGTGAATACTAAGAAAGATGTGGTGCTTGTCGATGTTGCACCTTTATCGCTTGGTGTTGAGTTCTATGGTGGGGGTATGGAAGTAGTTGTCCCACGTAACACTATCCTCCCAACAAAGAAGGTTGTCGGGGATACTACTCCGGAGGACAATCATACTGATGTGTTAATTTCAATATATGAAGGTGAGAGACCAATTGCTAAAGACAACAACTTTCTCGGCAAATTCTTGCTTTCTGACATTCCTCCTGCACCAAAATATGTTCCAGAATTTGACATCTGGTTTGAGATCGATGCTGATGGGATTCTTACTGCTTCCGCAGAGGACATTAATACCGGGAACAAGAACCAGATCACCATTAATAATCGGAGTAGATTAACTGAGGAGGAGGTTAATAAAATGTTGGAAGAGGCTGACAAGTACAGGGCTGAGGATGAGAAATACTTAAAGAAGGTGAAGGCTAAGAATGATTTGGAGAAATATGCTAACAAAATGTGGGAGACATTTGGAGACTACGCAAAGAAGATTAGTTTGGAGGATAATATGAGGATGAAAAATGCCATTGTGAAGTCAATTCAGTGGCTAGATTGGAATTTTCAGCTAGCTGAAGCTTCCAAGTTTGAAGAAAAGATGCATGAGCTTCAAGTCATCTGTGAGCCCATAATTGCTAAAGCATCTAAACCTGAAGATAACACTGCTTGTTCCGATAAATCTGAGAGGACTGTTGCCAGAAAGAAATTTGATGGAAGGACTGGAGTCTCAAGGTTTCTGAAGTTTTTTTGTTTAGGTTAGACGGAAGGTGATTGAGTATGTTTTGAAGGCTTTTCTTACCGGAAGGTTTTTTTTTTTTTTTTTTTTTTTTTTTTTTTTTTTGCTGGTAATTGCTGCAATGGCCTAGTTGCAAACGGCAAGTATAGCTCTCTTAGAATTACTTATTTTAGTGATGATTATTGCAATATTGAGGTGCTTTTGAGATATCTTCAATATGCAAAGAATTGCTCAATAAATCCCTAATCTTTGTGACTCCCTTTTCTTTGTTTTCAATGCTTGATTAATCTTCAAGTTCCTATCTCGCCAAAAGAACTATGCTTGAATGCTATCAATTGTTTGCCAATTTTGCCATATTTTTGTTAAATTTGTTACCTTAGAAGAATTTATGAGCTCTAAAGAATTCTACTGTTTTTGATGGGGAACAATCCAGAGGCTAGGTTGGAATACTCAGCTAGCTGAAGCTTCCAAGTTTGAAGAAAAGAGGAATGAGCTTCAAGTCATCTGTGAGTCCATTATTCCTGTAACCTCCGCGTATTCTCATTCTCTAAATAGTCCTGCAAGAACTTCAACATTGAGTCTTAACTAGAAAAAAATTGGTGCGACAAGGGTATCTGGATTTTTCAAGTTTTTTGGTGCTTAATTTTGATTGAATGTTATGCTAAAAGTTGATTTTAAGATGTTTCTGTGTAAATTGGTTATTGAATTTTGAAGGAATAAATCATACTCTTTTCAGAAGATTTTTATTTTTATTTTTTATAAGAGAAGGATGCTTAGATTAAGGTCATAGCACAGTAGTAGAGTTTTGATATGGTGTATCACCTTTTCGTACATTAGGAGAGTTCCTACTTAGTCGTATTACATCACGCAGTAGTACATATCTGTGTGGAGTGGGACTTTTTACCAAATTGAGCTTTTTTGGCAAAGTATTTACTAAATTGGTCTCGTGGCAAAAGTATTTCCCAAACTAAGCTTCTAGGGTAAAACGCTGTCTCGGACAGCGTTTTAAACCCAGTTTTTTTTAAAAAAAAAATTTAAGACATAAAACTCTGTCTCAGACAGCGTTTTATAGTTAATTGACTTTTGTATGTATTTTGCTAAAATATATTGGAATACACGTATTTTGTGTATGTAAAAAGTAAAACGCTGCCCGAGGCAGCGTTTTACTTACAACAAAAGTATTATTCCCAATTAAACGCAGCTGCAATTCGATATAAGTCCCGCAATATTGTATGTTGGAAAACGCTGCCTCAGGCTGCGTTTTATTCTGTACAATAAACGCTGCCTGAGGCAGCGTTTATTGGGGTTTTTTTTTTATAAAATATGAAATACGAAGTTTGAGAAAAAAGTCAAATAGGTAAAACGCTGTCTGAGACAGCGTTTTACTTCTTGGATTTTTTTTTTAAAAAATCTGGGTATAAAACGCTGTCTCGGACAGCGTTTTACCCCAGAAACTTAATTTGGGAAATACTTTTGCCACGAGACCAATTTGGTAAATAATTTGCCAACAAAGCTCAATTTGGTAAAAAGTCCCGAATGAATAAAATACAAGGCTGATACAAGCTTTGTATGTCTGTTACATCTAGCTTCCGTTGCCAAAATATCAGCCACTGCATTCTGATTCTTTCTTCAAAGACCAGTTCCAGGTTTTCCATCTTCTGTAGAAGTTCCCTGCATTTTTGGACTTAGGAAGTTAGTTTAGTTGTATTGTGCTGATTATCTACTCCCGCTATTGCTCTCTTGGATTCGGAAACTAGCTTGCTTGATATCCAGTCCTTTCCTTTAATCCAAGTAAGTGTCAGGTAGATGGCAAAGACCTCAGCTTGGAAGGGTAGATTGACCTTGATATTGCTTAATTCGCAATTCCCTGTCAGTAAATTTCTATTACTCACTGTGAGAAACGTTTTTGTTTCTCACAGTGGCAGTTTCGTAAATAAAATGTACCATCGTGACTAAAGTGGTACAATTTTATCATCCATTTCGTAAATAAAATGTACCACCGTGACTAAAGTGGTACATTTTATTTACGAAACTGCCACTGTGAGAAACAAAAACGTTTCTCACAGTGAGTAATGGGGGCGCCCTCATTTCCTGTTGACTTGTTGTTAATTAACGAAGTAGCACTCTTATAAGCATTGTGTTTTCTAGTATTTGTATTAAATGACTAAGTTTTCTGAGACGTCTATATAGTTTTTACACTAACCTTTTAGCCTTCCAACTTCGATAGGTAGGTTCTCGATCTAATGTAGAAGGGGTAAAGTTCACGAGAATTACTTAACATCATAAACCTTTCCATGACAGCCTCTTTTTATGGTTTGTGGGTTCATGAGCTGTCTAGTTTTTGTTCTCACTGAATGCGGTAGTTATACTTTTTTTTTTTTTTTTGTTTTTTAAGTGTGTTGTATGTTGAGAGTGTCATACATAGCAAACGATGTAAACAAGATTTTATTCCATATCTTGAATAGTACCACCTCTAAATACTTTAGATTTGAGGGTTTAGGACCTTTAGGTTGGCAATGACTTTCGGCCTTCAACTGATGTGCACAGTTTGAATCAGCTGGTTAGTCAGGAAACTCAGGTTAAACCGAACATCAAACTTTTTACAGTTCAGCTTTGTTATCGTTGGGTTGGGTATACACCCACTTTGGATTTGGAATCGGGTTTGTGTAACATCCTTTTGATTGTGAGAAAATATGTGTTCGCCTCTAGTCCCGTAAGTTTTACTACAAGTAGGATTTTCTTGTAAAAAATTGTGTGTCATTCTTTGCAGCCTTTTACTACAGAACAATACAATCTGCTTGCTCTTTTCTTATAATTTGTGTTTAACAACTGTTGGCTACAGTTCAGAGTTAAACTTCAAAATGATAAATACCGCAGGCAAGTAGGCAACATATACACAGCAAGAGTTGAGGGCAAGAAAGTTCAACTTGAAATTTCATTTACATATTAAGTTTGCTGGAGTTTGTATATGATGAGGTGCTTTTGCTGGGTTGGTTTGGGTTAAAGTGTTATCCAATTATTGTCAAAAAAGAGTTGGTCAACCTAATTACTACATTCGAAGGTGGTATATCGAGTTACAAGATGAAGGAAGAGGGTTGTGAAAGGATCACATTGGTGATGAAATAAACATAATAAAACTCTAGAAGGGGGGGTTGAATAGAGTATGGGAAATTTTCGCAAAACATAAAATGTCAAGGTCTTGAGATTAGTTTCAAGGCGGAATAAACTAATCTCAGTTTTAAATTCAAGACTTTGAAAACAGTTTATAAAGTAAAACGATTGCTAATCAGAATGTTAGAAACGTTCTGTTTGATCAGCTAGAGATGAGTTATAGCAGCGTAAAAATAAATGCAGGAATGAATAATAAAGACACAGAAAATTGTTACGAAGTTCAGCACAAAGGCCTACGTCTCCGCCTTGGGTTGTCCAACCCGTAGGATTTTAACCACTTTTATTTCTTCCCTTAGAGTCCTAAAGCACCTAGAAGTTAACCTCTCTTCTCTCCGCAACCACCCGGTTACACTTTAGCAACTCAATTCCCAGAAATAAAAGACTATCTCACTTTTACTATACTTTGAATATTATAAATTTACTCTAAGTATATCACTCTTTTGATATATTCTTTTTCCACTCTTAGATACACTTTTCTTTTCTCTCAATTTAATCACACAATAAGGTATTAAAGAACTTAGAGAGAAAATATTTAACACTCTTGCTATAGTGTATGAAGCTTGATAATTCTTGAGTGTTCTTGTTCTACGTTGTTGTTCTTGTCGTTATTATTTCTTCAGCATATCTTGACGCTATTTATAAGGCTTCAAGACTGATTTCAAACGTTGTAGATTTGATTTCAAACCTTTGAAAAACACCAACCGAGTTCCTTTAATCTTGCTTCTTCAACAACCTTCGGCTATTTGAAATTTGAACGTTGCTAGCTGTTTGTTTCTGTTTCAACGTTTATCTTTGAATATATCCTTGAATAAATTTTCAGCCTTATCCTGTGCAACAGCAAGACTAACAACTTCCTTGAAACAAGGTTAGGTAATAAGGATAAATTTATTCAAAATATAATCTGAAAAATTAAATAGATAAGAAATATAATTATGAAATATTATTAACAAACTCAATCATATCATATAGATAAATAATCAAAACAGAAGATTAATTTGTTAGAGATAAAATGATCAGAATAATTATCACAATATATTTATGCAAAATAATATAATCATCCAAACTAACAAATCCAATCTATCATGCGTATTGGGCTTTAAAAATAAACCAATTCGTACAGTCCAATGCAACATAATATATTAATATATGTTTTGACTTCCATCATAAACTTAAATAAAAATATCATCAAGGTGGAGCCTTCAGGTTGTAAGGGTGATTGTGAAGAAAGACTGCTTTGGGGGTTTATAGAAACTTTCCTAATTACTATCTACACTGCATAATTTCTTCAGTAACTATGAGTCTATGACTATAAAATACTATTTGGATGTACTTTTTTATAAATTATATGTTTAATTCAGTTTATTTAAGCAAATATTTGCTTATTTTTAAATGGAGTTAAGATCACAAAAGGGGTCCAACTTTTTGGAAAATATTGTGTTTGGGGTCTAACTTTTTTTTTTACTTTGTGTTTGGGGTCTAGAATAGTTTTTCCGGTGAGATTTAATTAATTGTGTGCAAAAAAGTTAGACCCTTAGTTAAAAAACTTGGACCATTCTAGTTAACCAATAAAGCAATTTCTTTTTTAAAAAAATAAAAATACAACAACCAATTAGAAAAATCGAAAAACTTGGACCCTTTTAGTATTCATTTTTTTTTTTTTTTGATTAATCTAGTATTTTTTTAGTTATAGTAATAACGTTTCCTATATTATACTTTTTATTATAAATAATTATTTAACCTTTTTTTTTTAGTGTAAGCATACTTTTAAAATACTTATTTAGCTAATTAGTTCTTTAATAATAATTCAAGCTTCATTTCATTGAATATGTAATTTAGAAGAAAATAAATAAACTTTGTTATATTTCACAATTTTGTTAGACTATTTTTCACTAATTAATAGTGTAAAATTGATAATAATACTAAGAATTAAATTTTTAATAAACTAAGAATTTAATAAAATATGAAGCTTATTTTATAAACTTAGATTCGATTCTAATATTCATGTATACAAAATTAATCATAACTTTTAATAAATATCCTATAATTCGATTCTATTTTCATCATCAAATTCGTTTTAAAAAGTTCTTTAAAATAAGATCTATTTATAATATATTTAAAATAATAGAGAATTAGTAAAATAAGTTTTAATCGGCAATAATACTTTTAAAAATAATTTAATTATAATATCGCATGTCTAAATATCCTGCAATATCAAAAGTGATTATATGACGTATTTAACATTCAAGCCAAAAGGTTTATCCAAAAATTCAATAAACAACCTGGGCATTGCCTGGGGCACAAAACTAGTTCTAGATAATTCAGGTACAACAAAAAATTAAAAATTATTTTGTAAATAATTATGATATTAATATTTTTTTGATGAAAGACATTTATTTTCATTAATTATTAAAATTTACAAAGTATCACTAAAATATTTGTCATTTAAAATAAAATCAGTTGTATTGTCAAAAAAAAAATATCAATTTAGTTTAATAAAAATGTTTTTGTCATTATTCAAAAAAAAAAAGTTTTAGTCACCCATTTCTATAATTAAGTGCATTAAGGGTCTAAATTTATTAGATTAGGGGTCTAACTTTTTTTATCTTAGGTTAATGATGAGTTAAACTAAGGTTACCTCACCGGAATTTCTAAGTTCTAGCATAGACCCCAAACACAAAGTAAAAAAAAGTTGGACCCAAAAACAATATTTATCAAAAAGTTGACCCCATTTGTTATCTTAACTCTTTAAAAATGATTACATCCTATTTTTTTTTCCTATTCGAGTTTACTTATCATTAAATATTTTTTATTATTCCTTAATTAAAAAAAATTAACCTCTCATATTTGAAATTTTACACATTACTGTCAAAAGAAAAAAAAAAATTTACACGTTAATATGAATCTAATTTAATGATGACATCTCCTTTGAAAAAAAAATTAAAAAAATTGGGAATACCTAGTGTAAAGTTATTTTACTTCACATTATTAGCCAACCTAACTTGTAACCGATTTGGGTAACTTTAAACCTTATTTGCAGTTTCTATAAGTCACTATGAAGTAATCTTTTACAGAGTACTAAGTTAGCCCCGTGCCATGCATGGAAATTTCACTGCAATTAATCGATAAAAGAAAAAAAATAACTTTTTATTAAAAATAACATAGATAAAATACAACTATAACAATTTTATTATATTCTTATTTTGCGTATATAATGAAATGAAACATGAAATATAGCGAAAGAGTTGATTTGACAAATGAGTATATAAAAACTACATATTACACCATATGAATGTTTTTAAAATTAAATAATAAATTGATATCAATTTTCTTTTTATTAAATAAATAAGTATTCAAAATTATGTACTACACCTAATGGGAAGGAATAATATCCCTGATTAATGATATTTGGTCAAATTTTTTCCCCTAAAATATGATAATATATGAAAGTATTGGGATACTAATAAAAAAGAATGAAATACTAATCAATCAATTTTCTTTCATGATTACGTGCATAGATAAAGTGTTGATAATTTTAAGCTATATATTTATAATTCCTTCATTTGTTATGTTTCTCGTGTTAGAATTAGGCGAGAAACCAATTAAAGCATTTAAAAAAAAAACCAATATACACATTTTACAATACACTTTATGATAGTAGAATTAAATAAATAATACATAAATAGCTTAAAATTAAAAAATAGAATAATGTTATTTTTGTCTAAAAAAAATGCAATAAGTAGGAAGATTCTTTATAATAAGAAAATTTTGAAATTTTTTAATGAAAAATACAGAAAGAACAAAATAAGCAAATGAAATAATAATTATAAAGTAAAGATACGTATAAAAGATTTGGAATAATATTATGACAATAATATTATACTAATATTCTCAAAGAAGTTTTTGCAAAAAAAAGGGAAAGAGTGTTTTGGAGGGAAAATAACAGCAACAGAAAATGACACGTGTCATTCATGATGTCTGTTTTAGTATTATGTTATTGATTGATTATAAATTAGAATACGCTTTTATAGAATTAAACTTTATACAGAGTAATATGGTTACATTTATGCATTTATACTTTTATGAGTGGTTTTTATTAAGGTCAAATAGTAGTTCAATCCAAATAATAAGTGTACAAAAAATTAAAAATTTAGTTGAGTTTGAAAATCATCAAGGCAGAACAAATTAATTCCGTAAATTTCAAAGTAGATCGGTGAACGGAGCATTTTGTCTAAAAAAAAGTTGAATCGAGCACTGCATGAAAATTGTTATATTCCGTAATTAGATTTTCGCAATTGTAGTGATTCTATTTATTCCATATATTCCCAAAAAAAAAACAAAAAAAAAAAAAGAAAAAACAAGCTAAAGCCTTTCCAATCAAAACTCCAATAAAGGAAACAATTTTCCAAAAATAACTCAACCTTCAATTAAATTGAGCATCACCTTATTAAATTTGGATTAGATTAGATTCGATGAACCTTAACACTCCTAATTTAACGAGAAATTGACTAAATTCAATTTAGAAATTTAATTTTATCCCGCTCAAAAATGAACATTGAAATGTCATTTAAATTTCCCAAACCACCTACTAATCACTCTAGTACTCTACTACTCTACCCATCCATCTTCCCCCTTGTTCAGTTTTTCTCTCCAATTTTCACAAAGCTCTTCCAAGATGGAAAATTCAACAGAGGAAAACAACGAAAAATGGCCGGCAATAGGAATCGATCTCGGGACAACCTACTCTTGCGTCGGAGTTTGGCAGCACGACCGTGTTGAGATCATCACAAATGATCAAGGTAACAGAACGACGCCGTCTTGGGTTGCCTTCACTCCAACTCAACGACTAATCGGAGAAGCTGCCAAAAACCAAGTCACTTCCAACCCCTCTAATACTATCTTTGGTATCATCTTCTTTCCCTTGTTAATTTTTACAATTTTCGAGTATATCCTATTTTAGTTTTTTGTTAGGATTACAATTTGGCTTTATTTAAAATGCGGGGTTTGTTTAACATTGAAATTGAAGTTGAAATAGAGTAATGTGGGACTTAAGTTGGTTATTTAAACATAATTTGAAAGAAATGTTATGGCAAAATGTGACTATTTGTGGGACTTAGGAGCACTTTGGTGGATAAAACTATTTACCCTTTAAAGGATATGAAACCACATTCGGTACAATAATGGAGATTTTACTTTTCCCAGTTGTAGAAGAAGAGAAGTCAAAATAATATCTTTGTTTTCAAGGTCGGGTTGTGTTGAGATCGAGTTATAATGTGAACAATTGGTATTTAGAATGGTGGGAATAGCATTAGTTGAAACAAATTGGTGTAATACTGGCTAAGGTAGACTTACAATGAGTGGTCTTTTGTGCACAAAGGGCTCAGATATTGCTTCAAGAGCTATTCTTTGTGTGAACCTTTATTAAAAAAAGCTAACGGAAAAGAGGCCTCGGAGGGGTTATGTTATTGTTATATTGAGATTTGATTAGAAGCTAATAGAAAGACATTGGAAATTAAACGAAAGCTCTACTCCAAGATATAAATCTTATAATGAGAATAGGATTATAATAGAAGTCCTTTCTAGCCCACTCTCCTTAGAATTCGCTAAGTAAGCTGTGCATACTGTGACATGGAGTTTAAGAAGATTAATTGCTTGATAACTAGTTACAGAGAAATAAGATGATAATGTGATGGTACAAATTTGAAAACAGTTTCGAATTGTAAATAATGTGGTTTCTGTAAAACAAAGTTGCTGTGATGTATGGGAGAGTTTCAGTCCTGACTTCATCTGCTCTTTTCTTTATTTTTTTTTGTCTAGTCGTAAAGAATTTGTCCTCTCCACATGTAGTGGCATGTACTCTGCGATGGGTGGCTGTGCTATGTGTTGATCTTATTGTAGAAAAGTGATCATGGAAAAGGAAATCATCTTAACAATTCTAATTGAGTCTGCTGAGTAACCACCTGATATAATGCATACATGGAGCTTGAGGATTAACCAGCATGATAGCAAAAAAACTCGAAAGACCTCTAGAATATGCATATTAAAAAATGTGTCTGCAAAGAACTATGTAGATGTTTTGCAGTCCTTAATACATCTTGTCAGTAAATGCTTCCAGTTTACGTAGTACGAGTACATATTAATCCTTTCTGGTTTCATCAAACTCTCCTTTGTCAGACGTGGCTTGCTTTATAACACGGGCAATTCTGAACTTGCATTTGGCATACTCAAATTTCTTCTTCGTAAGCACCATTCCTTTGCAGACCTCCAAGAGTTATCCTTGACACTTAGTGGCATGTACTTCACCATGGCTTACTTATTTTCCTGTTCTTGTACTGTTGGACTTTCACTATAGAATTCCACTCAGATTTTTGGACTTTTTAAATGTTATCAATATAATGCCATAAGCTCATCTTTCGCTTAAAAGTCACCTGGCCTGTAGCTATTTGGAAACTTCACAGAAATTAACCATATGAGCTTGCTTGAAGAGCAATCAAAGAGATCCTAGTACTGAGACTTGGTTAGATAGTTTAAATTTTTTGTGGAATTCTTTCTGTTTGTTCTGTATTTATTATTTTATATATTAAAAATTTTAATGCTCTGCATATTGTTAACATTCAGATGTCAAAAGACTTATAGGCAGGAGATTCACTGATGAAACAGTGCAAAATGACATTAAGCTTTGGCCATTTAAAGTCATTGCCCCGCCTAATTCAGGTGAAGAGACCGAAGACAAGGAGCCACTGATAGTGGTGACTTACAAGGGCGAGGAGAAGCAATTTACTCCTGAAGAGATATCATCAATGGTTCTTGTAAAAATGAAAGAGATAGCAGAGGCCTATCTTGGCTCAACGGTGAAAAATGCAGTGGTCACAGTACCAGCCTACTTCAATGATTCTCAGCGTCAGGCTACAAAAGATGCAGGAGTCATTGCTGGACTTAATGTTATGCGTATTATCAATGAGCCAACTGCAGCTGCTATTGCATATGGTCTCGACAAGAAGCTTAATGAGAGTGACATATGCAAAAAAATTATACTGGTTTTTGATCTTGGTGGTGGGACATTTGATGTATCATTAGTATGTTTGGAAAAAGGAGTATTTGAAGTTAAAGCAGTTTGTGGTGACACACATCTTGGAGGTGGAGACTTCGATAATAACATGGTGAGTTACTTTGTGGAGGACTTCAAAAGGCAACACAATGTAGACATTTGTAACAACTCAAGGGCTCTTGGTAGGTTGAGAGCAGCTGCTGAGAGAGCCAAAAGAACCCTTTCATCTGCTCATGAAACTACTGTAGAGATTGATTGCCTTTTGAGGGTATTGATTTTACATCAACTATTACTCGTGCTCGATTTGAGAAGTTGAATATTGATTTATTTAGGAAGTGTATTGATCCAGTTGATCAGTGCTTGAAAGATGCTAAGATGGAGAAGAGTGATGTTCATGATGTAGTCCTTGTCGGAGGATCAGCCCGGATTCCTAAGATCCAGCAACTTTTGCAAGAGTTTCTCAATGGAAAGGAGCTTTGTAGAAGCATTAACCCAGATGAGGCAGTTGCCTATGGAGCCACTGTACATGCTTCTGTCTTGGCTGGTGTGAATACTAAGAAAGATGTGGTGCTTGTCGATGTTGCACCTTTATCGCTTGGTATTGAGGTCTTTGATTATAGGCTGAATGTTATTGTCCCACGTAACACTATTCTCCCAACAAAGAAGGTTGGCAGAGTTACTACTGTTTACGACAATCAAACTGTCGCGTCATTTCCAGTATATGAAGGGGAGAGATCAATTGCTAAAGACAACAACTTTCTGGGCGAATTTGTGCTTTCTGACATTCCTCCTGCACCAAAATATGTTCCGAAATTGGATGTCTGGTTTGAGATCAATGCAGATGGGATTCTTACTGCTTCCGCAGAGGACATTGATACCGGGAACAAGAACCAGATCACCATTACTAATCGAAGTAGGTTATCAGAGGAGGAGGTTAATAAATTGTTGGAAGAGGCGGAAAAGTACAGGGCTGAGGATGAGAAATACTTAAAGAAGGTGAAGGCTAAGAATGATTTGGAGAACTATGCTAACAAAATGTGGGAGACATTGGGAGACTATGCAAAGAAGATTAGTTTCGAGGATAATATGAGGATGAAAAATGCCATTGTTAAGACAATTCAGTGGCTAGACTGGAATTTTCAGCTAGCTGAAGCATCCAAGTTTGAAGAAAAGATGCATGAGCTTCAAGTTATCTGTGAGCCCATAATTGCTGAAGCATCTAAACCTGAATATGACACTGCTTGTTCCGATAAACCCGAGAGGACTGCTGCCAGAAAGAAATTTGATGGATGGACTGGAGTCTCAAGGGTTCTGAAGTTTTTTGGTTTGGGATAGATTAGATGGAAGGTGGTTGAGTATGTTTTGAAGGCTTTTCTTAGCAGAAGTTTTATTTAGGCAGTAATTGCTGCAATGGTCTAGTTGCAAACAGCAGTATAGCTGTTAGAATTTGAACACTTACTTTAGTGGTAATTATTGCAATGCAGAGGTGCTTTTGAGATATCTTCAAAATTCAAAGAATTGCTTAATAGGCTAATCTTTTTGTGACTCCCTTTTCTTTATTTTCAAGATGAGTCGACAAGTTCCTAGTCCCCATTCCTCACTAAAAAAAACTATGCTCAAATGCTATCTATTGTAAGCCAATTTGCTATGTTATTGTTAGATTTGTTACCGTACAGGAATTTTTGATCTCTAAAGAATTCTACTTTTTTGATGGGAAGAATTGAAGAAACCTGTGTCTCTTATATTTATTTAATTATTCCCAAAGTGATACGGAGTACAATTTTGATTTAAAGTGATATAATTTTGATTTAGGATAAATACACCAAGTTAGGGCATGTATGTTCCTCTATAATATTTCCAGTTTTTATGGTACTTTGTTTTTTTTTTTTAACTCATATTTGCTAACTTGAGTTTATTCTGATTTTAGGAGAGATTCTAAAAGTCTAAAGTACCCAATAGAGTCATTTTGGTACAAATTATACAACTCACATACATAGTATAAGAGGGTTTTATTTTATTTTTATACAAATTTTGTTTTATTTATGTACTTTTATAACTTTCTCTCTCTACTTTTTTGCAAATTTCATGTAAATTTCCTTTTTTTAATATACTTTTATTAGTTTTCCCATGCACTTTTATACTTCTAACTTAAGTTTTTTAATACCTGTGAAAACTCCCCAATAGGATCGTTCTTTTAGGGACGGAGGGAGTAAGCAATATTGACAGAATTATTTTTTCATAGATAATGACACATGTACAAAGATAATGTAAGTTGTTTTTTAGTTTAGTTGTAGACTTGTAGTCATAGAAGATTGAATACTCCTTCAGACTTTAAACATTGCTATTCTTAGTCTTGTTACATTGACTATTTTATGGTCAAATTAAAGTAGGAAGAATATTTATTTAGAGGCCATAATTTTACAAAACATTTCATTTGCATTGCAAAAATTCCAAAATAACAACAAAAAAAAAAAAAAAAAGCACGGGATCAAAAAAAATACACCAATATGGTAACTCAATGCTTTGTAGACCATAGTGGTTAGTCAAATTGTTGCAATTAAATACAAAAGCCTATGGAATTGAATGATCATCAACAAAGCATTGGTGACGTGTAGAGAGAAATGAAGAGACAGCTTCAAAAATAAAGATCTTATAAAATCAAAAGTCAGGAAGCGTAAGAACAGAGGCATAAAAATAATTATATAAAAGCTCTTGTGTAACACAGTGCCAAAACCTTTTCAAATTTTGGATTCAACAACTTTGCAGAATTGAATTTTTGCTCATCTTCAGGTTAAAAAATTTACAACTTTTCTTATCAATTATTTAAAATTATTCAAATGCCTTAATTCTTAGCGTTTATTTTCTAGACTAGACTAAGCTTAAAGTTCTTTTTTCTTAGTTTTATGCTTTTGTTACACTTATTGCTTTGGTGTGTTGGGGTTAATTAATTTTTTGCTCTTGTTTAGGCGTTGTACTTTTGACTTAAACTTGAAATAAATTTCTAATATGGGAGACATAAGCTCGAAATTTTGAGTCTTTATGAATGTTCAAGTAAGAATTAGGTAAGGGATTCCAAATTACCCCATTACAATTCACAGTTTAGATACTTCAAATTTAGGGCTAATAAGTTCATATAGGGCTAAGAATCTGTTTGTTTTACAGAAAACGTTTGGTATATGAAAATGGAAAACATTTTAATCTTAAGAAAGTATGACACATTTTCCTAAAGAACTTTTCAAAATGTGAAAATAAATTTCCGTACAATACTGATAGAAAGCATTTTTCTCTTGAAAAAGAAGGAATGCTAAAATTTCCTCCTTTTCTTACAAGGAGACGTATAAAGAAAAATTGTTTTCAAAATTGTGCTTTCCGGTGAAAATTGTTTTCCGTCTAAACAAATGGAGCCTTAGTTCGATAGAGCGGTAGAGCTAGAGCCTCGTAAACCACTCACACATGAACGTGAAAAATGATTTTGCAACCCGGGCTTCTCCTAGACATGTTTTGTACAATTTCTTGAGATGCAGTGTAATGCGATTATATATTAAAATCCATTTAGTTTGCCTTTTTCAAATTATTAACTATAGTGACTTCAAATAAATTGTGTTGAATACTTAAATTGAATCAAGTTGAATAGATACACCCTTAATATAGTATTAGATATATCATATCATTCGTATGTTTAAAATTAAGCCATTCTTTTGAGCCATTTAAACCATGTTTTCTTATTAGTGCCAGTAGAAGTTTTCAAATTCACTACTCCGTATGATACTTTGAACAAGTCTCTCTGTCTATCTGTGCATTATCTTATTTATGTCTATGGATGTTCTGTTTATCTTCAGGTTAAGGTTTTAGGACATCTATATAGAAAGATGGAGAGTAATTGGGGCTGGCCGGCAATTGGAATTGATCTGGGGGCTAGATTCTCACGTGTGGCAATTTGGCAGCATGGTAAAGTTGAGATTATAGTCAACGACCAGGGCAACCGGAAAACACCATCTTATGTTGCTTTTACTGATAATCAGCACCTTATTGGTGATGCTGCCAAGAACCAAAATACTCAAAACCCTGCAAACACTATATTTGGTTTGTGTTCCTTTCTCTACTTCTATTGAGATATTTATTTGTTTTCCAGTTACACAGATGCCAAATTTATAATACAACTAAGACTTGTTGACCTCAATGTTATGATCTTATATGTTTACACTGATTAATGTGTGCTTGGTGGAAATAGTTGCTTTTACTTAATTTGTGCTCTATTGCCCTTCCATTACTTCTCTTGTGCTTTTTTGAAGAACCTTGTTCATTCTCATTATGCCTTTTTCTTCATAGACTTTTAATCATAGCAAACCTCTAATTTTTGTAAGTGACAATAAGAATCGAAGCTAGCTGTACACCTTACACGTATTTGGGTTGGAAATGCACTACCATGGAGAATCATATGAATCACTTTGTCTAAAAGGACACTACAAATTCGTTATTCCCACAATTTATAATCTCATATGGGCTATAAATCACAACTTCAGTTTTGCCATAGATTGTTTGTTTATACATGTCTCTAAATTAAGCCCTTGGTTTATATGGTAGAATAGGAATCTCCTCCCCCCACCTCCTTCTCTTTTTTTTTTTTTTTTAAAAAAAAATTAATAATTTGAAGCTCATATGAGTAAGTCTATTTGTCAGTTTGTTCTCTCATACTTTTTTTTTTTTTTGAAAGAATTGTTCTCTCGTACTTGGTGTTGTGCATATTAACAAATTACAGATGCGTACAAGCTTATAGGAAGGACATTTAGTGATGTAACAGCTCAATATGACATCAAGAGTTGGCCATTTAAGGTTATTGCTGGTGCAAATGATAAGCCTAAAATTGTGGTTTCGTACAAGGGTAAGGAGAAACAGTTTGCTGCTGAAGAGATATGTTCTATGGTGCTAATGAAGATGAAGGAGACTGCTGAGGCCTATCTTGGTGTGGAAGTAAAGTATGCAGTTGTTACTGTACCAGCTTACTTTAATGATTCCCAGCGGCAGGCAACAAAAGATGCTGGAATTATGGCCGGGCTCAAATCTGTTCATATTATTAACGAGCCAACAGGCAGTCATCATTGCTTATGGTTTGCACAAGCAACTTGCTTCTAGCTTCTTGGGTAATAATGTTTTGGTTTTCAACCAGGGTAGTAGGACCCTTGATGTCTCTTTGCTAACAATTAATGAGGATATAGTTGAGTTTAAAGCAGTTTGTTGGGATCCTGAACTTGGTGGAGATGCTTTTGATAAAATAATGGCGAGCTACTTTATCCAACTGTACAGGTCTTTTCGTATCAGTGAAAACCCTGAACATCTTGGAAGGTTGGTAGCTTCTTGTGAGAGGGCAAAGAGAAGTATCTCTACATGCTCAGAGACTGCCATCAAACTGTATTCTCATTATGCGGGTAATTATTTTTCTCCAACTATCACTCGTGCAAACTTTGAAAGGCTTAGCTATTCAAATTTCAAAGATTGTATGCGCCTTGTTGAGAAGTGTTTGAGGAGCGCCAAGTTGGAAAAGGAAGACATTCATTATGTTATCTTAGTTGGTGGGTCGACTAGGATCCCTAAAGTGCAGCAGATGTTGCAAGAGTTTTTCCATTGGAAGGAGCTCTTCAATAGCATCAACAGTGAGGAGGTTGTTGCTTATGGGGCTGCCATCCATGCTGCAATGTTAAGTCATGTTGATGTTTCTCCTATTTTTTATAGTGCTGAGCTTCATCTTGGTAAGATACATATATGCTCCTCTATTATATTTTTATTAAAAAAAAAATAATAAAAAAAAAATCCACCCTCCTTTGAGAAGGGGGAGATGCATCATCGGCATCATTATTCATGACTTGGGTTACTGGGGTGCACTTATCACCCCTTTCTTGGCTGTTAGTGGTGTTAGCGACTGTACACTGGTAAAAATGTTTTGATGCTGGTGACTTTATCTCCCCCTCACTAGAAAGTCTTATCTCGTTGGTTTAATCATCTCTTTTGATGCTTATTTTAGCACTTGAACAGTGATGGGAGGTTGATTTAGGTTGCTTCATATCAACCCCTTGCGTGTGTGTGCAGCTGTGCACAAGTGTTCATATAATGTTTCTTATTTGTTGTACTATTATGTTAATAATATCTTAATGATTGGGCCAGATGAAGGAGGCTGTAATCTTAGTATGTCAGGAAAGATCATTGGAGCTGAGACTTTCCCATTTGGTCAAAACCTGAGGTCTTTTACTCAATAGACTAATAGTATGCATAATTGAATCTTGCAGGTGCAGCTGCTAAAGAAAGTTCTTTGGTTCCCTGTAATAGGACGAGAAGTGCAGTACAATTCAGGGGTTGACACCTTTCTTTCATCCAACTCCACAATAAAATTTATTATTATTGGTGTTTAATTTTACTCATGTTTTCAACATTTCCTGTTTTCAGTCCAGGAATCTTCTACGTCTTTAATCTTAAACGACATTGATTCACTGCTGGAGAACCTATCTAAGGTATCCAAGAAAAAATCCATATCTATCTCCTCTTCGAAAGCTCATTTCTTGAAGCATAGGAAGATATAAGGCGCAATCCAAATGACCTTCACTTCACAGGGAAAATGTCTCAATTACTCAAAGGCTTTCATCCCTCCCTGCCTATGCATTCGCTGACTGTCATTAAGTCTCTTGAAGAAGATATTTTGGCCTCACAACATCAATTCATGGAATGGACTAGAAAGGAGGCTGCTGCTCCCTTGAAACTTAAAGAAGCTGGTGCAATTCAATCCCACCTTGTTACTATTAAGAATCAAATATTAAAGAAGACATCTTCTCGAGATCAGCTCAGGTCAAGAATAGCTGAAACAGATAAGGAAATAGCCAAATTAATGAACTGCAAATCTCAATTGCAAAAAGATCTCAGCTTGGCAGATCAAGACCTTGGTAGGCTAATTCGCTCCATATGCCCTCAAGTCGATGTTGCCAGGCAGAAGTCTTCCCAGTTGGCTCACCTTCGAGAGGCCAGCAACTTCAAGGCTGAGGCTTGGATTTCGTTAGAGGCTGCACTTGATAGCTTTGCCAATTACTTGAAGAATTTGTAAGTGCTGCCTTGTTTTTTCCTCTTATGGCATAGGTCATGCTCTTCTTAAATCATAGGTATTTTCTCTTTTAATCTGTTTGGTAGCCGGTGTTAAATAACAGTTTTGGGAATGAATCTTAGTGTAATTTGGCAAGGAAAGTAATATTATGAATTGTTAGTATTTTGTTCATAGAAATGTCATATCATCCCCAAACTAATTTTTTTCTCTATAAAATTGCATGCTCGACTAGTACCCCACCCCCATATGGTATTCGATGGTAATAGAGATTTATAAAGAAAATGAGATACTTGAGATGAATATGCATTATCATGGATCTTTGTATACAAATTCATGTCAAAATTTTCAATTACCTCCTTTTACTACCGAGTATCAAATGATTTTTGCAACTCGGATTCTCATTATATCCGACTACTTTTAATATATGATCTTTCTTTCCAAGTGATATACAATTTACAGAGTACTATTTTAATTTTAGTAACACGTTTCATGATTAGTTTGGTGTTACCGTGTTTATTTTTGTTCATGCCCGATGTTGTGCAGCTTGAGGACAAATATGCACTAAAAAGTTTTAAATCCAATTCCTTCCATAGAAGAAACATCTAGTTGAGGAAAAAAAAAATTATTAATGAGCATAATATAGATTAGTTCACGTATGGTGACTAGATTAACATTGACTTGGAAATGGAAAAGTCTGCTACAAAACAAGGCAGCAAAGGAAAGACTAGTAACAGAGAAAGAAACCAGAGCTGATCAAAAATAGGCAGACAAACCAGTGTTTTCTCTTATTTGTTTGGTGTTAAAAGATGCCAATGAATGGCAAAGAAGTTAAAAGTCCAGGCAATCGGAATCGATCTTGGAACGACTTACTCATGTGTCGGAGCTTGGCAGCACGACAGTGTTGAGATCATCACCAACGATCAAGGTAACAGAATTCACCGTCTTGGGTTGCCTTTACTCAAAATGAGTGTCTTATTGGTGATGCTGTAAAAAAAAATCAAGTATCTTTGGTTTGTTCCTCACTCTACTCTCTTTTACTTCACTATTACTTTGTATTAGTACTTGTTTTAAAGTTTGAAAGTGATATCCAAGATATGAAATTAGATAGTATGGGGTATGGTCTATATCATGTAATCTTTATAATTGGAATGTACACAAAAAATATGGTGTAGACAGAACCATAAAGACTACATGATATAGACAATGTAGCCGCAGGTTATACACAAAGACATTATAGAATAATATATAAGTTGTTGACAATTAATAATGTTGTTCTTCCGAGATTGCTAAATGACTCCAAGCAAATTATGCAAACCTGAAAAGGAGATCGAACAAGAAAAGAAACAAAGAAAGGGTCCATGATCAATTAACATAGAAAAGTGATGATGAATTAATTGCTCTTAATAAATCTATTATTTGGTATTTTTCAAGCGTTGTGCTAGAGCAAGAGCACGCAATTCCTCCTCGACGATTTGTTGGCTGGCCAAGTAGGCCGCTTTGAGCATCTGCCTCTGCTAACCTTGCGATATTCTGCTTGATTACAAAAGCATCCGTCTTCAGATCTATATAATAATCCACCAATTTCATTTCAAAACCCCCCTTTGAATCCATCTTCCAACAACAACCCCAAATCAATCTCTTGTATTGTAAGGAACTAAACAATCGACAACAATTTTATTATCTCGATCTTTTGCGAGTATCAACCAACTATATTATGCATACCCCTTATTATATACTCCCTCCGCCTGGAGTTATCTGCAACAAAGGACTAAAATCTGGACTCATAGGCAAAACTTTTTAAACAAGATTATTGGAAGGTAAGAGGAGAGAGAAGGGATAATTAAACTAAACTAAAATAAAACACACAATTAATGAATGGAGAACAACCACCCCACAAACCACCAACACCCAACCCACGAATCACTGCACCACCCCACGAACCACCAAAACCCACCACCCCACAAACCAAACCCACGAAACCCACCACAAAACCCCCCGAAACCACCCCCAAAACCCACCACCCTACAAACCAAACCCACGAAACCCACCACAAAACCCCCCAAACCACCACCAAAACCCACCACCCCACAAACCAAACCCACGAAACCCACCACGAAACCCCCGAAACCACCACCAAAACCCACCACCCCATAAACGAAACCCACCATGAAACCCCCGAAACCACCACCAAAACCCACCACCCCACAAACCAAACCCACGAAACCCCCTGAAACCACCACCAAAATCCACGAAACCAACCACCAAACCCACGACCAAACCCACAAAACCCAGATCTGGAGGATTGCACGACGACGAATTGCGGTGGTGCTGGGGTAAGGTGGTGACGAATTCGGTGGTGCTCGGGCGAAGGTGGCTGGGGTAAGGTGGTGGAGAATTGTGCGACGAATTGCGGTGGTGCTGGTGCTCTGGGGTCGTCTGGGCTGGTGGTAGGGGCGGCGAAGGTGGCTGGGGTAAGGTGGTGGATTAGTTGGTAAGTCCATGTAATTAACAAATTGTAAACAAAGTTAAAATTTTTAACTAAGGGTAAAATTGTCAATTTCCTAGTAAAAATTTACCAAAAGAGGAAAAAAAAAATTGTTACAGATAATAGAGAGCATCCATTTTAAGTAAATGTTGTAGATAATAGTGGGCGGATGGAGTAATAAAATTATCAACGCTTTTAAGGAAACCTTTTTTTTCCTTTTTTTTTTTTTTTTTTTTTTTGAGGGAACATTTTTAAGCAAACTAGGAAACCTAAAACAACCAGATTTAGGAACTCTCTTTTTTTTTTCCACGAACATTTAGGAAAGTCGGTTAATGGACCTGGTTTTTTTTAATCACTTTCCTTAATAATAGGGTCAATATTATAATATATTACGAATGATAAATTATACTTCCTCCGTCCCCTAATATAAAGCCTCATTTTTTTCTTAATTCCCACACAAAAACCAAAAGAGGATTTGTATTATAGAACGCAGGGAGTACTAACTTCTTTGAGCACCAAAATAAAATAAAATATACTAACTTCTTTTTATTTACAATAACATTAAGAAGGTTAGGTCTGTGTCATATACGGTAATAAGACTAATAACATGTATATACAAATTATAATAAGTATAACACGATTGTATTATTTTTCTTCTTATTTTTGTGTATAATTTAAAACTAGTATTTAGCCAGTGCAATGCACATGTTAAATTTTATAAAAGGTTGTTTAATTGTACATTGAGATTATATATAGTAATAAAAATAATAAGCTTTTTCATATTTTCAATTTTTCATATTTCCACGTAAAAAGATATATGAAGTGATACTTAATAATTTTTTACTCAACTATCTCCTATTATATAAGAAATTGATAGAACCAACCAAGAGTCACAAGTGAACTGTTAATTGTATTTTTGAAAAAACTAACTTCATGTTTGTTAAGAGGATAATAAAAAAAAATACAAGTGTCTTTTTAGGGTGTGTTTTGTTCACCTTATTTTCACTTATTTCAGGTGTAATAAGTTCAGATAAGTTCAGTTTAGTTTAGTTAAGTACAGTTCAGGTTTAATAATTTCTGAGAAAGGTTACCCAAGTACAAATTACAACTAAAATAAATTTTAATAAGGTCTAACAAATTCAGATAGTTTAAATTAGTTCAAGTAAGTTCATATAAATTCAGATCAGTGAAAATCAGGTGAATAGAACACACCCCTAGTATACAACATACAAGAAATGATGAAGAATAAATAATTAAAGGAAAAAAAAAAAAAAAGTGTATCAATAAGAGTGGGACACGTATCACCTTTTTAAGCACTGGACTATGAATATGCCACTCACTAATATGTGTCATGTCACGTCTTTAAGCCTTATAAACCTGTTATGTCACCTCCACAACGTGTATTAGATTTGACAATTAAAACATGCATGTATGTTGTAAACAATTGAAAACAATCTGATCTTTGGCTAAAATTATCTTTTATATAATTTAAGAGTCGGTTAACCACAACCCTCCAAAATCCCACTCCTCATTCTTATGCATTTTAGTCTTTTTATTTATTTTTCATAACCATCAATTAAATAACTTCTATTTCTCCATTTTTATTATTTTTTTTTTTATATAACTTCCACATATCCTATTGTTTTTCACTTTTTTCTTTCTGATTATACATGCTACATTGCTACGTAAATAGTGTGTGTTAACACAGATACACTCTAGTAGACTAAAATTATCAACAGTTTTAAGAAAACTAGGAGAGTTAAAACAAAGTGATTGGAAAATCTTTTTGTTTCTTCAGTAAAGCGGGACGTTGTTTTGTGGATTTCTTAACAATAGGGAGAATAAATAAAAGGAAAATTTAATTTAGATTCTTTAAAGGATGCAAAGATGGAAAAGAGTGATATCAATGACGTTGCTCTTGTGGCCTTGTGGGTGGGTCAACTCGCATCCCTAAGATTAAAAAAATGTTGATATAGAAATTAAATTAGGGTAATGATATATATAGCCCTTAGGGTTTATGTATAAGCACTTAAATATATACTAAAAAAAAAATTGATTTAAGTTAAGTTTCAGCTAATTTAGAATAACTTTAAACCTATGATTTTAATGTAAGTAGACAACAAATAAGTTAACGGTAATAAAGTTAATATAATTATGTTCAATAAGACTTGATTTTGAATCATTTAAAAACTTTATATGGTAGTAAGCAATAGGAGGAGTTTGGTTTTATTAAAGTAGAATGGATTGGTAAAGATTTTAAAACCCATACTATTCTAAAATTGTTTGGTTTCATTGTTGGAATTAATATTTTATACTTTTAGTAATAGAGCGGATAGTGAACCTTAGGGGGTGAGATTAAACAAATGAGATTTGAGAGTTTATTTCTGTTTGTTCACCTTATATTCACTTATTTCAGGTCTAATAACTTCAGATATGTTCAGTTTAGGAAAAATAAGCTCTGATAGGGATTTCCTAAGTTCAAATTATAACTAATATAAATTTTAATAAGGTCTAATAAGTTCAGATAAGTTCATGTAAGTTTAGAAAAGATCAGATAAGAAAAAATCAGGTGAATAGAACACACCCTAAATGTAAAAAACAACACACGGTGATTTAAGTAATTAAAAATAAAAAAAATATTATCTTTACCTAAAAGATTTTATCCTAATATATCTGATGAATGAGATAACATATTTAAAATTTATTTATTTTAAATAAAAATTACCACGTAACCAACAATAAGTTTGCATCATAAATTATAATAAACAAAAAAACTTAGACCTTTTGAATTTAAATTTTTATTAAATAAAAAAAATATCTTCACATAAAATATTTTATCCTAATCTATCTTACAAATGAGATAACATATTTATAATTTATTTATTTTAAATAAAAGTTACTACATTAGTCGCAATAACAAATAAGGTCGCATCATAAATTAAATAAAAATAATAATTAAACTTAGACTTAAAAATATGTAATAGCATTTTAATTAAATTATTATGTTTTTTGTCTTAAACTATTAAATAGTAAAATGAATCAAATAATTAAAAAAACTTAATCTAAATAAGAAATGTATGGAGTTTTTTTTTCCCCTAGATTTATGTATTAAACAACTATGTATCGCACGGACTTTTTATCTACTTATATATTTCGGAAGCATTTGGTGCACCACATATATAAATTCTTATTTGAACCAATGAAAATAAAACCTTATTTCACGTGAACTAGTTTGGGGTAAGAGCAACTCCAATGGCAAGCTAATTGTTAATTTAGCTTGTCATGCTACATAAGCTTTTAAGCTAATTGTCATTTTAGCTCCAATGGTTAGCTAATAGTTTACTATTTAAATGGACCACACCTCCTTAATTTACGTTGATAAATTTCATTTTATTTATCTAATTTGTTTTATTTTAGCAAGTTCTTTTTCAAGCAAATTAGCTTAACAAAGATAATTTGCTTGGCCAAGCTAATTGCATTTTCTAGCTCCAATGGTTAAGCTAGTAGTTAGGGATTATTTAATATTGCAAGCAAGTCCTTAACTACAACCATTGGAGTTGTTCTAATTATCAAATTTTCATCATTATTATTTAGTTTAACTTTTAAACTTAACTAAACTTGTGCTAAATTTTTATTTCAACAAAATGTGGGTTACCATAGGCCCTATACATATGACATAGGCTTCACATCTAATATATTCAATTTTTTTTTAACCCACAACAAAGAATGAAATTTGTTAGCATTATATTAGACTTACTTTGCATTTGCGCGGTTTTCAATATAAACCGATCTTGGGATTCAACCATCAGCTTAAAGTTTTGGTTGAGATGGTCCACTAACATGGTATCAAAGCAAGCGTGACACAAAGGTCACGGATTCAAATCTCATCCACCCCCCCCTACTTTCAAGTCGAATATTTAACACAGGGTATGAGGAGGGCACATGCTGTATCCACACTTCAAGCCCAACAGGCTCTCATGTGAAGGGACGTGATAGAGTATAAAACATATTCTTGGGCCTCAACCATCTGTTTAAACTTTTGGTTGAGTTGGTCCTCTAACACCTCCGTTCTTGAAAGTTCGACGCACTTTGCATTTGCGCGGTTTTCAATGAACATCTTTAACCATAAATATTTTCGGCTATGTATAAGTGGAAATTATAAAAAGATGATATTGGAAATTTATAATAAGGGGAATCTAATAATATCTTTCATACTAATTTATTTATATTGTATAAATCGTAATATATGGTCAAAGTTATTTTATTATGGCCATATAAATAGTAAGTGAGTTGAACTTTCAGCAATGGAGGTACTAATATTAATGTACCTTTAAAACTTTATAATATGTTCAATAAGATTTGATTTTGAATCATTTAAAATTTTATGGTAGTAAGAAATATGAGGTGTTTGGTTTATCACAAATTTTTGTATGCAGCCAACTGTACCGTGTGGCAGGGGTTACTTGAGTTTCCGGGGTTACTCGAGTTTCTCGGTCAGGGGTTACTCGAGTTTCTAGGGTTACTCGAGTTTCTCGGTCAGGGGTTACTCGAGTTTCTCGGTCAGGGGTTACTCGAGTTGCCGGGGTTATGGGTTACTTGGTCAGGGGATACTCGAGTTGCCGGGGTTACTCGAGTTTCTCGGTCTGGGGTTACTCAAGTTACTTGGTCAGGGGTTACTTGAGGGGTTACTCAGTCAAGAGTAACTCAAGTAACCCCTGGCCGAGTAATTCCTCGATATGGCTGGCAATTTCACTCGAACCCATGGATAACCGAACCACCCGATCCGATTAAATGGATGAAAGCCCGACAAAACATGGATTCTATATGGATGATGGATGGATTGGGTGACAGATTGGGTCGGATTCGGGTGGAGCTTCATCCATCCATTACCCGACCCATCCATCCATCCGCTTATATTTTTTACAAAATTACAAATGTGTTTTTTTACCTATTTGATTGTAATACTACATAAGTATGTACTTTATATATACTAGTAATATAAGTTAGACTTTGTATAATAGTGTGAATGGTGGGAAATTTAATGATTTTGTCAAACTATATATCAAATTCTTAGCTTATGTATATTAGTATTATAAATAAAGGGTGGTGTATTTTATTTCACCCGTTATTTACCCGATTCATCCGCGGATGATGGACGGGTTGGATGCGGATGAAGAATTAAATGGTGATGGATGGGTTGGATGATGGAGGTGGATTGAGCTCCACCCGATCCACCTCCGATCCATTACCAGCCCTACCCCTCGAGTAATTCATGACCGAACCCCTCAAGTAAACCCTGACCGAGTAAACCCTCAAGTAGCTCCTGACTGAGTGACCCCTCAAGTAACCCCTGACTGAACCCTCAAGTAACCCCTAATCAAACTCCTTAAGTAACCCCTGACCAAATTACTCGAGTAACCCCTGACCGAACTCCTTAAATAACCCCTGACTGAGTAACTCGAGTAGCCCTTGACCGAGTAAGTCGAGTAGCCCATGACCGAGTAACCCCTCGAGTAACCCGTAACCGAGTAATTCGAGTGAACCCCTCAAGTAACCCATGACCGAGTGAACCCCTCGAGTAACCCTTGACCGAGTGAATCCCTCGAGTAACCCCTGTCCGAGCCCCCCAAGTAACTCCTGATCGAGTAACTCGAGTAACTCCTGACAAAAAAACTCGGGTAACCCCTAACAAAAATAACTCGGGTAAACCCTAATAAAAAAAACTCGGGTAACCCCTGTCGCATGGTGTGGCCAGCTGCACCAAAAAGATGCTGTTGGTTTATTAAATTTGAATGGATTGGTATGGATTTTAAAACCCATATATTATTCTAAAATTGTTTGGTTTTATTGTTGGAATTAATTTTATACTTTAATAATAGAGCAGATTGTGAATCTTAGGGGGTAAGATTAACAAGTGAGATTTGAGAGTTTAATTTTGTAGGGTCTATTATGTTCACCTTATTTTCATTTTTTTTGTTTTCTGATACATGTTTTCACTTATTTCAGGTTTAATTAGTTCAGATAAGTTCAGTTCAGAAAAAATAAGTTCTGATAAGGGTTGTCTAAGTTCAAATTATGACTAAAATAAGTTTTAATAAGATTTAATAAGTTTAGGTAAGTTTAGATAAGATCAAATAAGTTCAAATAAGTAAAAATCAGATAAATAGAACACACCCTAAATGTAAAAAACAAGAAAGAGTGATTAAGATCTAAGTTTTTAAAAATAAAAATAAAAGTTATCTTTCTCACATTTTATCTTAATATATCTTATGAATGAGATAACATGTTTGAAATTTATTTATTTTAAATAAAAATTACCATGTAACTAACAATAAGTCACATCTCGTTTCCCAAAAAAAAAAGTCACATCATAAATTATAATAAAAAAAACTTAGACTTTTTGAATTTAAATTATTTAAAAAAATAAAAAAATTATCTTTTCACATAAAATATTTTATCCTAATCTATCTAACAAATGAGATAACATATTTAAAATTTATTATTTTAAATGAAAATTACTACATAAGTAGCAATAATGAATAAGGTTGCATAATAAATTAAATTAAAAAAATAATTAAAATATAGACTTTTTGAATATGTAATAGCGGTTTAATTAAATTATTAAATAGTAAAATGAATCAAATAATTAAAAATCTAGGTCTAAATAAGAAATCTATGGAGTATTTTTTTTTCTAGATTTATGTATTAAACAACCGTGCATCGCACGGACTTTCAACTAATCTAATCTAATATATATAAATAAAGTAGACATTTTTGGAGAGCATTTGGAGCGCCATGTAAGAAACATACTTATTACGACCAATAAGAAGAAAGATTTGTATTATTTTTTTTGAATTAAAAAATTATGTCGCCACCTAGATAAAAGTAACGAATTAGATTTGATATATCTAAAATTTTAATGCCACGTAGATTATAATCCACAAATTAAATTATTTTAATGAAAAAAAATAAAGTAAAAATATAGGAAAAGATAAATTTATTAATTCAATACTACGAGTATAAGAAATCCAAAAAAAAATATACTAAAAAATATATAAATGATAAACGCTTATAATAAAGTTTTATACCTATCATTATAAGATAAATTTTGATAATATTTATAATAAGAAATAAAAATTATTCGTTAATTATAATTAAATTAAAATTTATGATACCTACCATTATAAATTGACACATCGTACAACACAAACAAAATTTCGTATCAATAAAAAAACCCCATCAAGCGAATTGTGTTAGTAATTTTGTGTTAATTTTTGGTCATTAATGGCCGGGTAATTGTTAGCTTAATTTTTAAAATCCTATGTTTAAATTAGTATTTCTAATTATTACTTACATTGTATTAATTTGGGATACTCAACGATTATATGTTTGTGTTATTTACTAAATGTTTTTTTACATGCAGCTCTAACACGTCATACGACACAAATAAAATTTCGTATCAATACAAAACCCCATCAAGCGAATTTTGAGTTAGTAATTTTTTGTTAGTTTTAGGTCATCAATGTCCGGGTAATTTTTAATGTCTTATGTTAAAATTTATATTTGTAATTATTAGTTACATTGTATTTATTTAGGATACTTAACGATTATTTGTTTATGTAATGGCATACGATTAGATGTTGTATACTTAATATATGGATGGCTTTGGTTATTTTTGGAGATGATGAAAAAATTCCAATGCATAGATTTGATTTTATATCGCAACAATTTTTCATTTATTGGTAAATATATTGATTTATTTTATATAAATGTAAAGATTTAATTTATATCAATTTCAGTTTGTAAAATACATTGTAGATTTAAAGGAATAAAATACTGCATATGAAAGGATTGACGCATCATATGACACCAACAAAATTTCGTATCAATACAAAACCAAACCAAGCAAATTTTGTGTCAGTTTTATTAGGTCATCAATGGCTGGGTAATTCTTAGCCTGATTATTAAAACCCATGTTTAAATGTATATTTGTGATTATTGCTTAAATTGTGGTTTGGGATACTTAATGATTATATGTTTATGTTTTGTTTACTGAATTTTGTTTCTACATGCAGATCTAATTTAATCAGAAAATTATACTCGAGCAAAAATCTTTGGAATATCAAAGTACGAGTTTCTCGCCTGATGATCCTATTGGATGAGGAGGTATTATATCTTTGTAAATCGTTTACATTTATTTAATCTTTTAATGAACCTTTTAGTTTTTATCAATTAATTTATGATTAACACAAATTTTTTGTGATTTAGGTAGCTTAATTAAGTAATAAAATAACTTAAATTTGTATTTTTAATTACAGGGTAATTACGTTCATGCCTCAATTAAAGTCAACTTTGTTCTACAATTTTGTTCAAAATTGATTGAAGGAAAAGTTTACTCCATTAAATACTTTTCAGTCGCTACAAATAAGAAGCAATATCGCACGCATAGTCAGTGACAACAAAATAATGATTCAATATTCCTAAATACTATTGTTTGGGCGATTGGGGACGATGAAAAAATTCCAATACATAGATTTAATTTTTTATAATTACAATTTTTAGATTAATTTCACAACAATTATTCACTTTCTGGTAAATATTTTAATTTCTTTAATAAAACTATAAAGATTAATTTTATATAATTTTAGTTTTGCTAACATGTTATATTTATCCACTTTTATTAGATGGAAGAGATATGGGTGTGAACAAAGTTGGTGATCCTATCGAATTTTTTTTTTAATACAAATTTTTTTACATCGAAATATTACATCTAATAACTATTATTTTTAATGTTCTTATCAAAATATTTATTAGGGGAATAAATTACATAAAATTAATAAAAAAAATATCCTTAAAAAACAATAGCAAAGTTGGTGACATTTTTTTTTTTTTTGTGTGAGGAACTTATCATGAATCCACTGATTTCTGTCGCTTCCGTTATTGCTGCTGGATTGGCTGTAGCCTGTAGGGCTTGCTTCTATTGGACCTGGAGTTGGTCAAGGTACTGCCGCGGGACAAGCTGTAGAAGGTATTGCCAGACAGCCCGAAGCAGAAGGAAAAATACGCGGTACTTTATTACTTAGTTTAGCTTTTATGGAAGCTTTAACAATTTATGGATTGGTTGTAGCATTAGCACTTCTATTTGCGAATCCTTTTGTTTAATTCGAGAAAAGAAAAATAAATATAAGAAATACGTATTTCTTTTCTAGTCTTGAACTTGGAGGTTGCTTTTTCACATTTATGGTGAAAAATTGCTCCTACAGAATTACTTATTCGTTGAGAAAATAATACGCGGGAAGGACTTCATTTGAGGATGAAGAATTCGTGTTACCCACTCGCTTTCTTCCTTCCTTCCCCTTCTTAGTTCGAGGGAGAAGTGTTGCAACAAAAGGAGTATTTCGCAATTCACACGAAACCGAGTACCTAATTAGGAATTCTATTCCAATAAATTAAGTATTCTTTTTGTTGGGAATCTCAATTCAAAAAAAAAATTCATTTCGAATTTAGAAGTAGTAAAGAAGTTAAAAAATACAACGATTTTTTAGTTTATCTATTAGAGGAGATCATATGAAAAATGTAGCCGATTCTTTCGTTTTCTTGGGTCACTGGCCATCCGCCGGGAGTTTCGGGTTTAATACCGATATTTTAGCAACAAATCTAATAAATCTCAGTGTAGTGCTTGGTGTATTGATCTTTTTTGGAAAGGGAGTGTGTGCGGGTTGTTTATTTCAAGAATAGGTTGGATTCAACCAACTGTAACTCTCCCGCTTTTTCTTTATAATTAGGGCGGAAGTTGCATGATTTCACGAATGACTTCTGAAATCAATAATAAATAAAGAAATCATATGTAAGAACTATAGCATTTCGGGATTTGTTGGTAACTATACTTTGATTCTCTATCAACCAATAATAATAATGTGGGATCATTACCATAACATGGTTAAAACTTAAATTGTTTGAAGTCCAAATACAGCAGGGTATTCTTTCTACCACTCTGTTAATACTTAATATACCGAATACCGAGACATTTTTTTCAATTAAATAAAGAAAAATAGTTAGAAATCTTTCGATATAGAACACTCATGTCGATAAAATGATTTGAATCCCTTAATTTCTTGTTATTGAAAAAACTTTTATGCTTTTTTTATTACTATTAAGGAAATAAATGCCAAAGGCCAAGTCGATGACCTACATATAAAGTAACACAAATTTTTGGATTTGAATAAAAAAAACAACTTTGCTGACTTATCTATTTTTCTATTTTTGTTTGGGTCAGAAGAGTCCTCTGAATTTTCTAGTCTTGATTAATGATCGGTTTCTTTTTTTCGCATATGAACAGAGAAGGGAGGATAGGTTCATTACAGTCAAAAAAGATATGGAAATTTGCCATAAATAATTGAAGTAATTGAGCGTGAGAGCCAAATGAATTGAAAGATTCAAGTTTGGTTCGGGAAGGGGTCATGAATGTTTTGAAATGAATGGAAAGATAATCCACTTTCATTAAGTGATTTATTAGATAATCGAAAACAGAGGATCTTGAATACTATTCGAAATTCAGACGAACTACGCGGAAAGGCCATTGAACAGTTGGAAAAAGCCAGGGCTCGCTTAAAGAAAGTGGAAATAGACGCGAATCAATTTCGAGTGAATGGATATTCTGAAATAGAACGAGAAAAAATGAATTTAATTAATTCAACTTATAAAATTTTAGAACAATTCGAAAATTATAAAAACGAAATCATTCAGTTTGAACAACAAAAAGCGATTAATCAAGTCCGACAACGGGTTTTTCAACAAGCCTTACAAGGAGCTCTAGGGACTCTAAATAGTTCTTTGAACAATGAGTTACATTTACGGACTATCAATGCTAATATTGGCATGTTTGGTGCGATGAACGAAATAACTGATTAGTCCTTCTAGTTAATTGTATGTAGGTATTATTTTTTTGTTTCCAAAAGAAAAACGAATTAAGAAAGATTCACGGCAACCATTCGAGCAGACGAAATTAGCAAAATTATCCGTGAACGTATTGAAGGATATAATTGAGAAAGTAAAGGTTGTAAATACCGGCACCGTACTTCAAGTGGGTGACGGCATTGCTCGTATTCATGGTCTTGATGAAGTAATGGCAGGGGAGTTAGTAGAATTTGAAGAGAGGACAATAGGTATTGCTCTGAATTTGGAATCAAATAATGTTGGTGTTGTATTAATGGGTGACGGTTTGATGATACAAGAAGGAAGTTTTGTAAAAGCAACTGGAAGAATTGCTCAGATACCCGTGAGTGAGGCTTATTTGGGTCGTGTTATAAATGCTCTAGCTAAACCTATTGATGGTCGGGGTGAAATTGCAGCTTTTGAATCTCGGTTAATTGAATCTCCCGCTCCCGGTATTATTTCGAGACGTTCCGTATATGAGCTTCTTCAAACCGGGCTTATTGCTATTGATGCAATGATCCCTGTAGGACGTGGTCAGCGAGAATTAATTATCGGAGACAGACAAACCGGTAAAACAGCAGTAGCCACAGATACGATTCTCATCCAACAAGGACAAAATGTAATATGTGTTTATGTAGCTATTGGACAAAAAGCATCTTCTGTTGCGCAGGTAGTTACTAACTTTTAGGAAAGGGGGGCAATGGAGTACACTATTGTGGTATCCGAAACAGCGGATTCCCCCGCTACATTACAGTACCTCGCTCCTTATACCGGAGCGGCGCTAGCGGAATATTTTATGTACCGTGAGCGACACACTTTAATCATTTATGATGATCTTTCCAAACAAGCACAAGCTTATCGACAAATGTCGCTTCTATTACGAAGGCCGCCTGGGCGTGAAGCTTATCCAGGAGATGTTTTTTTATCTAAATACCTGATTCATAAAAAAAATTTAAAGCTTATAACGCAATAAAAAACTTTACCTTCTTTAAACATTTTATGTTTAAAAAAATTGAAAAGACAGATAATTTGTTAGAGATCAAGAGATCACAAGAAATATACAAAATGATATATAGATTTGAGGGTTTAATTTCAAGTGTAAAAAGCAACGAATAATGATTTAGGATTTGAATTATTTTAAAAATAAAAAATTATTATCTTTTCACATTAAAGATTTTATCCTAATATTGTAATCAATGAAATATCATATTTACAATTTTTTTTTTGAAAGATATTATATTATTGTCATATAACTAACAACAAAGAATAAAATACAAAACACCAATAAATTAAGTCGCATTATAAATTACATTAAAAAAAATTATACTTCTGTAATTGGCAATATCATTTTAATTAAATTATTATTTGTTTTTTTTTTTCGCCTGAAATTATTAAATTTTAAAATAAATCAAATTTAATTATCAAAAAAAAAATGAAAAAAAATTATCGTTTCACATTAAAGATTTTAACCTAATATGTAATCGATAAAATATCATATTTACAATTTTTTTTTTCAGATATCATATTTACAATTTATTCATATTACTAAATTCAGTTGTCATATAACTAACAACAACGAATAAAATACAAAACAACAATAAATAAAGTCGCATAATAAATTACATTAAAAAAAATTATACTTTTGTAATAGGCAATAGCACTTTAATTAAATTATTATGTGTTTTTTTCGTCTAAAATAATTAAATAGTAAAAGAAATCAAATAATTATATATATATATATATATATATAAACTTAGAGTCTATAGGAAGATATCTTTTCTTGAGATTTATGTATGAAAAAAAAACTTCCTATAGACTTGATATAAACCTAGATAAAAGTAACGAATTAGATTTGATATATCTAAAATTTTAATGCCACGTAGATAATAGTCCACGAATTAAATTATTTTAATGAAAAAAATAAATTAAAAATATAGGAAGAGATAAATTTATTAATTCAAACTACGAGTAAATCCAAAAAAAATATACTAAAAAATATTTAAATGATAAACGCTTATAATAAAGTTTGAAACCTATCATATAAGATAAATTTTGATAGCATTTATGATAAGAAATACAAATTGTTCGTTAATTATAATTAAATTAAAATTTGTGATACCTACCATTATAAATTGACACATCATACGACACAAACAAAATTTTGTATCAATAAAAAATCCCATCAAGAGAATTTTGTGTTAATTTTTGGTCATTAATGGTCGGGTAATTTTTAGCTTAATTTTTAAAATCCTATGTTTAAATTAGGATTTATAATTATTACTTACATTGTATTAATTTGGGATACTCAACGATTATATGTTTATGTTTTATTTACTAAATGTTTTTTTACATGCACATCTAACACATCATACGACACAAATAAAATTTCATATCAATACAATACCCCATCAAGCGAATTTTGTGTTAGTAATTTTGTGTTAGTTTTAGGTCACCAATGTCCGGGTAATTTTTAATATCTTATGTTTAAATTTATATTTGTTATTATTAGTTACATTGTATTTATTTAGGATACTTAACAATTATTTGTTTATGTAATGACATACGATTAAATATTGTATACTTAATATATGGATGGCTTTGGTTATTTTTAGAGATGATGAAAAAATTCCAATGCATAGATTTGATTTTATATCGCAACAATTTTTCATTTATTGGTAAATATATTGATTTATTTTATATAAATGTAAAGATTTAATTTATATCAATTTCAGTTTGGCTAACATTTTTATCCATTGATGTAGTAGGTTGGTTGTGGACGAGGTTGGTGATTCTATCGAAATAAAAGATATGGTAAAACAATGAATAATGATTTAGGATTTACATTATTAAAAATTTATCATTTCACATTAAAGATTTTATATAATGGAAAAATATCATATTTACAATTTATTTATATTTAATAAATTCATTATAAATTATAGTAAAAAATAAATAAATACTAAACTTTTGTTGTCTGAAATTATTAAATACAATAAATCAAATAATTAAAAATAGATGAAAAAACCGTGCATCGCACGGACTTCTATCTAGTATGGTTTAGTTTGGAAAAAAAATCCAATTTATTCATTGTTTTGCTTCAAATGTCATCAAATTTATTATGTGGATTGATATTGTTTAGCATGTATAATCTCTGCAGTTAGTGACGGACCCACGTATAGTCATAGTGGGACCCAGGACAACCTATTATTTTATTAAAAAAAAAAAAAAAAATTTCACGAATCACGCTGTACTCCTTCCTCTCTCTGTACTCCTTTAGATGTATTTCTCGCTGTATTCCTTCCTCTCTCTCTCCTCCATTTAAGCGTACTCGAAATTCTCCATTGAAGGGGCTTCTGAGCTTTCTCTCCTCCATTGAAGCAGTCTCTAAGGTTAGATGCTTCTTTTTCTTTAATCATCTAATATTAATTTTGACAATCTAGTGTTAATCGTGTATTTAATTGTCAGTATATACTCAATTTAGGGTTCTTCGAAGTTGGATAATTGAACTATTGGTTATAGATACTCGAAGAATTTAACGTAATTAGTTTGATAATTGAGTCAATTTTGGTTGCTAATTTGTGAATTGTAGTTTATTTATTTTATTTTATAGGAAAAACACAAATTCACAAATTCCGAGGGGTGGGGGAATGGTTTCAGGGGTAGGAGTATCGAGTCTACGGCGGTTTCGGGTGAGGGAAAGGGGTGGGGGTTTCGGGTGGGGAAAGGGATGGGAGTTTAGGGTGGTTTCGGGTTGGGGAATTCAAGTTTTGGGCGGTGTTCGTTGGTGGGGCTGGGGCGGGGGGTCTATTGCGCTCATGTGGCTCTGGAAGGAGGGTGGTTTCGGTGGTGGTGCAGGCAGAGGCGGACACATATAATGTAGTGGCCATTAATCTAGCCTAACAGAGTGAAGCTAGGAATTGTGAAAATGTTTGATGAGTAAGATTTAGTGGCCTAATCTTTTCTCATTCACCTGCGATTATATTAGACAGGGTAGAATTGCTCGACTTGGGGACCTTTGTCTTAATAACCTTGAGAGAACCCTTCTTGTATGATTTAGATTTGATTAGGAATTCCTTTTGTTCCTTTCCTCATAACTTGAGTTTCCCTTTGCACTCACTGGGTTATGTAACTCATGTTGGATGAACTTGTAAAATGAAAATGTTAGTGAAATAAACGAATGAACTTATGAGAAGTTTAGTGTTCTGGTATATCTCATCTGACTGCCTTCTTTGTAGATGCAGGGGCCAGAAACATACCCAATTAAGACCTGAATATTAAGTAGCTCTTAATTGAGATAGTTGCAGGTGTGCTTTTGCTTGGAGTCTAATTGTAGAAGAAGCTCGATCAGAACCTAGCTTTATTATGTAAGAAGTTTTTAGTCTCTGATTGGATATGTTGGAGGGCAATGTTTACTTTAGCCCTGTACGATTACCCGAGACAAAATAACTTAATGTTTATTTTATAGTTTAATTTGAGATGAACGCTCCAGAGATTTGAAGATATTAAGAAATAGAGTGGCATTTGTGTGAGCCCATGGGCACTAAGAAAGGCAGATTAATAACATTGTAGTGCCCGCTGAGTTCCTACTTTTGAGAAACTCACTAGCATTGACTCATTTCTAGAGCATCCTTTATAACTTAGATTGGATTATTTTTCTGAGTTTTTGATTGTAAGTTGACATGAACTATAGCTTGCTGCATTGAGCTTCCTAATTAAATTATGAGCAGTCCTAGCATAAGATGTGTGTAAAGGGGTTATTTTTATAGTTTAATGGGTAGTTGATAAGGATTAGTGACTGTTGATGATTGAATAGGGCCAATAGGGGTGAACTTTGTCTTGGTAGCATTGTTCAATGACTTATGCACAATTCTCCTGTGACTGTATGGGAGTGTCTTATATAGTTCATTTAAATTACTTTAGTTCAAATGGTAATGCTTGCCATCCATAGAAAATGATGTTTATAGATATGAATGCTTCTGAATTTCTGAGCTTTGAGGTAGAATATTTGCTGGTAACTTGGAGTTTTAAAGCATGAGATTTGTTTTAACAAACATTGACTAATTGTCATGAGACCATGTATACCGTACAAGGGAAGTAGATTTGCATTGACATAGACCCCGAAAAAGGTGTATTCAAGTTTGTGTTGATTGTTGAACATTTAGGTTGAGATCTTTCAGGGATTTGGTTTAGAGTTCAGGTGTTGTATAGTACAAGGTCGATGGACGATGATACAAGCTTTGACTATTATACAAGCTTTGACTAACTTTTTTGATATTATATGCGGTCGATGGACGATGATGGGACAACATATTAATCAAATAACTGATTGTGTTGTTTCCAAAGTCAAAGTAAGGGAGAAAGGGGGTCTCCTTGTCTGATTCCCCTGGCTCCTTTAAAAAACCCATGACTTCCTCCATTGATCAAGAGAGAGAAAGTAGGAGAAGAAACACAGGCCATAATCCACTTCACAAACACACTAGGAAAACCAAGAGCAACAAGCATTCTCTCAATGAAAGGCCACTTAATAGTATCATAAGCTTTCCTAATGCCCACTTTGATAGTGCATCTAGGAGGATTTCTTTGATTCTTATAATCTTTCAGAAGATCTTGACACAACATAATGTTGTCAAGGATAGCTCTACCAGAAACAAAGGCAAACAAAGGCACCCTGCTCCTCACTGATGATACAAGGTAATACCTCCTTAAGTCTAGAACAAAGCGATTTGGACAGAATCTTATATATCACATTGCAACAGGCAATAGGACGAAATTGTGTCACAGCAACAGCAATAGCAACCTTAGGAATCAAAGTCAACCTGCTTAAGCAAATTGCCATGATAAAAAAAAGACAAGACAGCCTGGCACACATCACCTTTAACAATCTCCCATGCACTTTTGAAAATTTACTAGTATAAGAGTTATCTTCATCAATGCTCCAAACAGCATTCTTAGTATCAGCTTCTGTGAAGGGTCTACAAATATCAACTCTTTGAGTCTCAGAAAGAACAGGACCTTCATGAATAACACACATGTGAATCTGTCTTGCCTCTCCTATATCAGTACCAAGAAGACCCTTATAATAAGAAATAAAAGAGGCTGCTATCTCATCAGGGTTATTAATAAGCATCCCATCCTGATCTTGAATACTACAAATCCTGTTTGCAATTCTTCTCTGTCTAATACAAGAGTGAAAATAACTAGAATTAAATCAACCTCCTTCAACCAATGTACTTTTGCTTTCTGTTTAAGAAAGAGATATCTGGCTGTATGAGCCTCATTATAAGCCAATCTAGCTTCATGCTTTTGTTTCCTCAGCTCAACATTTGTAGGGTCAGAATTGAGCTTTTTCTGAATATCAAACAGAAGCTTCCCAGCAGCAATATCAGCACCCTCTACGCAAGAGAAATGAGTTAGATTCAAAATTCTCAACTGTTGTTTAACAGCCTTCAACTTTTTGACTACCCTGAACATAGCAGTACCCTGAATAGGCACATCCCACGCAGCTTTAACAATTTCTAAAAAATTTGGAGCTTCTGTCCACATATTGAAAAACCTGAAAGGTTTCCTTACATTCCCAGCTTGACCATCCAATCTCATACAACATGGAGAATGATCCATAAGATCCTCTGGAAGGAACTCAGCAGCAAAATAAGGAAAAGAATTAATCCAGCCATTATTCACAATAACTCTGTCTATTTTCGAGCAAACTCTATCCTCCCCTTCTTGCTTATTAGTCCAGGTAAAGAACATGCCACCCACATTGAAATCAGTGAGATTATTACTTCTCAAACATTGCCTAAACTTCTCCACTTCATTCAAAGTGCATTGAGAACCAATCCTATCCTCGAGATTAAGGATATTATTAAAATCTCCACAAAGAATCCAAGGTTCATCAGCAGGAGGAGCAATCTGAAAACCTCCCTCTCTTTTGCAGTATTCAAACCATAAACCATTGTCAACCAAAATTGTTTCCTCAAAGCATTATGAGTCACACACACATGAACAAATTGGATTTCCATTTTACAGCTAGAGATAGTAAAAATACTAGGCAGCCATACAATCCACACTCTACCAAACTTACAAAAAGAATGGTTTGTAATAACAGACCACTCCTTTCCAAAATTCTCAAAACCCTACCAAACTTCTTCCCTTTTACTTCCGTTTCCAAGAGGCCAAACAAACCCATATTGTGGTGTCTCAAGAACCATAAAACATCCCACAACTTACTAGGTTTGTTAATACCCCTAACATTTCAAAATCCTATTTTATCCATGGACAGACAAGAAGCATTGCCCCCCTTCCATACTACCATACATCACCTTTCCACTAGTAACCATTGCCATGTTATCACCAGCCTTACTCCATTTATCATCTCCATTACCCTCTTCTATATCAGAAGTATCATCATCATCCTTCTCAAGTTCACTAAATCTGTTTCCTGTAGAGACAGTAGGGAACAGATTAACACCATCCCCACCAGGATTTCTCTGAATAGGCCTCCACACTTTCTTCTCCTTTAGATATGCCTTATCCACCCTCTCCTTCCTCCTATTAGCCCGGACTTTATGGTTAGGATATTGATCAGCAGAATGCCTTATACCAGTACAAACTGAGCATTGAATCGGCTTCCTTTCATAAACAATTTTCTGGGACATCACATCTCCATTCTCATCCAAAAACTCAATCTCCTCCACCAGTTTATCGCTCACATTTATTTCAATCAGAATCCGAGCATAACCAACTAATTCTTTTGTTGCCGTAACTGTATCAGTTTTGATTGGTTTCCCAGGATTCCAGCTAACTTCATCAGAGATGATCTTCCCCAAAACTTCAAATCCAGTCCTTGCATTCTCATCCATACAGGAACCTCATGAACATCTTTGTTTTTAAGGTTGATTCCTGGTTCCCATTTCTTAACAATTAATGGCTTCTTGTCAAAGAAAATGGGCCCGCCATTAGAGCCTTTTCTCTACCCTCAATCGACTTAAATCTCACCAGAAAAACTCCATTCTCCATGGCTGAAATTCTATCAATCCCAAACCTACCCCATGATCTTCGCACAAATCCATTCATGATTTGAAGAGGTAAAGTTGAGCTTAGTACATAACATACAACAGCTGATTTCCAGAAATTAATTTCTGGTTCAACATCCTCCATTGTTATTCAAACTCTACTATCTCCATGCTCACCACTTTTAGCCTGATTCTTCCCTTGATGAGACAAATCCAACCCCTCATCCCTACTACCCTTAAACATCACTCCATTTTCGGCCATTATTACCACCAGAATTAGAAGTAATCGGCAAAGTAAATACAGTTTGTTGTTTTGCTAACAATAATTGGTGAAATTTTCCAATAATGTCCACCTTAAATTTAGTTTGATTTTCTAGTAATTCTTTTTTTGTCGGTTTTAAATTTTCGTAAACAATTGTGTGCTACCCCTGATTAAAAATCTTGGATATATATATATATATATATATTACTAATAAATAAAGCCGGTCTTGCAGCTAGGTCACGAGACAGCGACACTTGGCATTCCATTTTTTCGCCAAGTGTCGCACCACGTAGGAGATAAATAGCTATTATTGTGACACATATGATGCTAAGTAAGCGGTTTTTGGATAGATGTTTAAGATAAAATTGTTGTATAGAGTTTTATTATCGATAGAATTCTAATAGTTCATATATACAAAATTAATCATAACTTTTTATAAATATCCTATAACTCAATTTTATTTCCATCATTAAATTCGTTTTTAAAAGTCTTATATAGATAGTGGTGAATAAAAAAGAAAAAATATGCTTTTGATAGATAGAATTCTGTAATGGCTGTGGTATGAACTTGGTTTGGGCCCAGAAAAATTAACTAGCATTATGAAAATTAAAAAAGACATTTGAAAATGCCACACTTAAATTTTGCAAACAATTGTTGTGGTATTTGTAATATATTATGATATGCTATTAGATTAATATTCTTACTATGCTCTTAATATGGGAGTTATACTGACCTTTGCAAACTTTGTTAATTTATAGGGCTATAATTTTTGATAATTTAACCTATGAAGTTGTGGTGACAAGCATAATAAGCTTGCTTGTTAGAAGAGGATTAGGTTATTGAAACCAAATTTTGCAAGCTTGGCTTCTTTTGATCTACTAACTTTGCTTTTGAGGGAGCTATAGATTGGCAGTGGTTGTTATCAAATGATACTCCTGCAATCCCATTCGAAGTATCTTCTCCAACTCCTCACAAATCGCCTTCAAAAGTAAGTTGTAATTTCTCTACCTTGATTTTAAGATCATAAACTTTATGCTTTTGAATCTTCAGCAATTTTAGGTTTTACTAGACAAATATGAGCTGCTGTTAATTTTTCTCCGAACAGATCACAATTATCCTGTTTTATGTCGTAAATGCTTACTTTTCTACAACCTAATGGAAATTGTGATATGGACATCTGGTGCTTGAAACCCTGGATATGAGATGGTGAAATTAGACCAGAACATTAAGGATTGTACAAAGATAGCTAATCGTGCCCTTGGACATGGTTAAAATCTAGGATGCAGATGTAGTCACAGTTGCAATCACAATTATGATTGCAGAACCAATTTTGTGGGACTGGATGGTTTGCGGCTGTTGTAGTCTAAAAAAGCGATGATGTGGCCGAGATTTAGTACCATGTCCATGTATGCTTATATTATGGATTAACTGGTAGCTACAATTCTTATATTATGGATGGACATGGGAAGGGTAAAGCAGGGGCTAAATCTAAATTCCTCCGTTATTTTTAGTTGCGTCATTTTGGTTTTTATGGATTCCTAGGCAAATTCTGGAGTAGAGAGAGTTAGAGAGAAAAATAAATGGGGCCCATGTGATAGGAGAGATTTAAAAAGAATTAGTTAGTTAAAAAGGAAAGTGATGCATCTAAATTGGAATTTCCTTATTTAGAAAGTCAGTCAATCAATCAATCAAAGCCTTAATCCCATAAGTGGGGTCGGCTATATGAACCAAATTTGATTATTCCGTGTAATCATCAACAAAGAACCTCCTCCTTCTTCAACCCTTAGGATCCAATGCCTCATTCTCATGTACATCCATATACTTCATATCCTTCAGAACTCCTTCCAACCAAGTCATTTTCGGTCTCCCGCCAATGGGTTTCCCGCTGCCAGTCCCATATAAAGGAGGAGGGTTTCGGTAAGCCAGTGACAGCCAGTGTAAAACTTTGTCACATCCCATGACATGAGCCAAACTGATCTTTCCTTATTTAGAAAGTAGTGCATCTAAAAAGAAACGGAGGAAATATATGTTTTCCGTGTAATTTGAACTTCAAACTTTATGACTCTTTTTGTATTGTTTTGCCTTCATGCTGTCTAATATCTACTGTGGTGCTCTACAGCCTTGACAAAGGTGTTGAACTGGACTGCCAATGGATTGAGTTTGATGATGTGCGATTCAACGTCCAGGTATATTTTGGTCTTTCATTACAGTTAATTACTGTAAGGCCTTATATGTTTTGATAGAAATTATATCAGGCATAGATTAGTACTGTATTATATTATCTGTCTATAGTGAACTGTCTTGTTTACCAGAATAACAGTCAGTGATGAGAAATTATGGCTTATTTATGCTTCATGTTTCACTATATTATCTGTGCTGTCTTTGCAGACTTCTATGAAGAATCCACTCATCTTGTTGTTGTCAGTATCATTACCTACACCACCTCCTGGAGCTATATTTGTTGGAGGGCTGCCTAGTGGAGCTATAGAAGCTATAAAAGCTGCATATGGAACAGTGGTGAAAATGCTAGACCCTCCAAAAGATGGATTTAATCTCACACTGAGGCTGAATTTCTCAAAGCTTTCTTCTGATGAAGGTCTTACGAGTTCTTCTTTCTAAGGTCATTATGATCTTTGCTGTGACTAGCTGAATCATATGATCTCTTACATTTCAGTGAATTCCCTGTCAAAATATCTTTTGCGTTTTGACCTGCATAATTTAGATTATGATTTCTTCACTTTTTTCCTCTAACTCAAAGTGCCTCATTGCTATCAGGAAGCTGATTTTTAACACCATATAAAGTCTCTTGGTCCCAAGGAGTTGGTAATGTATAGAAAGTTGAGTAGAAAGGAACATTTTTATTGCATATATATACAATACATTACTCAAATGTTACATCCCCCATATTTCTTGCTTAAGGTTCTCAAATCCTCACAACAACTTAGATTACATTTAGGGAAGAAGTACCTTTTTGGTTGGATAGTGTGCCCTTTAGTATTTACTTTTATGCTAGAGTTTTATAATCCTAGAGGCTTCTTAGGAGAGGTAGAGGACACTGGTTCTGTTCTTTTCCTAATCACCTTATATAACCTGGTTGTAATAGAATATGGTCTAGAGGAAATAGCTATTAGAAATTGTTTGTTTAAGCAAGACTGTACCATGAATAGAATTGCAAAGCCTGATTTTTTTTTTTTTTTTTTTGATGTGCTATGTTTACCATACTCGTATATATGCATGTCTTTGGGGTGTGCATGTGTTGTTTCAATTAAGAAGTAATTGCATGCATAATATTTGGATAGGGTCTTAAAGCCTTTATAAGATAAATGCTTTGTGGTATGTAGACAGAAAATTCAGTGCTAATTTCGTTTTACTAGCACTTTCGGTGGGAAGATTAGAAGGGAGGGGGGGAGGAGAATGTAGAATATGTGTGTTTGGTCTATAGCAATGAGAATAATATCCTGCTTGCACAAATATATTGCACAAATAATTGTTTTAACCTGCTTTGGTCTCGACTTCAAATGTAAGATATTGTTCAAAATTCAGTCAACTGTGAACATTTACCATCAATGACTTGATTGAAACTCGGTTTGCCTTCCAAGTCCGTCTTGAATGATTTTTTCTTTTTGCCATCTTCTCAGTGACACTCTTGTGACAGTTGTCTGCTTGTCATTTTTCAGAAACTAGACAGGCTCTGTTGATGAAGGTTGCCTCTGTTAGGGAAGTGGTCCTTGGTGCACCTTTAAGGGTGATCTTAAAACATCTTGCTTCAAGATCACTTGCTCCTGATATGGATCAATTAGTTGCTCTAGTGCATCGGCCTAATGAAGCATTCTTTCTTATTCCTCAGGTTTGAGTTTTGTTTCATTATTTTTGGCAAAAGTTTGATTTTGAGCTGTTCGGCTGCACAACTAAATAATGTGAGGCTAAATTTTTATTTGTAGTCTTGTTACAGATTTTCTAAATGTAACATCAATTAGCATTTTCTTGTGGCAGACTGAAAAAGTGACAGTCATATATCCTATGAGATTTAAAGATTCCACAGATACATGTCTGGCCACTTCTTTTCTGCAGGTATTGTTATTAATAATTTCTGAAAGTGTGCACAATTTTATCATTGAGACAATATGCTGGAATGTACATGGTGTTGGAGACGTCGTGGTTTACTAAAATATTGCCATAGTGCATTGGACTCTCTTGACTTGCTTGATACTCTTTGATCTTGTTTAGGAATTCGTTGAAGCGCGTCGTAGTGCTAGTGCTGGACTGAATAATGCTCCTTCGTGTCAATGGTCACCTTCACCACCTGAAGAACTTGCAGGAGTGCCTGCAGAAGCGTTATCTGCAAATGCTGGCTTTGTTTCTTTTGGTAATGTTCACATTAGCTACATAACATGTGTCCTTTCACTCTTATACTTGTATTTATGTCTAACTGTATTCCTCATTAATGCTTAGTCATTTTCCCACGCCATGTCGACATCAAGAAGATAGATAGAACTGTATGGCTTTTGTCAACCTTTCATGCATATGTTAGTTACCATGTCAAGGTAATGTTCCTCATCCTCAAGTCCAACTTTATCTACTTTTATGCCCCTAGTTTTCACTACTTTGCTGTATTTTAATTGAAAATTTCAAGTTTGTAGTTACCAATAGTAGTTGTCATCATCTCTGCGGCAGCACTAGAATACATTTGAGAAGCCCTGTACTGTCTTGTGCATGAACTCAGTCTAACCTCATTACTCCCTAGAAAAATTTGCTACTAAGAAATATTATTTTCAAGCCTAAATACTGTAATGTGATTCTTATTTGCATAAACCAATGATGTGGGAATACTGTACAGCTGTGTGATAGTCTTATTGATGTCAAAAAAACTAATTTAACAACCAAGTTGGGCAAATTTCATACTTGGTTTAACGTTCTTTTACAAGTCTCCATATCTCACGTGACTTTTATTTTGTTTTAATTTACTTTAAATGACTTGTCTTGGAATGCCGTGACTTGCATCTCACTGAATCTCACATTTCTGCCACCAGTGCTCTGAAGGATTCATGCATACTCGAATGAGGCGTCGCGTGGAATCTTTGATTGAGGTATCCTTTTTATGTAGCACTCCTTTTACTTTGGTAGTCCCACTTATCTCCTCAAGTCATTGTGATAGGATGTTATTTGACTAAAATTTTATAGTATGAGGAGTCATTCCCAATTGACACTGGATTCTGTTGGAATTAATGGGCAATTATATTACTTCCATGTCCCTGCATTTTCTTTGCTAAATTTTATTTATAAGTTGGATGCAGTGTACAAACATCGATGTTACTTCTTCAAAAAAAAAAAAAACATCGATGTTACCAGTACTTGAAAAATCATATCAGAAAACAATGCGTGTCGGATTTGCCTTAGCTTTGACCGTATTTTTTACTAGCATATAAAACGAATGTAAATATGTATTGATATTGGATCAGTCACAATGTATATTTTTAGAATATCAGCTTTTTAATACTTTTTAGTTTTTACTAAGAGAACAATAAATATGTTGACAAGTGTGAAAGTCAAACTGTTTAATTAAAATGGAGAAAGTATTAATTTTGGTATAATGTGAACTGTTGACGTGCTCGACAGTCCTTACTGATGTTGAAGTGTTGAGAATCTGACACGTTTTTGGTAAAATAAAGAGTATGCGTACACAGGGTAGCATTTTGATATTAGCATACTAGCTTTGCATATTGCTGAATGGTTTCACTTACAAAGTTACCACCTGGCACGTTGGCACCTATGTTGAGGCACAAAGCCAAAAAGGAGTTGATGGCCTTGATGCATGCACCCTTGCTTCTCCAAGTGTAGTGCTCATAAATAACCGAGAACAGGGGGAGAAAATTAGTAGACCCTGCTGTAAAGATGTATACTTGTTCTGTAATCATTTTGGTTCTTTTTAGACAACAGCTTTAGAAGTAATCAGTTATGTTTAGTTTCTCTCTCTCGCATGCATAGTAACATATAACTTACATGTCTCAGGCACTTGATCGTGCCAAATCAGATCCGGAGAAGACAAAGAAAGTTGGGACTAAAACATCCTTTAAGCGACTGGTAAGCCTGTGATGCTTCTTTTGTTCATAAAATGATAGTATCAGCAAGTTAGAACTTTGCCCTGATAATTTGATTTCCATTGTTGATTAGAGCCTAAAGGATTCTCGGAGCAATTCAAATTCAAAGGCTTCAGCCAGTTGGAGATAATTTTTATGGTTAATTTTGGAGGTAACCTTGAAAACTTAGAGCTCTACACATTTGCATCGAATAGCTTCAGCTCCAGATTTTGACAAATTGTGCCTGGCACGTCATTTCATGTGGTTGCTCAACTTCCAGAAAGGTGCAATTTTATTAACTTTTCTATCAATCCTTCTGGCTATCTTGTACGAGTTTCATGCCCATGGAGTTAAAAGCTGAGCAGATCAAATGCTCCATTTTTCCTAGCCTTTTTTTTTTTTTTTTTCTTTTTCCTTTTCTTTTTCATAGTCTTGAAGTTAGGTATATTTTGTCATTTATCTTGTGAGAAACTGATTCTTGTAGTTGATACTAATTGAAATTAGAATTCTTTATCATATGCTAGTTGGTGTTGGCATAGTGTCAATGGTCCTCTATGTCTGATGACTTTGAAAGCTGTTTGTACATTGTAGTTTTTGAGATAGGACATTATGGTTCAGTTTATGCTTTCCCTTGTTTTTTCTGCCCTAGAACATGAATGCCTCTACAAAAAGCACCCCTACTTTCTTTCCTGTGAAACGTCGAGCTTCTTTTTGAACCTAAATAGTTTGTGGTGAATGTCCACACCTCAATTCAGAAATAAAATGTGCTACTTGTTTACATTGAAGAAATAAGTTTCTGATCTGTGTTCATCAGCTGGAGTGTTTTTGACAAACAAACTGTAAACAGATTGCAAATTCTACGCAGGAGCTGGGTGTGGGTGTCTTCCGATCCATAGAATCCCGACGTCATTTAATGATAGTAATGTACTGCACAGTGTTTCTTTGTTTGAATTAATGAACCATAAAAGAGTAATGCTTGTGAATAGTACAAACCTGCGCCGGATGGCTGCATACCCCTTGAAGGTATAAGAGTTAGCCATCCGATGGCAGAGTAGCCTCAGGAAAACCCCTCTGAAGTTTTAAGTCAGCTTTAATCTCATTACAGAGAGAGAAGTAGATTATCTATACGGAGACAGTTTTGTACAGTATTTCGTATTTACTGTAATAAGCCTACTGCTACACTTTCAAGACATTCCTGTTTACTCTTCTCAGAAGTTAGAAATGACAGCTGTAATTATGTTTTAAGGGTCAGACGACTACAGTAATTAAAATAACAATCCCCCTTGCTCATTTTAAGTGAATTTATTAATACTTTGTTGCAAACCATTATGTTATGGAATCCTTTAATGGAAGTTTAATATTTTACTTCAAGATTATGAGCAATTTCCTGATCATCCCTTTGATTGTATTTGCCCAACAAAGCTTCAATAAGCTCACATGTAGATGGAAATGACCATCATACCTCTTCGCTCTTTCCTTCTCTTTCGTGTTTAAAGCAAAAAAAAAAAGTGAAGAACAATAAAAATAAAATTATGTTCGTTCTCTTTCAAGCTAAATATTGGCTGTCAAATAACCAATATAACTAATTCAGCTAAATTGTTTTACCAGCTATTAGCTAGACTGAAAGGCAAGATTACAAATTCACAACAATAGTTTTAAGTGTTTTCAAGGCATCATTACTATACATTTGATTTATACTCCATGATTCATAATATATGTACATAATTATTGGAAAGTTACCGGTTAACATCATAAGTCATATACGTATGTTAGATATACAAATAATAATAACAAAATATCTATAACAATTTGCAATTGACTATGTAGATCTTCTAATACCACCAAAAACCAAAATGTATAAAAAGCAAAAGCAAACGAAACTAGCTTAACAGATTGTTGATAAGCAGTAGAGTTTGGAGATATTATTGTTGTTCCATGGTTAGGATTGCTAGTTCGAATGGTCGTACGAAACTTCGAAGACCCTAGCATCGTCGGGGTGACATGAGAGTTCGAAGGGTTTTGGTGGATGTCGTACGCCTTGAACCAAATGAAGAACTCCCACAGCTCTCCCCTTCAACCACACCTATAATTAACAAGAACGTAAAAAGCAACCTTAAGTTTTGCATCTCTATTTTGAAAAAAAGCCATTATTCTATATTTATTTGTTTAAGTTTGTGTTATTTTAATTCGTAGTATGACAATATAATATGCCTCATATTTTAAGGATAGTACATTGTTAATAATGAGGTTGCCAATACTGTCTCACAGTGCATAAATTGGTTCGAATTTTAATTTGCCACCAAGGAGGTGAAGAAAGGATGTTAGGATCACAGTCGAGTTTATGAAACTATGACATTGTATTATTGTATATCTTTGCTTTCTCATAGAAGGTTCTATTTTTTTTTTATTTTTTTTTTTCTGCTAATTAGTTAAAGTTTAATTTTTCATGGTTATACATCTTAAAATTAGATTTTCCATAATTTATTTGTTTCTTTTTTTGAAAGAATGTTATTTATTTATTTAACCCTTAATCACATAGATAACATTAATTAAAAGAAAAATTGTGACAAAGGTCCTTTTAAAGTAACTCTCTTGTCACAAAGGTCCTTATAAAAAAAAGGTGGCACTAAAGGTCCTTATAAGTGAGTTTGGTTGTGCAGAGGGGTCTTTGACCCAATTCCGGCCAAATTCTGGCATTGACTTTTGAATTCAGGCAAAAAATTATCACATGCCTTGCACGTGACTGCTTTTTAAATTTTTTTTTCTTTTTTCTCCTTTTGAAAAAAAAAACGACTTTTTTTTCCCCCTTTTTCCTTCTTCTTCCTCGATTTCCCCTTTTCCTCCATTAACACCCTATCCTCATCTTTGCTTTCTTATCCCCAGCAGCCACCCATAACCCCTTGCAAACCCAACCCCACAAACGGCGGTGGCTTGAACGCTTGAGCCCACCCAAAACCCCCCTCGCCCTGAAAAACCCGCCCCTAAATATCCCCTTTCCCCGGCCTGAACAACCCACTCTAAAAACCCCTTGAGCATTATTGCTCTGAACTTGGCTTGAGTTTTAACTTGTATTGCTGCCATTGACATCACCATCAGAGTCAACACGGCAATGTCGGAACTATCCAACATTTTCCAGCTCCGACACTCATAATAATAAGATTAACAACATCAACTAATCCAACAAATTAAGTTCAAACTTCTATTAATTTAACTAATTAAGTTCAAATTTCAATTAATCTAGTAATTTAAGCTCAAACTATAAAATATTTTCCAGAAAAATGGAATTGAAGGTGTATCTGAAACGGAGGAAAATGAAGAAATTAGGAGAGAGAAAATGTTAATAATGGAGGAAAAGGGGAAATCGAGGAAGAAGAAGGAAAAAGGAAAAAAAAAAAGACCTTTTTTTTTGGCCTGAAAATAGAAGTCAACGCCGGAAGTTGGCCGGAATTCGGTCAAAGGCCCCTCTGCACAACCAAACTCACTTATAAGGACCTTTAGTGCCACCTTTTTTTTTATAAGGACCTTTGTGACAAGAGAGTCACTTTAAAAAGACCTTTGTCACAATTTTTCCTTAATTAAACTGTAAAAATGTTGATTACATTAGATTTTACAAGTACTTAATACTTTTTTCTAAAAAAAATACAATAGAAATAGGCCATGTTCACTTCACCTTAAAAAAATATTATTCAGTAAAAATAATTACAGTTCAGTATAATAAGTTCAGTTCACCAAAAGTAATTTTAGTTCAATAAAAATAATTTCGTAAAAATCAGTAAAATTAAAGAAGATATATAATAGAAAATCAGTAAAAATAATTTCAGTTTAGCAAAAATAATTTCGGTTCCGTAAAAATAAGTTAAGTTCAGTAAAATTAATTAAGGTTCAGCAAAAATAATTTCAGTTCAGTAAAAATAATTTCACTTCAGCAAAAATAAGGTGAAGTGAACGGGCCCTTAGTCTGGATCTTTTACGAAGTTTAATATTTATTTACTTAGATTAGTTAGTCGTATGCGGACTGGAGTTGAAGAGTATATACCGTTTAATTAAGGTATTTTTCAAAAAGACAATAACGTTGGTTAACAATTTTATAATGTTCTTTTTCTTGTAATAAAAAAAAAAGGAAAAAGAAAAAAAATTCTATAATGAGAGAAATCCTTCAAGTAAGAAGGATGTATGCGCATTTCTTTTTTTTTAATAAAATGCCGAAGAGGTGTTAATTCGAGTCATCAGTTAGGGTTGGATCTAATTGATTTGGGTTGTTTTCAGATTTGAATCATGCTAAATTATTCTATATATGCAGATCAAATTACATATCTAGTCACTTCGACAATCGGATTATGGCGTATTATTTTGGAGATTCATGCTATAATTTACACCTATATTTTATTTAGTATTTTATGGGCCAAAGACAGGCACAAGTTATGTCGTGCTAGCGCATCTCGTGCTTAAGTGAGCCGTACCTAGAATAAGCAAGAAAGAGTCGTGTCTTGTCGAGCTCGTACCAATCTTTCACAAATGGACCTCATACACAACTTAGCCCGTGTGTTGTGCCAACGGGCCACCTAAATAACCTAATATGATATACGAAGTAGTATATATTTTGGTAAATTGGTAAAAAAAAAAAAATGAGCCAAAACGTGAGTTAGCTCGTCGTACTTGTGCTGGATTCGTACTAAATTTTGTAAATGAAACCCATACACAACCATGGCTCATGGCATACCTCTCGTGTTGTGCTAGACTTATGACTTGCTCGTGCTGGATTGAACCATTTTGGTGTCATGTCTAAACCCTAGTGCCGGCCCAATCCATTTCCATCTCCAAATTAAAATAAATAAATAAATTAGCTCGTGAAATAAGATATGCACAAAAGTCACACATCCCAAATTATCAAATTCAATAACACAAATTCAAGAGCTTCTGTCATCTTATTTTGTTGTGGCTGAACCACTCAGGAAAAACAATAAGCGAACATGGACTCTGAAGTTCCTATACCTTCTGAACACCAGAATTATTTGTTTTGTTGTAAGTAAAATTTAGTTAGTTGTTAGGAATGAATGTAAGAATATTGATATTAGGAAACACATTTTATATTGATAAAATGTGCAAATAACTTTTTGCTCATTTATCAAATGAGCAAATAATTTTTTGCTCATTTATCAAATGAGTAAATAATTTTTTGCTCATTTATCAAATGAGCAAACAATTATTTGCTCATTTAAATGAGCATTAAATGATTTTTTTGTTCATTTGTCAAATGAGCAAATAATATTTTGCTCATTTATCAAATGAGCAAAAATGTGCAAATAATTTTTGCTCATTTATCAAATGAGCAAAAAATTCAATGCTCTTTTGTCAAATGAGCAAACTATTTAATGCTCATTTGTCAAATGAGCAAATGATTCTTGCTCATTTTGTCAAATTAATGCTCATTTGTGAGTGTGTTTGAATGTTTTGAATACGTTAGCCTAGTAGCTCAAGGGTAGAGCATTGTGCAAATGCACAAAAGATGTGGGTTTGAATCCCACGTAGGTTCATTTATGTAATATGGAGACACAAGTTTGTAGTGTGAGCATAGAAATGAGCAAACTACACTCAATTGGTCTAAAAACTCAGAAACGTAAAAGGGGTATATTTGGGGATATTAAAGAAAAATAATGGGTGGTTTTGAGAATTTGAGGAAGATTTTAAATTGATATGCCATGTTTAAACATTACAACTTCCGTTGCATATCCCCTGTTACAAGATTGGTGTTCTTACTCATATTCCTCCAAGATTATATGATTGGTGTCCCGCATGATTAATTAGTTCTTCTTGCGTATCGCGTGTTGATGAATATTGATCATCAATTCATTATAGCTTAGCAAAATAACGATGGTGATATTTGCTTTTTTTGTACAGAATATGTGCACAAGAAGAATATAGAGGCGTTACGCTTATATACAAATAGTCCCTCAAACTTCAGTCCATCATGGTTTCATACACTGACTTAGAACAAGAAATAGTTGAAGATATCAATCAGAAACAATTGCACAATCCATCAGAACCCGGCGAAATCAATGAAATAGGCGTGATGGCAAAGGATCAAGTTATTCCTGCATCAGCAACAACAGGATCTCAACAAAGGGAAAGGAAAAGTTACAATCCTAAAACCCGACTACAGCCGATCCAATTCTCACCCATGATCGTACCTTTGTCTACAAGAGATGATCAAAATGGGGTTGCTGCAAGATTTGAGGCTCATGTAAAGGAATTAGTAGATAATGTGAAATTAAGTACTTCACTTGAAACTGTAAAAGAAGCTATTTCAGAGCTCAGGATTTTAGCCAAGGACTTGGATAACCAAATCATAATAGCGAGTTGTGGAGCTATCGGCCCTTTGGTTAACCTCCTTCGTAGTTCACACATGAATACTCAAGAAAACGCGGTCACTGCTATCCTGAACTTGTCTATCAGCAACAACAATAAGGTTAACATTATGAAAGCTAAGTCAATTGAGCCTCTTATCCATGTCCTTCAGACGGGGACTCCTGAGGCCCAAGAAAATGCTGCTGCAACTCTGTATAGTTTATCTGTATTTGAAGAGAATAAGATTAGGATAGGGAATTTAGGAGTTATTGATGCATTGGTGGAGTTGTTAGGGAATGGAACACCCCGTGGTAGGAAGGATGCGGCCACTGCTTTGTTCTACTTGTCTACACATACTGATAATCGGCACCTTTAGTTATGCCACCTTTAGTTATTCCACCTTTAGTTATCTTGTCCATGTCCGGAACCTCAAGAGCCAAAGAAAAGGTTTGAGAGCCATCACCAAGTCTAAAATATGTAAACAACGTAAAGTGAAAGAGGTTATGCACTAAAACTCTTGGAACGTATATACCTTGAGTATGAACATATGAGGGGAGTTATGGGGTTTTATATTTAACCATAACTTCTACTGGGAGTATAGGACGCTGTATTTTCCTTTTTTATTATGCGCAGGAATTCCGCCGCTTACTAGTGGTTCTTTTTATACTTTCACGGTTAGCTCCCGTGTTAGTACCCCTTTTATTGGGGCAAGTTAGGGGGAACCTCGTTCGATGCGTAATCAAACTATATAATTAATTTAGTTATTAGTGATTGGTCATGTTGTGTGTTGTATGCTTGTAAACAAGTGCAATAAGGTAAGTTGTGTGATGTTAGGGTAAAAGTATGTTAGTGTGTTTTTATTACGCTTATGTACTCAGCATTGCTGATTGTGTGTTTGTATGTTTGTTTGGCCTTGTCTTTAACTTGGCCCTATAACGACTCATTTCTAATGGCGAGTAGTGGGGACAAATAGAGAGAATCTTTCAGGTGATGAAGCATATCAAGCATGATGGGGTTGAGTGAAGAGGGTTACATGCATGTTTCTTTGTTTATTATTTATTGTATTAAATTATTTATGTAAGTGTTGACACTAACATTAGTTAATGTTTATATTTACTTTGGATTTAAAGGGTCTTTAATGATTCCAAGTTATTGTTTTAGTGTAAGTTGGTTTTAAAATTTGAGTTGATTTTATTAAACTTTATTTCATTTGAGTTTTTAAAAGATAGTCTTCCGCTGTGTGTCTTTGATATTTGCCTTAGTCGTTTTCACGGTGGTGGTAATGTCTTATATTTTCCTATTTCGTATTTTAAAAAGGTCAAAACAAGTATTTTAAAGGATAGGAATTTCTAGGGTGTTAGATGGGCAATAAACTCAAAAAAAATTCGGACCTCTTGACCATAGACCAAGGTGTTATAACACCAACTTAATGCACAACCAATCACACTGACTCAAGCTTTGAAATAGTTTCAATTCTTTTTGTTTTCAAAAATAATAATAATGTACTTGAGTCATGATATAGGACGGTCGAGCCTGCGTCTCCCAGGAAAGTTACCTATAGCGTCGAGGTGAGCCTTTCCTAGACAGAGAGGCGTGCTCATTATAGGCCTCCGTAGAGAACCCGAGCATCCTTTTCTCAATCATCTTTCCACAAATAGGAAAATAGTTTTAGATAAAAATAAAGCTTTTGACTTTCACACACAGATGCGAAACTCTATCTATCCTACATGCCCTCTTAAGTCTACCCACAATTATTATTATTATTCCCAATTTTAATATTTTTAGGACCTTGAAAACTGATACCACTTTGTAACACCCCTAAATCTCCCTCAACAGAAATACTAGTATAATACGTATAATAATACCGTAGAGATAGGACTTCGGAGTATTACCGCCGCGTGATTACACAAGGCTACTCAACTACTAACCAAAACCAATACTTTACAGCGGAAATTCAAGCTATTTCTTTATCAACAATAACTATAAATAGAAACCATCTTCATGAGTACTCATAATTAAACCAAGACCAACAATCCTAATCTAGGTGAAGAACATTCCCAGGACTCTCATATGCTCAATTCTTGACTCCTCCTGAAATTAGTCAACACTGCTTACCATTACAGTAAACAGGGCGAACCAAACAAATAAGAAATACGAATTAGCAAAATATGCTAAGTACGATAAGTGCAAGATAAGTAAATTCAATTTGTTTACAAACATGCTTTTAAAACCAATTCCAATAATTAATCCAATGAATTCCAAAACTCATGATTTCAAATCAATTCCCAATAATTCAATAATTCGATGAAACGATTTATAAAACCAATTTCCTCTTTTGAAAACCAATTCCTCTCTTGATAACCAATTATCAAATATTATCAAAATAATTCCAATAACTCAATAATAATAATTAGTCAAATCAATTATTATCGAAAACTCAACCTCCTCTCTAAGCGTGCACACCCTCAAGCTAGTCTCCTACTATTTCAAGGCTATTCTTGGAGAAAGACTAGGTCATACAAAGTTCATATTCTTCAATGAATCTGCATAGTGGGATTAATATAATAATTATGCTTGTAAAGCTTTTATAAATAATTCAATAATTCTCATGAAACTCCTCTTTGAATAAAATCAACCTTTATAATAGAATAACTCAAAAACTCCTTTCTATTTAATTCAATAAGCTTTTAAATCAACCCTTTTAAAAACTCGTTAAAACAATCCAACATACTTTGTAAAACCAAGTTCCTTTAAACCTAATAAATAATTTCAAACCATTCAAATATGATATTAAAATCAATCCTTCAAAAAGACATTTATTAAAACAAATATTAAAATCAATTCCTCCAACCATACTTTATTTCATAAATCATAATTGAGATCAATTTAATTCAATCACCAATAAAATTATATGAAACATGTTATTCAGACCAATCACTTTCGAAGGTATCTAGTCACCTAAACGTACCTTGGTTCCGAATATCAATCAACACTTTGCCCTTTCAAAGTTCAATCACGAATACACCTTGCAATTAACATAACCATAAGGTTATCACAACATCTTTAGACATAAACCCAAATCTAATGTGCAGTATCCATTGATGTAGTAGGTTGGTTGTGGACGAGGTTGGTGATTCTATCGAAATAAAAGATATGGTAAAACAATGAATAATGATTTGGGATTTAAATTATTAAAAATTTATCATTTCACATTAAAGATTTTATATTACGGAAAAAATATCATATTTACAATTTATTTATATTTAATAAATTCATTATAAATTATAGTAAAAATAAATAAATATTAAACTTTTGTAATTTTGTTTGAAATTATTAAAAACAATAAATCAAATAATTAAAAAGCTTAGATAAAAGGCTTCCATCTAGTAATTATATATTTCGGAAGCATTTGGTGTGCCATATAAATAAATTCTTATTTCGACCAATGAAAAATACGGAGTAAAACCTTATTTCACGTGAACTAGTTTGGGGTAATTATCAAATTTTCATCATTTTTATTTTGTTTGACTTTTAAACTTAACTAAGCTTATGCTAAAATTTTATTTCAAAAAAAAAAAAAAAAAAAAAAAAAAAAAAAAAAAAAAAAACATCTCATATATCCATTTTTTTTTTTTTAACCCACAACAAAGAAAGAAAATTCTTTAATTAGCTTCTCAGCATATCGCCCGATCAACCACTCCGTAGTTCCACGACTGTATTTGGCGAGCAACAATGGAAATTCGAAAGAACATTACCTCAACTTCTAAGTGTCTTACATTAAAGATTGAATCCAATATCCTTTCAAGGCTACCTATTAAAGATCTTCTTCGTTATCAATGTGTTTGCAAGCGTTGGCGTGATGAAATCAAAAACCCTAATTTTATCAAGTCTCACACATCCCAAATTATCAAATTCAACAACACAAATTCAAGAGCTTCTGTCATCTTATTTTGTCGTTGATCGACTAAATTATACTCTCTTGATTACCATTCTCCGAAAAACGTAAAGAAGCTCACTCGATTTTCTCACCCTTTAGTCTATGATGCTCAACTTGTTGGTTCGTGTAATGGCTTGCTTTGTTTCATCAAGAGGTTTAGCAGATGCTTTACGATTTACAACCCGGTCACCAACGCGTCTAAAATTGTCGTTGTATCGCCCTTGAGACGTTATAATGTGCTTGATGTCAATGCAAAATATAGGATAGGATTTGGTTATCGAGTAATGATTATAAGATTTTACAAGCAGAAACAGTCGATACGTACCCAAAACGGGTTGAATCTCATGTTTACAGTTTGAAGAACAATTCATGGAAAGTCGTCCAACCTTTAAGGATTTATTCGTCGACTTATTCAAACCGTATGCTTTTCTCTAATAATGCGTTGCACTGGATAGATTTAAAGCCTAAGAATTCGTCGACTGCTAATATAATGTCAAGAATCATAACGTGTTTTGACCTTGGAACGGAAGAATATCATGAATTATCGTTCCCTAATCCTGACAACGATGGGGGCTTTAAATTTGAGTTGGCTGATATAAGGGGCTGCTTGCATTTGGTAAAATATTCTACAATTCATGGAATGGAGATATGGATTATGAAAGAGTATGGTGTGAAACAAACATGGTCTAAATTTTAGCATTGAACTCAACAACATTTTTGCTGATATAGTTAGACGCCAAGTCCTCTTTGGCCAACCTTTAATTCCATTGCCTCTTGCTTATTCAGAGGACGGACAAGAAATCCTACTGGGTTTAGGGCAACCTGGTATGAATTTTGTTCAATATGATACGCGTAGTGGAGCTTTTAAGAGGCTCGAAATACAAGCATGTGATTTGGCTGCTGATCTCAACGATGCATATGTAGTGATGCCATGGGTTGGTTCCTTTGTTTCCCCTCACTTATACTGTAATTCAGCCGAATTACTAAATTAGGTTCTAGTACCTATCTCTGTCTACGTCGTAATTTGGTTATTAAGTCTTGTTTCTAGATTGAATGAATCTTTTTATGTAATATTTTCCTCTCCAACATACATTGTATGTAGTTCTCTGATCTGTCTAGATTTTGATTATGAGTTTTATGACTAAGTTTAGTTTAGATTAATTGATCAAAAAATTTAATGAGTTTAGTTACTGATATTGTTGCTATCATTACTCTTGCTCTTCATTTGATTGTAATGCAATAAGTGATTTTATGTTTGTTCCTTGCTTACTACTCCGTATATTATGAAGTTGATTGTCTCTTCCTTGATTGATATAAGTTATAAAGTTCTGTAAAGGGTTTTTTTTTTTTTTTTTTTTTTTTTTTTTTTTTTTTTGACAACTGAAGAAGATGATAATTGTCATCGATTTATAATCTGGAAATTAAATCAGAACAATTATATTGCTTGATCAGATGATGGATGTATACTAAGCACAAGCTTTCGAAGTTTCGAGTAGCTTGTTTCAATCCCAAGGCTAAACAAAACTTAGATTATTATCCCTCTTATGTTTCTTAGCAGCAATTAGATATGTACTTTGTACATGGTACAATCAAAGCTGCCTTTGACAAAGTGCATGCTTAGCTCTAGAAGTACCTTGTAAGTGTAATATATAAGCAAAAAATAGTCTTGATTGTTCTGAAGAGGATAGGATTATTTTCTCAGTGTGGGTGCACGGTGCAACCAAGGGTATTTGTTTGCTCATTTGATGAGTAAATGAGCAAACAACATCAAATAAGCAAACAAATACTCTTGGTGTACCGTGCACCCAAGTGTATGTAACAATTTCTACCCAGTGTTGGAATGATTTCGAGGTGGTGGGGTGCTAGTTCATACTCCCTCCGTTTTTAAATACTTGCTCCATTTTTCAATTCGTGGAGGTTTAGGATAAATTGGTTGGAGAAAGTAATAAAATATAAAGATAGTGGGGTTGGTAGAAGAATAAAAACTTGTAAAAAGCAAAAGCAGTTAGAGAATTGGAGGAGAGAGAATATGAAATTAATAAAGTATAATCTATGTTGGGTTCACTAGTTAAGAGAAATGAATTAAATATTATAGAAGTTTTCCAAATAAAAAAAAATAGAGCAAGTAGTTAAAAATGGCCGGAAATAAAAAAAAATGGAGCAAGTATTAAAAAACAGAGAGAGTACTCGACAAAGATACACTAAAATTTTAAAATCCAATTCCTTCCATCAGAAGAAACAACTAGTTGAAAAAAAGAAAAACACTAATCAACATAACATAGATTGGTCCACGTAAGTTGACTAGAACATAGACTTGGAAATGGAAAAGTGTACAAAATAAGACAGCAAAGGAAATAAAGACTAGCAACAGGGAAAGAAACTAAGAAACAAGAGCTCATCAAAAGTAGGCAGACAAGAGACAAAACCAGTATTTTCTCTCATTTGTTTTGTGTTAAAAGATGGCAATGAATGGCAAAGATGAAGTACAAAGTCCAGCAATTGGAATCGATCTCGGAACGACTTACTCGTGTGTTGGAGTTTGGCAGCACGACCGTGTTGAGATCATCACCAACGATCAAGGTAACAGAACGACACCGTCTTGGGTTGCCTTTACTCAAAATGAGCGTCTTATTGGTGGTGCTGCAAAAAATCAAGTCGCTGTCAACCCCACCAACACTATCTTTGGTTTGTTCCTTACTTGCTCTACTCTCTTTTACTTCACTATTACTTCGTATTAGTACTCGTTAAAGTCTTGACGGTAATATTCAAGTACAGAGTATTTTTTGAATTGTTGGTGAGGTTTGTTTTCCACAATATTTCTTTCAACTTGACAAATTTCATCACATATACAACCGGTTATACATTGTAATAAGGTTAAATCAAGATTAATTTTCCTACTCATATATAGAGAGTATAAGCACATGGGCAATTTAAAGAAATAGCTTTGATTATACTTGTACCACACAAAGTATGATTATTACTGTATCCGCAGAGGACATAGACACTGGAAACAAAAACAAGATCACCCTTACTAATCAGAGTAAGTTATCAAAGGAAGAGGTTGATAGACTGTTGGAAGAGGCGGAAAAGTACAGGGCTGAGGATGAAAAATGTTTGAAGAAGGTGAAGGCTAAGAATGATTTGGAGAACTATGCTAACAAAATGTGGGAGATATTGAGAGATTATGTAGAGAAGATTGAAATCGAGGATAAGGCGATGATAGAGAATGCCATTGAGAAGACAATGCAGTGGCTAGATTGGAATTTCCAGCTTACTGAAGCTTCCAAGTTTGAAGAAAAGATGAATGAGCTTCAAGTCATCTGTGAGCCCATTATTGCTGAAGCCTCTAAGCCTGATGATAAAACCGCTTACTCGCATCTTCAAGTGAGTCCTATAAGAACTCTATTAAGAAAACAATTTTGTGGATGGACTGGAGTCTCTAAAATTTTCAAGGTTTTTGGGTTTGGAATAGATGATGTTGCTTAAGTGTGGTTGAATGGCATGATGAAAGTTGGTTTTCAGATTTCAAGATGTTTCTGTGGTAATAGCATTGTGAAGGAAAAATGATACGCTTTTCCTGTAGATTAACCTAAATGTTCCCTGATTTGCAATGATCCTGTTATAAAAGCAGTGTAGTAACACTAGTAAGTATTTTGTGTTTTCAAGTATGTGTATTGAATGACTAAGTTTTCTGGGACATCTATGTTATTAGTACACTAATATTTTGGCCTTCCAACTTCGAAAGGTAGGTTCCCTTCTATAAAAAGGCGACACATAAAGTAAATGATATAAACGAGATTTGATTTCTTATCTTTAATAGTAGTTTATGTGAAGATATTTCAGTATTAAGACTTCCACATATCAACTCTGAAGAGGTTATTGAGGGTTTAGGTTGGCAACAACTTTCTGCGTTCAACAGTGAATGGTTTGAATAAACTGTTTAGTCTGGTAGCTCAGGTTTAATCGAACATCAAACATTTTACAGTTCAGCTTTTTCGTTGGGTTGGCTTTACACCCACTTTGGATTTGAATCGAGCTTGTGAACATCCTTTTGATTAATTAGAAAAGATGTGTTAGCCCATAGTCCCGTGTTTATTACTACTTAAACCGAGGAGGATTTCCTTCTATAAATTGTCATTCTTTGCAGTCTTTCACTACAGAACATCACGATCTGCTTGCTCTTTTCATAATAAATGTAATTTTTTTACAACTGTTGGCTATTATTCAGATCTAAACTTCAAAATGAAATACCACAGGCTGCAAATTCACAGCAAGAGTTTAGGGCAATATAAGAAAGCTAAACTACCTTGAACAGTTGAACTTTCATTCATTAACATATAACAAGTACAATAATTTCAGCTTATGTACCCTTCAAAAGGAAAACAAAATGGCTAAGTATGTTACTATCAACAAACGCTACCATTGATTTAAGACTAATGAACAAGATCTGGCCAAAAATAAAATATTGATACGGACACACATATACATGCTAAAAGAAAAAAGCTCCTATTGGTTGTTCAAATATAAAATTCCGGGTGATTACAAAGGTCGGCACACATGATCAACAAAGGACAGAAACGAAACATGATGCACTGAACTAAGAAACAGGAATTACCGAAGCTCCTCCGTATTGAACTTATTCCAAGCTTCCTGCAAAAATGCCACAATAGGTAAGGTCCGAGTGATAATAAAAGTTAAAAAAAAAAGAGGGGGGGGGGGTCTACTTCCTCCAATAAAAAAGGAGAAGATCAAAAGGGAAGGAAATAGGGAAAACAGTAGTAGCAAAACCTCTCCTAATATATGATTTGCATAATCATTCTGTATGAGATACGGTGAATCACTAGGCACAAGATACTACAGTGATGATGCAATAAAGACTACAGAGACAGTGACTAATCAACAAGTCCGTCCTCCCCTGCTGGTTTATATTTTATAGAACAGCTCATGATAAAGCAGTGCGAACAATAAAAAATCATAAAAGAAGTCTTAATAGAAAGATCAAAGCATCAAACTAAAATTCAAAAAGATAGCCTACATGCCAAGACACACTTGCCCACATAACAGATACAAGCATTATACAGAGAGAGAAGAGGTAGGGAGAAGGGGCCATTTCCAGGTTACACATAGTGTACACTTCTGTGCCAACTATGCAATTCTGGACTGATGATCCAACAAAATTAATTTGCAACTTGATATCCCATTTATATTCAAGGGTGTCAAATACTAGCATGGAAAAAAAATGTCAAAACATTTCCAATTGGTCAGTCTATGTTAATAGATGGAACTCATGGAAGAAAATGATGTAAACAGCCCCAAGGTTGTAAGTAAGGATTAGGAAATATTAAACAAAATCAAGCTTGATTAACACCGATCAACATGTGATTCTCAACATCCCTAGGGTTGTATAAAGTATAAACTATATCATATTACAGTATTACCTTTAAAATATTTAAGAAATCATGTTTATCAACACAACTTCATTTCACTAACAAAATTCACTAGAAAGTAAAATGAAATGTACCTCAGATTGACAAGAAAGTCAACCACAACATGAAAAGCAAGGCATGCAAGCCCTAGGCCACATAGGACCGATGGCCCTTGATAGAAATAATTAATGGAGTAAGTTAAAAATATAAAGATACCTTCAGTAGATCAAAGGCTTTCTCCGCAACATACTTTTGCTGAAGACTAGCACCTTTCTGCTGCACTTTATCAGGATGGACACACAGTGCAGCCTTTTTGTATGCAATTTTAACTTGAGACGAAGTGATCAAGTCTGTTAAAGTAACTGGCCGCCAACCAAGTTCAGGGGCAAGCACCTGCTCATTGAAAAACAAATGGAGAGAAGAGAGGTTATACAATCTCACCGAAAAATATTAACCCAATTCAAAGAGCATACAAAGAATACCATAAAGGAATAACATAATCCCACTAAAACATTATCTAAGACATAAGAAGAAAGAATCCACAAAAGTTTAAACCCAATGACAAATACAGATCCAGAGTTAAAGATTGTGGCTCAGAAGAGATTTTCTTATACATTCACCATTTCACCTAGTACAAGAGCTGCATGCCACATTCTCCAATTTAGTTAAATACAAATACAATATGTTAAATTTAACAAAATTAGACAATCATGTGAAAAGGGAAGGAAAAGTGGAAGGAAGTCATCACAAAGCAATCAGAGTCCCTAATGGGTTTTGTTACGACAGAATATACCTGTTGCAAAGATGACAGAAGTGCTCGCAAATTTCCCTCTTTACCGGTAGCCCATCGTTTCATTTCCACTTCCATAGCTTCAGCAATCCTCTAGAACATAATCAGACAAATATGCAATAAATCAACAATGTCAGGTGACACTTACTCACACAATCAGTTCTCATTCCCATTCCCATTTCCATTCCCCTTCCCCTTCCTACCTAACCCTATCTCAAAGAAGATGGTGAGGGGGTGAAGGGAAGGGAAAAACAAACAAATAAGATATAATCAAAATTAAAGGCACAGCACCAAACTATAACCAAAAACTGCAAAGAATTACTCACATGTCTCTCTTCCTTCTCCTGCTGAGCATTATATTCACGTTGATTCAAATCCTCCAATGCTTGTTTCTATAAAGAAATACAGAATAGCAGCTTAGTGATGTGTCTATATAAAATGAACAAAATCATGTAATTTCAGCAGCATAACTAACACCATGGTGATAGGTTAATTAAGCCATGTCTTCAGGAGTTCAATAAAACAATTAATGTCCATTATGAAACATCAACCTAATACATCGGCAAAGTTTGTAATATCCTATCTAGAACATCAACAATATAGATACCCCAACTACATAGTAGAGATCCAATAACTACAAAAGCTGTTGCTTGATGATTAATGGAACTTCCTTTATAAGATGTCTCAAATAGTTTTCCACAAAATCAGCATATAGGTCCACCAAAGTGCCTTTAAAGCTAAACTGTTACAACTACTCCATAACAAGATAGGGCATGAGAAAGCATAGTAATAGAGAAAGTAATAGCCAAAATAGGATTCATCCGGGCTATAGTGCCCAAATCTGCTATATATTTGACACGTATTTTCCGTAATGCTGAATCTATAGTGAATGCTATCATCATTCATGCATAGATAAAGAGACCATCAAAAAACTACAATGCAACAGTTCCATTAGCTTAGCATCTTCCTCTTCACTAGGAGAAAGATTTCAACCAAGACTAGACAACAATGGTTGTTGGTTATAAAGTTGACCAGAATAGGAGGACTGATGACAGAAGGTTCCTATAATGGAGGAAGTTGCTATATGGAAAAAGCTTCATTCTATCCTGTTATGAGTCCAAGGTCATCAGCCTCCATTTGTGTAGGTTTTGGAGACATCCTATTGGCCCTATCCCCTGTTTGAGTAAGGCTGAAAGCATCAGCACGCATGAAAGCAGAAAGAATCCAGACGCTGGCCAGAAAGATTCAAAGTGGAAGAATGTGTGTGGAAACAAAAGGGAAAGTTGAAAGTGGATCAGGAAGCCCCCAACACTAATTTCTTGTTTAGTTAAGAACTTTAACTGCTTTCGTAATTTTATAGAGTAGTTAAGAACCTTAGCCGCTTTCCTAAATATAAGAGGGAAAGAATAACGAAATAAAATTGTGATAGAAAAAGTTTTAAAATCATGATCTACTCAATTATGTTAGAAGGTGCAAAACCAATGGGTGCCGTAGCTGCTTCAAATTCTCAGAAATTCTTACTTATATGGGGGACTTAGATAATAAGCAAAACAATAGATTGAGTAATTGGTTAACTAGTTTTCCTACGATTCGTCTCCTAAACAATAAGACTTGTTAGCTTTTCTTGGGTAGGCTGCAATGTCTAATATCCCTACCCGTGCAATCTCCATCACAAAAAGAAATGATCAAACTTCTTTCATGGAAAGAAAGGTTTGAATGCCCCAAAAATTGATAGCCCTTTATGAAGGGATATGAGAGTTCTCTTGCCTCTCCTTCCCCTGTTTTTGCCTCAGGTTCAACAATATCAGAAAATTATATATTGAAGTTAATATAATATACCAGTAAAAGACAATTCAAATTGACTCAATTAAGGAGTTCCTTGGCCTCCACTAATACAAAACCTTATCTCCTTCCCCTCAACCTTGTTATCACTTATCAAAGGTAGTGGATAGAAACTCTCATAATTCACTGTTAATCATTCAAAAATTTACTCAGAATGATATCCACTCTTTATGAACAGATAAGACATAATAAGAGGAAGCAAAACCAGTTAACATTAACAACACAAAAATAACATCACTTGAAACCAAAGACAAACACCAGCCACTGGCATATATATTCAATAGTCCTGAGCCAGTCCACTTACCATACGTGCCGTAGATTTTAGGTGACGCTCATATCTTAATTTTCTTCTTTCATCACTTTCTCCGTCGCACTCCTCAAACACTCTAGACGGTGGGGCACCTATCAATATGTTTCAAATCATCAGAAATAGTTAACAAATGTTATCAAAAAAGCTACAACGCAAAAACTTATACCAAGTGATAATACCTCCAAATATTGATGTTAAGTCATCAGGAATTCCTCCTTGTGGTACTATTTTCTCTTTTCCAAAAGTTGTTTCAGAAAACAGATCCGGTACTTCATTGGTTTTTGTATTCTGATATGTGACAACTGTTAGCATCCTATATTTAAAAATAAAAAATAAATAAAATAAAAAAGACAGCATGAGTTCCTTTTCTTTTGAGAGGGTGGCCGTACCATAGATGTATCTTCAGTTACAGGTGCACTCTTTCTAGTGTGCGCACGAAAAAAAGAATCCAGATCCTGTGCTTCCTCTTGAAACATCAGATCACTTGCCTTCTCCGCCTTGTAGTTATGTGCACTTTCATCATGTAAGCTTCCTTCTATATCGATAAAGTTAGCCTCCTCTGGTTTTTTGCTAACTGACTTCTTCTCTACCTTCTTAACTGAAGTTCCGTTTGCATACCCCTTAACAGTCTTTTTGGTCTCGCCTGTAACACGAAAAAAAGAATCCAGATCCTGTGCTTCCTCTTGAAACATTAGATCACTTGCCTTCTTCGCCGTATAGCTATGTGCACTTTCACCGTGTAAGCTTCCCTCTATATCAATAAAGTTTGCCGCCTCTGGTTTTTTGCTAACTGACTTCTTCTCTACCTTCTTAACTGAAGTTCCATTTGCATGCCCCTTCACAGTCTTTTTAGTCCCGACAGTAAGAAAATCCTCAAGTTCTCCAAGAGAAGAAGAACCTGAACTCTTCTCTGTTGAAGCAGCCTGAGCTCTTTCAACAGTTTTAGAGAACCACCAAGTGCATATTCAGCAAAATATTCAATGAAATATTCATCACACTAAAGCACATTGCATATATTCACCCAAATATTCATCATACTATAACCCATTGCATGGATTCATCTCTTAACACATGAACTCATCAAATTAGAACCCATCAAATAATCTCACAAGACAGCTCAAAGTTCAACCAATCCAATAAGCAGGAAAGGCAATTAACACTACTGCATGCAGCTCATATATCTTTAAGTCATCAAATATCAATCATACCAGTAAAATATGCACACAAAAACAATATTCAGCCAACTATAGCTCATTAATTATGCAATAACATGAAATCAACATACAATAATAATAAGCTAAACAAGCAGTTGCATACCTATCATTGGCAGCATTGCTCCTCCCAAACCCCGGTATCAAATCGTCCGATCCCGTCTTTACAGAACCACTTCGAGCCGGACCGGAATTTCCCAATTTTCCAAAGAAATCATCAACAGGATCAGATGACAATAAATCATCAGTTTCAAGCACCACATTAGAGGCTTTAGAGCTCCCATTCCCAGAAAACCCCCAAATTAGATCATCACTAACATCCGAAGCCTTCGAATTCGAGCTCGAATTCAAATTCAATGAGCCTTTGAGCATGGATTCAACATCGAAACCAAACCCTCCAACCCCACCTCCACTGGAAGAACCAGAATTGGTTGCAGGTATTTGAAACACATCATCAAAAACATCCGAACTTGCATAATTATTGGGTTTATTAACAGAATTAAGACCAAAAATATCATCATTTTGATCATTGAAAAAAGACCCACTTCCTAAATTTGAACTATGTGTAGAATTTGAAAAGGGTTTGGTCCCAAAAGTCGGATCTAGATTTACAGAGGTATAATTATTGGGTTTTTTAGCTGCAGTTTTAGATGCAGCCATTGGAGCTGATTTTCCTTGGGATTTAATCCCATACCCTTCAACTAAAACACCAAAATCATCCATTTTTGTAAAAATTTCAACTGGGTTTTCCCCAAATTTTATTCAGATTGAACTCAAAGTACAATAATTTCGAATACAAAAATTGGGAAATTTTTGTCGGTGCATAAATTGATGAACAAAAAAGGGAATTGGGTGTGTTAATATAGTTGTGAATTGAAAGATAAATAAGCGGAAATTGGATGAATAATGAATTATATGATCTGCTAACCCAGAAAGCCACGAAATAGGGAAGAGAGAAATCTCTCTCCTCTTTCTCTGTGTTTCTTTCTGGGTTGCTCGCTCCTCTGAAAGATAGATGTCGCTTCGTCAATCATTTACGTGTTTTTGTTGTTCTTTTTGTCTTTTAACGAGTACTTTGTTTTTTTATTTTATTTTCTTTCAATTTTCTTTGTTACGTGTTCGATGTTGTGGAAGATGATTTTGTAAGTACATCATTTTTTTAAAAAAAAAAAAAAAAAAATTAATTAAGAAAGTGATGTAAAGTATGGTAAGTGGAGCAAACCCCGATTAATGACATTGTTGTAATATTGAAAAATAGTAATAGCTGGGCCGTCTTACATATTTTGGGGCCCTGTTCTAATCCTAAAATTTGGACCCTAATAAAAAGATGCAATTTTTATTTAACTCATTTAAGAAAAATTATTTCGATTATAATTAATAACAAATTACAAACATTTGTAATTACAAAAACTTTTGTATACACCCGGTTTACACTAATTTTATTGTACATCGAGCTGTATAAGGGTAACTTTTACCTAATTTTAGGATAACTTTTTGCTTTTTTTGGGGTAACTTTTAACATAATACAATTTTTATATAAATAGACAATAAGAAAAGTTATATAATGGTAATTTAATTACATTTAATCACAAATAATTGATTTTTAGTCATTTAAAATGTGATTCTTTACTAATAATTTTTATTTGTATTGGATTACTTTTATGCATATTAGGGTAACTTTTATTTATTTTAGGGGTAACTTTTGATCAATTTAGTCTATTTTTATAGTGGATGTACAATAATTATTGTACACCCGATTTTCTAAAAGTTTGTATATAATTAATTTAAACTAATAAATTTCCCCTTCAAAAAATAATTAAACTAATAAATGAAGGTAAAAATATGATAGAAACAACTTGTCAAATAAAAAATTTGATAGAAACAACCTATTAGTTCAACTTGTTCAAATTCCAAATACTAAAAGCCCCATTGCCGCTTATCACAATTAAAGGTTACCAATTTCTTTTACTTCCACTTAAAAAATGTATAAATAAGCTCAAAGAAAATTAAATCAAAGTACTACTGTATTAGGGAAGAAAACAGAGTAAATAACACATACCATATATATGAGTAATATGAATGGTTCATTGATTGAATTTTGATTGATAATCGAGTAAATAATGAGTAATCCAATTTTTGGCGTTTGAAAAACTTTGGATTTTGATACATATAACTAATTTAATTATGAAGAACATGGAATTAGTTTTTCTATTAGAAGCAATTCAACTATTCAAAAATACTACTCCATACTCATAGCCATTGAAAGAGGAAGGTGGACCGTGGGATTATTAACTTCATTTTTTTTGGTAATACGTGAGAATTAAAGGCTGATTAATAAAGGAGAGTTATTAAGATGGAAAATTTATTTATGGGGATTGCAAATTGACAGAGGTAATTATGGAGTAGATGAATTTGGAGAATTAATTTGTAAACGTAAGACACGCTGCAAACAGAATTATTATTTTTTTTTTAATAAAATTGGGCTCCAAGTGAAATTGGGCCCTTAAAATTTCGGGGCCCTGTGCTAAGGGTCTGTTTGCACAGGCCCTTAACCGGCCCTGAGTATTAGCTAATAGCTACCGTCGAGGGTTAAGATCCCCGCGCTAACATAGGTGCTACTTTGCATGCCCCTAGTCCGGTGCATGGGGACTTGGGAGGCCACGGTCGATCCCAAGAACGAGCATCTTTATGTCATGTTAAGATTGTCTAGCAAAGCATCGGTTTGATCCCGCAAAGATGGGACACACTAAAAAGGTCAAGGGAACGAAGGTGCTCACTCATGAGTCGCACGACCAACCATGGGTGGCTCCATTGCCCTTGGCCATGGGCGTAACCTTGGACATAGGAATGCCTATGGGGGCTATGGCACGAAGGGCAATGTCTAGGACGAACTTTAGTTTGAGTTTAGGCTCATGCAGGTCTGGTGCACCATGGCTTAACACATCAATCGAGAGATGCTAGACTTGTGGAGTCTAGTGAAGACTGAATGTGGTTGATGCCTACCATGGATCATGGGAGGTGATGGTTACCCGGTATGACCTAGTAAGTGCCTAGTGGTTACCTACAAGGCTAAGTTAGTGGGTCTGATTAGGCAATATCTCCTTAGTGGGGATCGTGGGTGGCGATTATCAAGAAAGATAACTACCCAGCGGTTACCATGATCAATGTTACCACTCTAACAAAAGTTGGTGTTTAATTTCAGCTACCGATGTTAGCAATTTCAGGACAAGCGTTGTTTGTTGCCCCTGTTTATGCTACAGGTTGACATGACAATTACTCTAACTCATTCTTGGTAAATGTACCATAACACCCCTACTAAATGAGGCAAAAGTCAATTATACCCCGTTGATATCTGTAAAAAGAATATCTATAAAATCAACTTGTATTTTCTCTTAAATGACATACCAAAGGATTGTTATTATTTTTTATTTTTGACAAGAAAAAAGAATATCTCTAATAATAAGTCATGATATCAACAAAGGATATCTACAAGGATAATCATAATCCGTAAGCTTAAAAATCACATAAATTCATAGGGGTAACTTTGTTAGTGTTATAGGGGTTACTTGGTCATTGTTACAAGGGGGTTACTTCATTAGTGTAATAGGGTTTACTCAGTCAATGTTACATGGGTTACTTGGTCAGTATTACAGGGGTTACTTTTTTCTTTAACAAGTGACCACATGGTGTGGCTGGGCACACAAAAAATGTGCTGTAAAAATTTAGACAATTAACTCTATTTTCGATTTTCATTTGTTTATTTTAAGTGCTCTATTTTGACTTTTTTGTAACATTTACATAATACACATGGACTAATATTCAGCACTTGTTAAAATTCTTTCAACACATACTCTTTGAATGTCTACTTCTTTTTACAGTTCATATTAACTAATAATTAAAAACTAGTTATTGACCCGAGCGATGCCCCATTATTTCATCATAAATTTATAAGTTTGATCAAAATTAATTAAGAAGGATAAATGTTGAACCGTATGAAGTTACATCAAATTTAAATAAGAAGGTTATACATATAAAGAGTTTTTCGTATAAATTAAACATTGTTATAGAGAATCAAAATTATGGTAATGAAGAGTTTTTCAACAAGAATAAACATTATTACGGAGTACAATTCAATATGGCGAGAGAAGGGTGATGACATATAGGGTGACACTGTCGCACACCAAATCATATTGAATGAAGGGTTACACATACTTTGTCCTTATGAGTTTTAATAATACTCCCTCTATCCTTTTATTAAAGACCAGTATTCTTTTTTTTTGGCAAATCAAAATCAAAGACCTATTTCTATTTTAAGGTTATACTATTTGAGAATATTCTTCACTTTTTGATGAGTTGTCATCACTTTTTTGTAATAATAATGACTTTTTACATCAATTTCCAACACTGTCTTCAATTATTTCCAACCACGTTTTTTTTTCCTTCTATCTCTCTCTAACCCCACATGCATTTACGTATTTCCACTAACTTTCTTAATTTTCGTGAAAATACCCAAATAGGTTTTTAATAAAGAGATGGAGAGAGTATTATATATATTACTATGTATTGATAGATTATGCATTAAAATACAATACTAAAATTGGGACACTTAAAAAAAACAAAAAAAAACCCGTACAAGTATAAGTGTTACGGTAATCTTATTTTAGTATTTTAACTAGTTTAGTTCTCGTGAGATGCACAATTGAGATTTGTTTATAATATAGAGAAAGAAAGTTTTCTACTTCGTAATATTTTTTTTAAATACATGGTAAGTAATTTAAACGGTAGCATATTACTTGTAAAGTATACAAAAAATAATAATAATAATAAATAATAAAAAATCGCAATGAACACTTTTGAACATTGAAATATTAATATACCTGTAAAAAAAAGATTTGATAGGGACAAAGGGTGAAACATATGAAAGGTTTATTAGATAATAAAAAACAAAGGTAAATTTTAAAAAAAAAACTAATGACATCATCATGGAAAATTGGCGGGTAAGAAAATAATGTGAGAGAAACATGTGTATAATTTAGAGGAGCGATGATGTATACATGTTTTATTTTAATATTAGTTAATAGATCTCGTAAGACCGAGGTCCCTACCGAACACCTAAAAGTACTGACAAATCAAAACCGGGCTAGGCGCCATAGTTGAGGCGCAGGAGACCAGGTTGTAATACTTGCACTTGCAGCATACTTAGTTTCAAGCACCACCACCACCACCGGAAGAGGGGCCAAAACTCGCAGCATCTCTCATGGCCGCCGTGCCATCCGCCTTTCTCACCTCCCCTTATTATACTAAGCCGCTTCTCCCCCTTTGGTACTCCACCAAGCTCACAACTACACCACCCATTTTTGCATTTCCTCGTCTTTCATCAAATTCATGCTTTCTTCTTCATTCTCGGCGTTTTAATTATCGTCCTAGACAAGTTCCCCTTGCATTTCTCAAGGTTTGTTTTAATGTCTTTTGTGTGATTGTGTTTGCCCACCACCCGTTTGTTGTAATGCCTCAATGAACTGTTTGTTCTGATGTTATGTTTTATGTGGGTTATTTTCTTGTAGGAGGGTTTTGGTAAAGTTAAGAAGAAATTGGACGATGTTACTAGTTTAAATTACTGGGTTGTTAGGGATTATTATCGTCTTGTGGATTCTGTTAATGTTCTGGAACCTCGGATTCAGAGTCTTTCTGATGACCAGGTTTGTGGGTTATTCATGTTTGTTTATAAAGTTATGTTCTTTTTATCTGGGGGTGTTTGAAAATTGTTTCTGTTGTTGGGGATTTCTAGTTGAAGGCTAAGACTGAGGAGTTTCGTCGTCGGTTGGCACTAGGGAGAGCTTAGCTGATATTCAAGCTGGTCAGTAAATTATTTGATTAAGGACAATATCTTATGTAGTTTGATTGATTGTTTAGTTATGACTTGGATCTTGTAGAGGCATTTGCTGTTATTCGTGAAGCAGCAAAAAGGACTCTTGGAATGCGTCATTTTGATGTCCAGGTAGCCTATCTCTTTCAATGCTTAGGCGCCTTTTCAAACCGCACTCATTTGACTTTGTGCGCTCGCTCCTGGATAAAATCTTAATATCATGTTATGTTGCTTGCTTGTACAGATAATTGGTGGAGCAGTGCTTCATGATGGTTCAATTGCTGAAATGAAAACCGGTGAAGGGAAGACATTGGTTTCTACATTAGCTGCATATCTCAATGCCTTGACAGGAGAAGGCGTACATGGTATGTCAGTGTCTTTTATGAATACATTGAGTGAAATTAATGCCATAATCCATCAATTTTGGCTCTTAATTATATGGATGTCTATTTTATCTTGTCAAAAAAGGACAAAAACTGATTTTTGCGAATCCAATTTGTTCAGATGGCTTAAGCTTTTACTATCCCTTTTTCCTTTGCCTTAGATACACCAAAAACATGATTATCTTACCTATTTCCTATATTTGACTGTCCATGATCGCCATACTTATTTCCTTTTCTTGGTGTTTATGTTATTAAGGCTTTGGTGTAGTCAGTGGCGGATACAAAAATATTTCCTTATGGCTTCGGAGTCACTAAACACATATGATGATATCAAATAGTATAATCCTAAATGCAAATTACAATTAATAATTTGAGCGTACACGTTAAAAAATTACAACTTAAAAAAATATAGTAAAATTGAGCGCGGCGAGTTTTCAAGTTTTGAAAGCGATCTATTACATCTTCATACTTAACTTGAATTTTTTATTTTATTTTTTTTTCCCATAAATGTGACTAAACTTTCGTGTTAGGTTCTGTTGGTATTTTGGGTAATGGTTGGTATTGGGGTATCGAGTAAGTAAAGGCCAATTAATGAATAAATACGAAAAATGGATCCCGGGCATAATTGAACCCGCTACCTTTGACATCGTAGGTGGTGTTCCTACCGCTGAGCTGCAGAAAATATTGCTACATATATGTGCATTGAATTCTATTCAACTAATTTATGTGAACCCACTGAACCTATATTGGATCTGCCAGTGGGTGTAGTCAATTGTTTTTAAGAAAAAATACCTAATTACTGTCTATGTTGCTGAGCTCTAATAATATCTACTTATCTAGATGTGTCATTGAAATAATGAGACCTATAGGATCTATATATTCTACTAGTATCATCATAATGGTTGTCGGTGATTGTTTTCTGGATACATTGCTTATGGGAACTGCTGAAGATCATAAGTTACTTTGGCTGTTGGCATATGCATTGTGAGAAAAATATCCAGAATAATTTTCAAACTTTCAGTGTTTAAGGCTTAATGATCTTATGAGGCAAAGATACAATATTCCTGAGACTTTCTTTCTTGTGAGGAACACTTCCTGTTTAGGCATACATTTACGCTCCAAACATAGGATTTTTAGAGTCTATTGCAACTGCGTTCTTCAAGCTACTTCAAGAACGTCATTGCTGATTCAATCAGTTTTTCTGCTGCAGTGGTAACTGTCAACGATTATCTTGCTCGTCGTGATGCTGAGTGGATGGGCAGAGTTCATCATTTCCTAGGTCTATCAGTTGGTCTCATTCAGGTAAAAATAAGCTTTTCAATGTGAACTTGAGTTATGTGTGTAATTAATTTAAATTCACATAGTCTAGGACATTGCGTCATGCATGCTGCCTTGATATAATTTTGGGAATTTATGTGTTTGTAAACTGCATCTTGATTTTACTCTCTTTCTCTCTCTCTCTCTCTCTCTGACAAGTGTAGAAGGGAATGAAGGCTAAGGAGAGGAGATTCAACTATAGATGTGATATAACTTACACCAACAATGCAGTATGTATCCTTATGCTCATTTCTTTTTCATTGTTTAAGTTTTTGAACATAATTCATCAGCTAGAACCTCGGAATTTGTCACCTGCTGTTGTGGCAATTCTTGATGTGCCTGGTACAGATGTCTTATAATTGTATTTCAATTATTGCATTCGTATTTCTATATTTTGAATTAAATCATTCGTCTCATTATGTGTACACTTCAGGAGCTTGGTTTTGATTATCTACGGGATAATCTTGCCGGAACTAGTGGAGAGCTTGTAATGAGATGGTAATTTTTCTAATAATTTATGAATTTCTGTTAAATTTATCTTGTTTGCTCTAAGTGAGTTTAATCAGGATATTGTTAACAGGCCCAAGCCATTTCATTTTGCAATAGTTGATGAGGTCGATTCTGTTCTAATTGATGAAGGAAGAAACCCTTTACTGATAAGTGGGCAGGTAGTTTACTTTCTCTGTATATGTTGTGCTTATAGTATATGATCCATAACAATATGTGAATACTTTGGAGGTCTAACAACATCCTACTAAAAGTGTGTTATATCATACCTTCTTAGGCCAATGAAGATGCTGCCCGCTACCCTGTTGCAGCCAAAGTAGCAGAGTTACTTGTGCGGGGTATTGTGAGTCCTATGCTTTTCTTTTCAGCAATTGATAGAGTTCTTGGTGAGGCCCTTTCTTTTCATTGTCACATTTATGTATCTAAGCATGTGGGTTTTGTGACAGCATTATAATGTAGAGCTCAAGGATAATTCGGTGGAACTGACAGAAGAAGGTATTTCTTTGGCTGAGCTGGCTCTTGAAACCAACGATCTGTGGGATGAAGATGATCCTTGGGCCAGGTGAAAGTGGAATTTGTATTACCATGCTTATGCATGAGATGATTTTTTCAGTTTTATGTATATCTCCCAACTTGTTATGTCCATGCATTTGTTTAATCTATTATATTACCGCCTGGTAAACGGTAATAAATTGAGGAAAGAGTAATGAATGTGTATACCGCTTTGCTAAGGATAGCTCATGTTCATTACCATGATCATGAAACTCTATCCCAAACATGTGTTGTTTTTTTTTTTTTTAAAAAAAAATATTTTTCCATTACCACTCAATTCAAAAGTGGTAATGGATGGTTGTGAAAATTAATGGTAGTGAAAATTACTGAAAGAAAATGAGGTATTTGGGAATGGACTGACCATGGATATTGGCATGAGCATTCTTCATAACGTATAAAATCATTTTCACTACAATTATTTTTTGCCATTAACCAAACAAGCCGTTAGTTCTTTAATCAATCTGTGCAATTGCTCTTCAATACGGCTATTGAAGTCATTGAACTTGTATTTACATTTTACCATATGCTAAGTATGTTAACTGGCTGCTTCCTTTGATAGTATTCATAACCTAAGCTATTGAAATCCTGTTAAGCCGTTCATTAATTTTGCTGGTAGATGCTTTGTTTTATTGTTTAGGATTCCCTGATTTGTCTTAATTGTTCACTTGAAACTGGATGATAAGCTGCATTCAGAATCATCCTTGGGTTTCTTTTTCAAAAAAAAAAAAATAAAAAAAATAATTGTGCAGTAATGGTGATCTTGCAGATTTGTTATAAATGCTTTGAAGGCCAAAGAATTTTATCGACGAGACGTTCAGTACATAGTCAGGAGTGGGAAGGCTCTTATAATCAATGAGGTAAACTATAGGACATCGCTGCTCAACGTCTGTGTCTTTTCACTAGTTTCTTTGTCTTCTGATTTATTGTGGGACGAAGTCACTTATTTGGTGTCATTATGGGCTAAGTTGGAGGGGGCTTCAAAGATAACATGGTTGGGGGAGGTTCAAAGGAACTGCGCTAATTTGTAGTTTACTTTTTTCTATTTTAGGGGGCGGCTTGTCGTCTTTTTCTTTTACACCTATTTCCGAGCTGTTGATACAATCCTTTTTTCTTATTAAATAAATTAGGCATCATTAGTCTTAATGTTAACTTGCTTATTCATTGTTTGCTTATGTTTAAAGATATACTTGTACCATTGGTTTTGTCATTCTTATATGGTGAACAATGAATAATAGAGCATTATTGGGTGATATTTTGAAACGAAGGATGGTTCTATACAGGGTTGGATTTGGTGATATCTTGAAATGAAAGAGTGCAGGATTCTATGTGGGAATAGACCTTGTATGTATGAAAAATATCACGTTGTGGATTGATTTTGGTACCAATTTAACTTTATAATGTATTATACGTTTAAGATCAAAATCTTGCCAGTTTCAAGTCAACACTCAGAAAAGTTTGGTACAGGAGTTCTACACTTTCAGCAACATTAGAAGCAACAGATAGAAAAGGCTATATATTTCATGCATTGTGGTCACATGGGCTCCAATTGTTGTATGGTATATCTGTTTTGTTAGTTGCAACAGAATAAAGATTTGTTGCTAATCTGCTATAATCTTGAGTTAACAAATTAGAATTAAGCTTATTAGGATATGGGTAAGTTTCTTGCAAAATAATACTCCATTTCATAATGTCTACTTTGTAATTAATTATTTAGATATATATTAACACAAGCTCAACTGAAAATCGCTACTATCTCTAAAATGTCAATACACTATTGCTTAGTTAGACTGTTTGGCACATTGGGTACAGACATACAGTTCTTAGCATTCTTATAAACTCCAATAATATTTTAAGTTATTTCATTGGAAAAGAGTGAAGACAAGAGCTGCTATATAAGGTGGAAGCTGCAAAATTTCTAAATTCTTATAAAAACAAGTTTATCATAAATTTTATGTTTCATTTCCTAGCCTTTGTCAAATTGGAATGATGTTCGTAAATCATGATAATGTTAATGATTTCTATATTGTTTCAGTTGACAGGCAGAGTTGAAGAAAAAAGGAGATGGTCTGACGGCATTCATCAAGCTGTGGAAGCGAAGGAAGGTTTAAAGATTCAGGTATATGATTATTTGTTCTCTTTGTTTCTTCCTTAACTTTACTGGTAATCCTTTCCATAACTTGATCTACCCTTATCAATTATTTTTGCAGGCTGATTCTGTTGTTGTGGCACAAATAACATATCAGTCGCTGTTTAAATTGTACCCAAAATTGTCCGGGATGACTGGAACTGCAAAAACTGAAGTAATTCAACACCGGAAACTGAGTTTTTATCTTTTTTTTTTTTTTTTTTTTTTTTTCCAAAAAATATTTATTTAAAGCAATTGCTCTTTCCTGGTGTTGATGTTCTTGTCTTTCACAGGAAAAGGAGTTCCTCAAAATGTTCCACGTGCCAGTGATCGAAATCCCTACAAATCTTCCTAATATTCGACAAGACTTACCTATCCAGGCTTTCGCTGTAGGGTTTGAAGTTATTTCAAGTTTTAAAGATGATCTTTATGGTTCTTGGAAAAACAAATTAATAGTGAGCTTTTTGTATAACAGTCATTCCTATTGTACATAATTTCAGACCGCACGTGGAAAATGGGAGCATGTCAGTGGAGAGGTAGAGTCTATGTTCAAATTGGGTCGACCAGTCCTTGTTGGCACAACTAGGTACCTGGGATTTTAAGCTGCTGTTGTGTGATTTCTTTTCATACGTCATCTTAATGATATGGATAAGTTTCTTTTTCATTAGTTAACTAAATTCTTTTGGTAGTGTTAATAGATTCTACTTAACTGTAATTTATTTCTATGCCAAGTCTCATATTACAGTAATACACTAGTGGTCTCTGACTTTGGGATCTAGATTACAAATAATGCATTTGGATGCTTATAAATTTAACCAAAGAGAAAACGGAAATACATAAAGAGAATTATGAAAGTAGCCCAATTTGATCTTTGGAGTCTTTGTACCAGAATGCACATGCATCCTGTTGACCCACAATACTTTATTTTATTTGCTTTTTTTTTTTCTTTTTTTTTTACTTCTAAATTTTATCTGGCTAATATTAAAAATAATTGTCTAATGTGATATATATGGGTTTGAAATACTCTGTAATCAGAAACAAGTAGCAATATGTGTAACTGTTATATCATGGGAAACAAGAAGCAAAATATCAAATTTCATCTAAGTTCTTGTTTGATGCTCCAAACGTGTGCCTGTTTATTTGCATGGGCCACCTTAGTTGATTTATGGGCTGGCTTTTATTTTGTTGGGGGCCAATTGTGATTAAACTTCTATATTTGACTTAAATAGAGCAGCAGGAAATTATAAGAGGGCTGCATATATAATTAGTGTATATATGAGGGCCTTGATTTGATTATATGATTTATAATTTATATATTGGGATAGTAGTTATGTTAGAAAAAGATAAGGCAAGCAGCACTTGTTTTGTGCACTGGTTGGATTGTCTAATTGGGAATATTAGATCTATTTGTTTTATAATACATGGTTGCTTGGTAAAGCTTGGCTTTTAGGAGAACTATCTTTAAAAAGTTGTTTAGTTGGATTTGGAGTCATAAGGGGATGGTCAAATCCTAAAGCTTTCCAAAAAATTTGCATGGCTAAGCAGCTAAACTCTATAAATTTGTTTCAAAAATCAGGAATATTGAGTTTTTTTTCCTTTATCCACAAGAAGTGTTTAAAGAGTCCATGTTTAACAAGATACCTTGCTAGTTTATCAATCACTAGTCTGAATCTTAGGGAAGATACTTACAAGTTACAACAACAAACAACAATTGAAAGCTTAATCCCAAAGATGGGGTTGGCAAGATCCTTGAGAACCTCAAATTAGAACCTAGTTTGTTTATCCTTGTTGTAAGTGGAGTAAAATCCCTCATAATTGGTTAAGTCTCGTATGATATGGAGTATGAATTTTCAATCCTGTATTTCTACATTTATTATGCTCATCGTCAATAGTGTAATCTGATTTACTTTTGTGCGTCTTTCATACACATGATGTTGTATTTGTGAGTCAAGTAGGTAAGCTGGGAAGGATAATGGTTATTGGTGAGGGGCCTAGACATATTTTTCCATTGGAACAAACCCTCTGGAATTGCTGAAATGTGGTAAGGGTTCTTATAAGAGTGTCCTTGTCTCTGGAAATAGAAGAAGAAAGCAATAGCAATGTCAAAATCCCAAATTTGAAGATTTTCAACCATATAATCTTTACAGTTTATGGAAGAAAAATGATATAGGGACAGTTTTAGCGCGCAATATCAGTTTAAAGGACGATGGAGAATAAAGTTTTGATGGAGTGCTAAACCAAAATGGCCGTGGTATATAAAATTCATGAAAGTACTGTTCTTAGTAGTTTCTTGTGTCTAGTGGACATGGATAAAGAGGTTAGGCCTGGGATCACACAACCCTTGAATCCTCATCCAGGGATGGACTAAATTTGGATGAAGACTTTGAATGAAGTAACCCAGATAGATTTTGAAAAGTGTTTGAGGGTTATGGGGAGCTCAATAATAGTCTCAATTTTGATAAAGCAGAGGATCATAGAATATGGGTAGATAAAATTATATAAAATTTGAAACAATAGAGAGCTGTGATGTACGGACTTATTGGAAAAAGAAGACTTTATATATGCATAAAATTATGAATATCTGAAACTATGGAGAAGTGGCTATGTCTGACTGTGGGAACTATTGGTTGTGAATATCTGATCTAGTAAATCTCTACCCTACTGGTGCAAAATGGAGGTGGAAGAGACGTTGAACATGGCCATTTGTATAATTTATTGAACTATGTTTCTTTGTGTTATTGGAGATTCCATTTTCCTTATGTGATAAAGTTGGCACTTGGTGACAAGTGAAGTAATGATGATGTGAAACAGAAGCTAGTGATGACTGCAGATATTTTGATTTCCTTGCTAGAAAGGAGATCTTGTTCATAATATGCGGAGATATAAAATGATTTCCATAATCCTAGCTGCTCTGTATGCATGGCATAAGTTGATAATGCATGAGAACTTATATGTTGTGGATGGCTCATTCTATCTTATTTGGTTATTTTTTATCCCGTTTGTAGAGCTATTACTATTTATTTGTTGTACCATCTGGGTATGCTAAGTTTTACTCTGGTTGTAATTTGGGAAAAGTAAGTGCCAGAAGTGGTTAGTTATCATTATTTATGCTCTATCTGAACTTCTCTGCATTACTGAAAAACTACTCTTATATTCGTATTACAGTGTTGAGAACTCTGAACATTTGTCTGATCTTCTAAAGGGACGAAATATTCCACACAATGTTCTTAATGCAAGACCCAAGGTAATATGATTTGATTTACTGTCACACACATATAAATCTGTTTCCTGGCTCAATATTTTTCTCAAGTTTGTTTTCTTCTTATTGATTGATCTTCCAGTATGCTGCTAGGGAAGCTGAAATAGTTGCCCAGGCAGGGAGGAAACATGCTATTACCATTTCTACAAATATGGCTGGCAGAGGCACAGACATTATTTTAGGGGGAAACCCAAAAGTAAGTGTTGATTTGTTTACAGAGGTTTTTAAAGTTTCTCTTCAAGTGAAGTCTCGGTACTGGACAATGGCCAGGTATTGAGTTTTGATATCCATGGGCACGTAGTAATAAAGCAGAATATGGTAATCTTTCACAGATCAGACTTCAGAGTCTTCATCTTACAAGGAGTATTTTTAGAGGACTAGAATTTAATCCAAAATAATTCATTACGGCCTTATGCTCTTGCTTGACGCTGAATACTTGAAAGAAACACTCGGAATATAAAATTTAAAGAGAACCTTGTTAAAGTTGCGAAAATCCAGGACTGGAACTACAGATAATATTGTTTTCCATTAATCTTTCCTTATCTAAGGATTTAAAATTGTTCTGGGGAAGTTCTCCAAATTCTGTGAATTTGGTATGTCCATCTTGAGGGTAAATCAAAAGAATAGCTGTGTTACCCTCCTCAAACTGAACTTGAAACAGTTAGACTAAAAAAAAGGGGAAGATTGAGATGCTTATGATATGGTATTCGATCTTATTGATGTCAAGATGCTTGCAAAAGGATTAATCTAACCATGATTCATTCTTATTAATGTCAAGATGCTTGCGAAAGGATTAATAGAGAAGAAATTGCTACCATTGTTATCACGAGAAGTTCCTGAATTTGAGGTAATGTCTGATCTGGTGACTGGTTGTAAATGTGAATTACCTTTCCTTTATCTAAAGTGCACTTTCCACTTTTCAAGGCAATGTCAAAAATGGATATCAGTCCATCAACATTAGCGTTGCTTGAGAAGGCGTCCTTAATTGGTTGGTTGGAATCTTATTTTTATTGTCATTGGTGCAAATATTGCAACGCATTTGTTAATCTGATTTTAGTTCAATATTGCCATCTATAACATATAGCAAAACTATGCAGCCAAATATGTGGGAAAAAGTGAGGGTAAGAGTTGGACATATCAGCAGGTGAAGTCTACGATTTCTGAGTCTGTCCAATTGAGTGAGTCAGTCAACTCTAAGGAGCTACAGAGGCTCGCCGAAGAAGAGTCTGAGATGTACCCCCTTGGTCCTACACTGGCTCTTGCTTATCAAGCGGTTCTGAGTGATTGTGAATTACACTGCTTGAATGAAGGAAATGAGGTCAAAAGGCTTGGTGGGCTTCATGTGATTGGAACATCTTTGCACGAGTCTCGTAGAATTGATAATCAGGTGAGTGATCGTTTTTAAAGTTTTCCCGCTATCCTGAACTTATCCAAAAAAAAAAAAAAAAAAAAAAAAAAATACCTCTATAAGATCAAATCATGTAGGTTCAGTATCTTCCATATGTTTAGGTGACCTGGGGGCTGGGGTGAGTGTCAAATATAAGGGAATTGATATGACAACAAATCTGACCTTCCCCCATATCTTCTCTCTATTTTTTTCACTGTTTTTTCCTTAGTTTGAAATAGCATAGTAAACTTTATTCAAAAGTAGGCTAGAAAGCCCAAATAGTTACAACAGTGTCGTACGGCTCACCTCTAAACACATAACAAAGTCAGAAACTAGAATAAGACAACTCCTGCCTAAAACACACTTCTAGCAATCTGGCTTCTGACTTAGCCTTTAAGGAGGCCTTGCCATAATTGGGTACTCTTTTGTTTTTCTCCCAGATAGTGTCTTGCAATCTTGCATCTTATCAGCTATCATCTGATTGTTCTATCCCTTTCCCTCAGGGAGAGAGAGATTACACACACACACACACACACTCACACACTGATACTAAAACACTCAGAAGCACAAAAAAGCATAACAAAGTCTAAGTTGAAAACTACTCCTTACTATTAGGGAAAACTTAATTGGGTCAATTATTCACATCAAGTTGATAAAATATCAGGTGCCACCTCTGCTGAACATGTATCGTTATGTTTAATAAGATGTGTTGTTTTATGGTTTTACTTGATGACTTCGCCTTGTTTGTGCCTTCCAAGTTGGACCCTCACCTACATGACAGAGCGTTAAATGCAGATCAGCGAGTGACATTGCATTACTAAATGTATTCTTGTTCAACCTGATTCCCTTTATTGACTTTACTGAATATAATTGCACTTAGTTGTTTATGCATTGCATGACACTATACTGGTGATGAAACATGGATCAACTTAATTAGCACTTAGCAGGACATTGCGTATATGATTAACTTATTGGTGTGGGTATCATAATAATTTTCAATATTTGTTTCAGTCTTTACCATATCTTTCATTCTTAGTCGTAATTACTTTTTAACAGCTTCGAGGTAGAGCAGGCAGACAAGGAGATCCAGGATCAACAAGGTTTATGATTAGGTACCTATATGACCTATTTTTTGGTCTTCTTCCTTTAGTCATTTTCTCATACTCTTCTCTATTTTTGCTGGGAGAGATTGCTATTAATGAATGTGAATGGATAATTTCTTGACAGTACTTTGACTAGAGAAGGTAAAGTATTTCAATGAGAGAATATCCTATGCCTTTCCTTTCAGGCATGGTAATATATCCTATGTAATAGAATTGTACCTTATTTGTTTTGTAACAATTTATTTGAGAGGTATGATGTATACTGTCATATGGTTATACCTGTAGATTACATGACTTAGACTCTATAACAATTGGTCGTAGTCACTTTTTAAGTTGGCAAGAACTGATACTGTAATGAAACAAAATATGGGCCTGACATTTCATACTGAGTTACAGAACCTCGGGCACCGTCTTATGTCTATAATTTTTAACTTTAGAGGTGCCAAAATAAAGTATTGGTGTTCTATGGAGGATTTTAATAAAAAAAATCCTAAGTTAGTTGTAGGAAATGAGAGTTTAAAGTTGCTGAACTATTATACTCGAGGTTATGTTATTCTTTCTTGACAAAAATTGGCCATACAATTTTCTGAGCATTGACACTGTCTGATGTGATGTGCGACCTCATTTTTTGCTACAAATCATGTATCGCTGCAGCTTTCTGCTACTGTAATTATATGAAGGATATGTAGAAATGTAGAATCTAATACTACCTAGATCCTAGAACCACTATGACTTTATGTCCTTGGATTAATTATATTTTATGCAATTAGGATTGTATACCAAATGAAAGGTGTACTCGATAATAGTGCTTGTATCGATGGAGCGAAATTGAGGATAATATTTAACACCTTAAGTTAGACTTTTGAATTTGGTCTTTCATAGATTCTGCACTGGCAGCTGATTCTGTTCAAATTTACAGCTTGCAGGATGAAATATTTCAAAAGTTTAATTTTGACACTCAGTGGGCCGTCACACTGATATCAAAAATCACAAATGATGAGGATGTACCAATTGAAGGTGATACCATATATAAACAGGTTATTAAAGACTAATTTTATATCTTCTTTTCTTTCTACATGAGTTGTACAATTCTGGCTGTCTCACTTTTCTGTCATGGATGAAGCTTATGTCCTTGCAAATAAGTGCGGAGAAGTATTTCTTTAACATCCGTAAGAGCCTGGTTGAGTTTGATGAAATCTTAGAGGTATATTTAATTACAGTTTCAAACTTGGTTGAGTGCATGAGTCCACTGCTTGTAATGCTCTCATATGTGTAGTTTGAAAGAGCTTTGTAACCAAATTTTGATGACTAAGGCATTGTTGTTTTATTTTCCCCTACAACTTCCCTGTTAATTATGTAGCTTTCTTTCCCAATGGGCTTAGTTTCGTTGTTTATGCAAGAGTCCATATGCCTCTCATCTATAATCTAATTAGGTAAATCTTGAAAAGAATTTCTGTATAATGCCAATTTTATTGAAAAATTGAATGCTGAAACTACTGGAAACCAAAGTGGTCTTTGATAATTTAAGATTACATGCATGATAATAATATATTTTTCCCATTGTGCCATCTTCATATTGGTCCTTTGATCCTTAATTCCATGGCACCTTTGAATAAACAGAAGTTGAAAAAAATATGAGTCGTTTATTTTTAGCAAATATGTTGTTCTTAGTCAAAATATAAGAGTAACCATGATAGTGTATGCGTGTGTGTGTTTTCAAATCAAACAGTAAAAAAATTATTAGTAGCCCTTACTACACTTTCTTTATGTATTCTCAGGTCCAAAGGAAGCATGTCTATGACCTTAGGCAATTGATTTTGGCGGGTGATGCTGAAAGTTGCTCACAGCATATATTCCAGTGAGTCCATCTATTGTCAGCATTATAAATTTTTTGTCTGTATGACTGCAAATTAATGTGTATTTTTTCTTTGGCTCTCCATCTTGTATCAGATTTTGTTTCTCTCTGCCAGTCCGTCCGAATTATTCATTTTTGTTTCTCTTAACATTTAATAGTTATGTCACTAAAAATGATAACTCTTTGTTTAATCTTTTCCACTATTTTTTTTTTTGACAAAATTCCACTATTTTTAATATGTTTGAAAAGTCAACTTGAACTAACTCTTTAAAATGGAGGGAGTACACTGTACACTTGTTAATGAGATGATTATATGATGCCATGCTTTCATATCAGTGACTAGACTACTATATGTTTGGATAGCAAGATAGAAGGGAAAGGAATGGGAGGAGAAAAGGAGGAAGGATAGGGGAAGTTGAAGCTCTATTTTCTCTCCAAAATCTTCAATTTTGGAGGGATGTTGTTTATTAAAGAGGAGAAAAAATGGATCCCTTTCCTTTCCATTCTTCCGCAACCTAGGAAACTTGCTCTCCTCCCTTTCCCCCAACCTCCACTCCTCTCTTCTTTTTCTCTTATCCAAAAAAAAATGTTAAGGATTAAGGTCCTGTTTTGTTCACCTTATTTTTCTAATTTTTATTAAATTATTTTCTACTGATTAAAAGTGATTTTACTTGCTAGAACTTTACCGACTGAAATTGACTTTTATTATTATTATTTATTTACATAAGTCTTTGGTTGCAAAAGCTTTGATGTTCTTATAGTATTACTTTTGTACATTATATTTAATAGTTTCTGTTGGTGATCGCAATTCTCGAGTTGCCTCCGTATCTATTATATTTATGATTTCGCACCCTTAATCCTTGTGGTGGCAATGTTGATTACAGGTACATGCAAGCTGTTGTGGATGAAATAGTACTAGGCAGTGCTGATTCTCAAAAGGTAATTTGTATGTGTATATTTACAGTTTTTCCCAATCCTCTCCAAAATTTTCGGACTCACTACCTAATCTGCTCAATCTAGTTTTTAATGCTTCAAATTAATCTAAAATTCCCTTCAATTCGGGTATATGCAACTTGTGACCTAATAATCATTACTGTTTAAGGTTCACCAATGGAATGAAGAGTTTGAACGATTTTAACCTTCTTTTCTTTCTTGATTTATGTTTGGATAGCATCCTCGTGACTGGAAGTTGAGAAAGATCCTAAAGGAATTGGCCAATGTGGGGGGGAAGCTGTTGGATGGTGAGCTTATCTTAAATTTACTACCTCGTATTTTTATTTTTGCCCATGTTTCACAATTATCGTGATGCTTAAGTTGCTATCTGCTGGGCCTTTTTCAGAGTCATTTGCAGGAATCACAGAGGTTGTACTTTTGGAGTCCCTCTCCCAACTAGATGCATCAGCTCCGACAGATTTCAATGGTTTTTTGCCTGAAAACTTGCCAAGACCTCCAAATGCTTTCAAAGGAATTCGAAAGAAGACTTCTTCCTTCAAGCGATGGCTTACCATATGTGCTGATGACTCAATTACGTGAGTGCATCTACTGTTTTATGATATCAGTGCATACCTTTTTTTAAAAATTTTTTTATCTTATTTTTATAATTTTGGTCTTAGCATGATACTTTGTTCTGATTTGTGCAGGGATGGAAAATACCGAGTGAGCATTAATTTCTTGCGTCATTACCTAGGAGATTTCCTGATTGCTTCATATCTTGATGCTATTGAAGAATCTGGTTTCGATGATACATATGTGAAGGAAATTGAGGTAATTTTTTCGTATTCTGCATGGGCTTCACCATTTCAGATTCTGTAATAGTTGAATTATCCATTATTTATATTTATGTCAGTTTTTTTTTTTTTTTAATTTTTTTTTTCGGGTTAAATGGGCCAATTCGTTTGTGCAACTGTTTTTTGAGGTTGAGTCAATTGCAGTAATATCTTTAACATCTATTTTTTTTTATTAATCTTTATAGGTTTCCAACCAAGTTCCTTTATGCATTACAGTATTATATCATTTGGCCAATTTGGGATGTCATACGTGATGAAAATATCAGAAAACATCTTTTTTTTGTGATCTTCTGCCTTTTTTAAATTTTATTTATTTTTTTAAAATTTTAAATTTCTTCAAACTATAGGCTACTACCTACCACTGCAAGACTCCTGAAGTTTTCTTATGTGTTGGAGAGAATTAAAACTAATTATTTTGATCTAACTGCCTGAACTAGCGGATAGCTATTATAATTTCAACATTCTAAGTATTAAGTTGAGTTGTTACAGTTTTCTTTTGTTTGTCTCTGCTCATTTCCGAAGATCAAGATGTGAAATTTGGAAGTGCTTTGTCTTATTGCAGTCACTATATTGCGAGGATTAACACTGGTTGTTACAAGTTTTATTGGAGTTTCTTTTACATCTGTTTGTTTCTAAAATGCAGAGGGCAGTACTAATCAAGACTCTCGATTGTTTATGGAGGGATCATCTTGTCAATATGAACAGGCTTAGCTCAGCGGTACTCATATTAGCTTTTCCTGGTCATTTTTGATATTTTGTTACTACTAGAGCAAGGCTCATTCATACAACATGCAGGTGAATGTGAGAAGTTTTGGGCACAGAAATCCACTGGAGGAATACAAAATTGATGGCTGTAGATTTTTCATCTCTATGCTCAGTGCATCTAGGAGGCTGACTATAGAATCATTGTTGCGGTATTGGGCCTCTCCAATGGACTCTCAAGAAGTACTCATGTCATAACAGGACCTGCAAATATCCGTGGTACATGTCCTCTTCTTTTCTTTTAATTACAGAGATATGTTCAAAACTATATCGTGATACAGTTTGTGAATTTACTCGTAAGTGGTAACCATGACATTTCATCCCAGCTCTACTGATCCTGCGATCATGCAATGGCTTCTGATTATATTCTTTTGGCTGAGCTGAACATGATGTCGATGTTGTGGAGTAAGGAGTGCAACTGTCAGCCTCTTCTCATGATGTCTGGGGTAGCCCTCATCATGGGTAGGATTAATCCTTTTGAGTATTGGTGCAATTGTAAATTTGTCAATGCTCCAGTTTCCATTGAGTTGGAAGGATGTCCATGTAAATACCTCGATGACAGCTCTCTTCTTTAGTTCTTTCCTCTTCTTTTCTTCGGTATGAAGGGGATGGTGAATTGGTGATAGGCTTGGTTTGTACAGTAATTATAACCGTCCAAGCAAATTTTGAAGGGAGAGTAAACACTAAAAATGAACTATGCTCACAATGTAATTGAGGCTTGTACCATTTATATTAAGTATCAATTTAGACTGCCATTGATTATTCATTTGCTTGTGTCTTCAGAAGTGATCATCCGTCCTACGGAGTAATATTATTCACATTGCTTATTCTTTCATTTATACTTTTTTTTTTTTTTTAAGAAATTTATTTATTAAACTTTCATTTATACTTGCTCTATTAACTTAAAAATGCAACATTTGACCATTATGTTTGTCAATGAACAACTTTAAAGAATTTAGAATGTCACTCAAGAGTTGAAGAAAAATAACGTTCCTCGAGAGTTGAAGGTGTTAAAAGGGTATGGAAGTGGAGGAATTAAGGAGTTACTTGTTTCCTAATACACCTATAGTACCTTGGTATGAACAACAACTATCGAAGGAATTGGATAACCCAAATTCATTTTGTCCACCAGATGCTAAACTTGATCATTTTTGAGATGTTACATCTAAATTAGCAGTCTATTAGACATGAATTTCAGAGGCCTAAATTTTATTTGAATAATTCTAACATTGACCCCGGTGAGCCTTTAGATATTGAATCATTGTTGTTCCCTAGTCGATGCGATTACGTAGAAATGGCCGTAAAGTTAAAGCTAAGAATCAATCTTAAGGGTAAATACATCATGGTTTGTTGTTCTTACGTGCCTAATGTCTGGTCTAATACCTGGAAAGCCGTATTTGGATGTTATGAAATGTACTCTACATTTAAGGGTAGGTTTGAGATGGTAACTGTGACGAAGACGAGACGTGGTTGGACTCATAATAAGGATGCTTTCGACCAATTTTCTCTGCTTTTCCTTCTTCGTGCCTTGCAGTCCCATTCCATGATTAGTCTCATTGTCACCTTATATGCAAGTCTCCTAGTGGGACGTGTGCAACTAAAGTTTTTCATGTAGACCCTAATGGTCTGTCTTGCTGCATATATATTGTATCGACGATCTTAGGCTTGTTCCTTTGAATGGATCAGACAACTGTGTTAGTGTGTCTAGTGTTTACTCTTAAAAAAGAAAGTGTACTATAAACTTGAATAACAATTGTGTTTACTATGTAGCTCATAAAAACAAATAGGAGTAGCATAATTCAAGGTTTTTTCTTTTTTCTTTTTTTTTTTTTTTTTTTTTTCTTATGACCAAAATCATAAACCTTCAAGTTCTTAATTACCTTATTCACAACATACCCCACCCCAACTATTCAAACTTAACCATATCATTTAATTTTGCAAGAATGAATGAACCAGTAGACACTCATACGTAATGACTAATATTTGTAAATTCGTGACCTGATCATCCTTGATTAACTCTATTCCTTTTCTCTTGCATCAACCCCTAATCAAATCACAACTATTATTTTCCATTTTTATGTTTGATTTGTGTTAGCAGGAATTAAATGGAAACATAAGAAAGATAGAGCTAATCAAAAGTTAAATACTCCTTAGATAACAAAGAGTTTGAGAGGCTCGCTCGTGTTAAAGAATAGTATACGTATACGGAGCATAAAAACCACCAAGAGAAAAAGGACTAAAGAAATAAAGATCAGATGTTAGTCATTCTATATCTATGACTTTTTTGCAACAAAAGCAAAGTGTGGTGACCAAAAGTTGAAACTAGTTTGAAAGAAGTTGACTAGCCAAATCCTCATGAAAGACACGTAACAAAGTTGCATGGGAGTGTGCATGGACTGTTGCTAGCACGTGTGGTTCGTGCATAACAGGCTCCTAACATAAGCTCACCAATGCCTCTGGCCCACGTGCCACTTGACACTAAAGTTATTGGCACGTATGTTTTTATGTGCCCTAATTTTTCCACCTTGTTACATTTTGCATCACATACTCAAATCTTACTAAAGTTAAAACAATATCTCAACTTACAACGACATCACTAAAAAGACACTTGCAACCAACCTCCTAGATTTTCCAATAACTATTATTCTTTCTTGTATTATAAATATAAGATGCATGAAAAAAATATAATTCATCATCAACTACATTTAATTTATCATTATTTCTCAATATCAATTTTATTTTGGTACTCATATTTTATTTTATCTAAAAATATGTCTACCTTCGGTACAATCTATGGTGATGATCAGCTTAAGCTCAGCATCCTTGCCACGATGAGGCCGCATGAGAATGATGATGATGATGATGATGATGGCGATGATGTAGCGCCGGCAGCTTAATTAAACGTACTTTCATGCTGGCATTCTAGCTAAAGAGTGTTTATCTTTAGGCAAAATCTAAACTCATCAATTTTATATATATGATGAGTTAAGAAAGATTTACCTAGCTTTAGTTTCATGTAAGCTAATACTTATATATTTATCGATGCAATATATGTAGATTTATGTTTTGATGTAGCCCTAGCCTTGTACTAAGCTAGCTAGTATTTGATAGAGCTAATATGGAGCATTTTGGCTTTAATTCAATGCAATGCTCAACTTTTTATAAGAGTATTAAAACTATATAATATATACTTTTTAATCTTTGCCTAAACTGTGCATAAATTCATTCTTTAGCAGCTTTGTTATTAGTTCTTTCTTTGACAATTTTTTTTTATAATATAATTTAATAGTTTCAGAGTTCTGAATGTTGTTGTTGTTGTTGATGATGTTGTTTATTTGTTTCTAAAACGTTTCAGATCGATTGAACCGGGAAGTACATCTAGGCAAAGAGATGGCCTGATTTCATTTGCTTCATAGCTTATCTTGGAAAGCACCCCCAAATCCATTACTAAGGTAAATTAAATACTTGAACAATCCCTTAATTAACATGAATTAAATTGAAGTGTAATGGAGTTGTTATCACATACCATATTATATTAGGCTCTTGCATCAGATAATTAGTTCTCATTTGTTACTTAATCAATAAGAATATGTAATTGATGTTTAAAGCTTAGGTTTTTTCCAAACAATTTTTTTTTTTTTTTGGCTCTTCTAATGATAGTCCCTACTTCCAATCAAAGTTATAAGAACTTCTCCAATCTCCCATCTAACAATAATATAATCAATCAGCAATTAATTAAATAAAAGAAGGGTGCTTAATTAGTAAAAAAAAAAAACAATTTTAAACAAGTTGATCGAAACCCTTATAAATAGCAAACATAATCCAACCAAATAAATGAATCCTTTATGCTTGTGCAAAGCATGGAATGTCAAGTATTTAGAAACAGAGGAAGTATATAGATCAATGTATTATCTATCAAATATTATAGACTAACACAATCAGATCACTAAGATTAACCATTGAGATACACTTTAACGATTGCAAAGAATGACAATAGATCATATATATTTTCTTAACATCATATCTTAATCCACAAATTTAAGATATCATGATATGCTATTAACAATGATACCAAGAGATCAGATATATGCAAAAAAAAAAAAAAATGTTCCCTCTATTTTCAAGTATTACACTTAATCCAACATTGCTTTTTCTATGTTACTAACTTTAGTGAATGAGAATTTAAAATCACTACGCGAATAATAATAAAGGACAAAGTGTAACACTTTAGAAAAATATAAAGAGTATATATACTCCGTAAAATAGTTTATTTAAGAAGAAATGATATTTAATTAGATCAAGTATGTCATCATAGCTAACACCATGGTCACCAAACCAGTGTGGCCATAAACTAAACAACAAAAAAATGAAACTAGAAAGTATACAATGATTTTATTTTTTTAGAATGAAAGACCACACAATAATATATCAGTATGTTTTATGTGTGGCTGACCACACCGTGTAGCCGACTAACATAGACCAAAACATTGATCGAGTAACTCCTGACTGATTGAGTAATCCCTAATTGACCGAATAACCAGGGTCGTCTTAAATATTTCGGAGGCGCTGTTCTAATCTCAAATATTGGGCCTCATTAAAAAAAAAATGTTGCCATTAATTTAAAACAATATGTAATTATATTAAAAAATTATATTAAAAAAAATTTAAACCATTATCACAATATGTCAATATGTAATCAATTTAATTAGACGCCAGCTATTAGCTAATCAATCATTTTATTGATTGAACATATTTTCTGAAACCAATCCTTAATAATCTACTGTTGCAACATGTAATTCCAATTATGGTTGAGTGCTTGAGAAAGTAGAATTATGATAATTTTCTCGTAAAAAAAAAAAAAAAAGGTTAATAGGCTCATAGCAATTAACACCAACCTTTATCAAAAAAAAAAAAAAAAAAAAAAAAAAAATCTGGTTCTTTCGTTAAAGAAAGAAAAGTATAGCAATAAGGATTGTTTTGCCGAAATTAATTCATTACTCGTATTTTTATATAGTGACTAACTGATTAGTAGAGAGAAGATGAAAGGCTTTAATGAAAATTTAGGAAATCAAGGAAGTTAATGAGATATTAAAGATGAATCGAATAAGGAAACTTTACAAATTTTATTGGAATTACAACATTAATGGAGTAAATGATTCTTGGAAAGGTTGAATTGCTTCTGTTGAAGCGTGTGAAGAGAGTTGACAGATTAGAACATTTTGGGCCCTCCAATTCACGGGGCCCTGTGTTAAGGGCCAGTGCTAAGGTTTGCAAAGGCCCTTAGCCGGCCCTGCGAATAACCCTTGAATAAGTAACCCCGAATGCAAGGTTTGACCAGACACATATAAACTTTGTTTGGATCAAATATTCCATGAATAAGTATGCCCCTCCTAAAAAAAACTTCAAAGTCAACCCTAAGCAGATAATGCAGAATGTAGAAATATTTTTCTATGTTTCAACAAAGACAACCAACATTGTTTTATATATGCTATGTTTTGAGGGAAAGAGGAGAAACATTTAAATCACTCATATCGATCAAATAATCAAAGTTTCATTCTCCATCTCCTTTAATTGACAATCGAAAATTAAAATCAATAATTGATAAATAACTAATAGGGGATTCGATTAATCATGTCAACTCATGATCTGGAGCAGCCTTTGATACCAAGCACCCAACTTCAGCAAACTCCAAATTTACAAGTAGTAATCTCTTAACTTTCTCTTGTTGATTTAATTTATTGATCAAAATGTCAGGTTTATTTGTGATGATCCATTTTAATTTAACACGTACTTCTACTTCATATATTACTTTACGTACGTTTTCTTCTAAAATACCAGAATTGAATCTTGTTTATGTTATTGTATGTGCACGAGTTTAAATAAATTATGATTTGGGGATTATATAAGTCACGACTTGATTGAAACTTTTTGGACCCGCAAAATAATACAGGAACATACAATACAAGAAGAAGATGTGAAGTTGGAGAAAAGCTATTTTGAGATAATGGGATTGTGTTGTTCATCAGAAGTTCCATTAATTGAGTCAATTGTTAAGCCATTAAATGGTGTTAAGGACATTTCTGTTGTTGTTCCTACCAAGACTTTGACGGTTGTCCATGATATTCGCATTATTTCTCCTTCTCAAATTGGTAGGTATTTTTATTTTCATTTGAAAGGTTAAAGATTTCTATTTTTAATTATTAATCAATCATCTAATTACGATGATGATGATAAAAAAGAATAATCGGTTATTTCTTTTTTTTTTTTTTTTTTTTGAAAGAAATAATAGGTTCTTTTTTCTTTCTAATAATTCTGCCGTTATTTTTTTTCATGTGTAAAATAAATTATAAGTATTTTTGAAAATGTCTTTTAATTACTTGAAATGATTTTTCTCAATGTTCTTTTTCAATTTGAAGAGAAGAGGGCCAAAGTAATGAAGTAGTCTTGATTATTCTTTCTATAAATTTCTTATAGAAAATAAATTTATTACTAATTGGACGGTATAAAAGTCCACTTCTCAATATATTTGGTTTTAATTTATATAACATGAACTCCAATTAGTAGCTCAGCTAGCTCTCGTGTCAAACGTTTTGACCAAATGTTTTTTGTCATATAAGTTCAATTTTAGTGTTTATTATTGTAGCACTAGGAGGCATTTAAAAAATTTTATAATTAGATATATACGGCCTTAGACAATACACTTCATTTTTCATTTCTCATCTTGTCATATGTATTAAAATTTTGGTTGCGTAGATTTCATACATGCACTTCATATTGGACGATTAGATATATTAAAATTTTGAGGATTTGATTCGTTACGATTTACGAAAATATTGACTATAAAAATTACTAGAGTGAGACTTTGGATTTATTTGTATACTATATTATGGTTAGCTTCTTTTAGATAAATAACAATTCAGCTTGTTTGTATTTTATAATTGATGTTGTTGTCAATTTGTTATAGGTCGTTATCATTATAAATTTAATATATACTGCGTACTTCATATAATTATACTTAGTATTTTAAAACACAAATAATTAAGTACAGCCTTCCCCTTATATCATTATGGGTTGTTTTCCTCGGTGTGAATGGTACGGTACATGTCTTAGACTAAGTATGTAAAATTTTGTAATCTTTGTCCTTGGTTTTAATCTTATAAGGTTTAGACATGTATATTAAATGTAACTAGTATAAGAATATAAGTTACGTCACAAACTATTTTGTCTAAACTTTATGTATCATAAATAAGTCGAATAAACATAATCTTATTCCCTCCGTCCCTATTCACAAAATATGAAGTCAGCTAGTATCATCATCATCCCCTAATTTAACACTTCTCCTCCCTTTTATTGGTGTTTCAGTTCAAGCATTGAATCAAGCACGACTAGAAGCAAGTGTTCGACCTCGAGGAGAAGGTAACTACACCAAGAAATGGCCAGGGAAGTGGAATATAACTTGTGGTGTATTGCTTCTGTTGTCATTGTTGAAATATGTGTACCAACCTATGCAATGGTTAGCCATTGTTGCTGTCCTTATTGGAGTTCCAAACATTATTTGGAGAAGCATTGCATCTATCAGAAATCTGACTCTCAATATTAATGTCATAGTTCTAATTGCAGGTAATTAGCTTATCTTTTACCTCTTGCTTCTTGTATCATGTAGCACTAAAATGGCTTGGGTTTTGGGACAAGAAAACCTCAAGTAGTCACATCCATTTCTGAGCTTATATTGTTTGTTACTGTGCAGTTGGAGGAACAATAGCTCTGCAAGATTACACAGATGCAGCTATAATCGTCTTCTTGTACAATATAGCTCAGTGGCTCGAGTCAAGAGCTAGTTACAAGGTATGGTTTCTCTCCTATATGAACTTTCATTCATACCTTTTAAATTGTATAACTTGTTGAATTGAGTTGTATACATTTATGTTGCAATTATGTAGGCTATGTCTGTTATGTCTTCTCTGACGAGCATGACGCCCCTGAAAGCAACACTGGCTGATTCTGGTAAACAAGTTGATGTCACAAGTGTGAATCTAGGAACCATAATCGCAGTCAAAGCAGGCGAAGTTATTCCTATTGATGGAGTTGTTGTGGAGGGTAAATCTGAAGTGGATGAAAAGGCATTGACTGGAGAATCTTTTCCTGTCATCAAAGAAATTGGCTCTACTGCTTTTGCTGGCACTATCAATTTGAATGGTTAGTTTAACACTTGTTAATTAGCATCATTTAAGTTGACATACACTTTTTGATGTTTTAAGAGTGAACATTTGAGACGTTTAGGTGGCTTGTTTTAGATTAGATTCATTACTTCTTAACTTCATCAATGTTGGAAATTGGTAACAGCAAGTAAAAAACTGGATTATTTCGATTCTTAGAACTTAATAGACCTCACAGTTATACTGATCGAGTCATTGGCTTAGTCTTTGCACTTGAAACACAGTTTTTGGATGTGTCTAAAGTTCTTTTAGCTGCGAATTGAACTTGGAGATAGCTTTAGTTGAACCTGATAAGATGAATTTATTGTTCGAGCACCTCACTTATGTTGCCTATTGAAATCTCTCTAGGCTATATCGGTGTAAGAACTACAATGTTAGCTGAAAACTGTTTAGTGGCAAGGATGGTGAATCTCGTAGAAGAAGCTCAGAGTAGGAAAGCTAGAATCCAGACATTTATTGAGAACTGCACAAAGTGGTACATTCCTGGTAAGTAACAGATCAAATCTAAGATCAACAATGTTTTGCATCTACTGTTAAAGAATTTTAAATTTTCTTACTATTGCTACTTGGTTGTTCTGCAGTTGTTGTTCTGATATCAGCTGGTGTTGCTGTAACTCCTATTGTTTTACAAAGTAGTGATAAAACGCGCTGGTTTCATCTAGCCTTGGTTGTATTGGTGAGTGCATGTCCTTGTGCACTAGTAATCTCTACACCAGTCACAATATTTTGCGCTCTTTCAAAAGCCGCAACAGCAGGGCTTCTCTTCAAAGGTGGAGATTACCTTGAGCTTCTTGCTAAAGTTAAGACTGTCGCCTTTGATAAAACCGGAACAATCACAACAGGAGAATTTGCTGTCACACACTTTCAGTCCTTACACGAAAAAGTTAGCATTGAGAAGTTACTCTTCTGGTTAGTTTCTACTTTCTAGTCCTATGCATTCGACTAGTAGTGCTCACTTTCTTCTCTTCATTGCTGATTTATTTAAACATTGTCAGGATTTCGAGCATTGAGAGTAAATCGAGCCATCCAATGGCAGCGGCACTTGTCAACTATGCTGCATCACATTCTATTAAGCCAATTCCTGAAATGGTCGAGGAATTTCAAAACTATCCCGGAGAAGGGATATATGGAAAAATTGAGGGTGAACATATTTACATTGGGAATTATAGAATCTCTCTAAGAGCAGGATTTACAGAAAGTGAGTGCATTTTTTAAATTGAACTCGAAACAACTTAGATTAAACTATAATCTACAGAACTGTTGTTTAATCACAGATTTGCTGCTGCTTATTTACAGAATGTGACAATGATGAGTTACAAAAGATGGAAGAGAAAGCGAGTGGATTTATATACATGGGAGCAACTCTGGTTGGAACTTTTGCTCTATCCGACAACTGTCGGTCAGGAGTCATGGAAGCAATCAAAGAGCTAAAGGAATCAGGGATTAGAACAGTTATGCTAACTGGTGATAATCATGCTGCAGCGCAACAGGTGCAATATCAGGTACGCGCAAGAACATATTGTTAATCTAGACAGTTTTTTTTGTGTTTGCATTGCAAGTATTTCCTCAATGATAAAGATTAATTGTATCCAGCTAGAGGACGCACTCGACATAGTTCATGCGCAGCTACTACCAGAAGACAAAGCTAAAATTATTGAGGAACTGAAGAAGGATGGAGTAGTAGCAATGGTAGGAGATGGAATAAATGATGCACTCGCTTTAGCAACAACTGATATCGGAATATCAATGGGGATATCAGGTTCTGCACTCGCAATGGAGACAGGACATGTAATTCTGATGTCCAATGACATCAGAAAGATACCAGAAGCAATTCGAATATCAAAGAAAGCATCTAGAAAAATCGTTGAGAATGTGATCATATCATTTTCGACAAAGGGTTTAGTCCTTGCCTTAGCCATTGCTGGCTACTCTATGCTCTTAGTTGCTGTTGTGACTGATGTTGGTACATGCCTGCTTGTAATACTCAACAGCATGCTACTTCTACGAGGGGCTGACGAATACAAGAAGCCGAGTGCTAAAATTGTTCAGAATAAGTCTTGCTGTGATAAAACTGCCAAGGGCGAAGTTAAGTGCCAAAGTTCAGTTAGCAAAAAGGCAATTCAACCGAGTATTGAGAAGGCAGAGGAGCCGAAAAAAGGGTGTTGTGCTAAAAAAACTTGTACTGCTAAGTTGGAAGGGACACTGGAGAAAAAGGATAGCGCGATTAAGGTTGGATGTTGTAAGAGATCAGCTTCAAATTGTAGGACTGGGAAGTGCAAATCTTCTACTGGGTGTACTCAGGTTGGTGCAAGTAGTTCACTTGATGTTGTGATTGTATAGATAGATTACATGAAAAATATGAGTTTGTTATTCTTTTTCTTTTTTTTTTTAATCATTTTGGATGTTAATCTTTCTCATGATGATTGTAGCTTGAATTTTAATCTTCTCAAGTCTATTATAAGGAAGAAACTATTGTCCAGTTTTTACTTATTGATATTTAAAGATAAAATAATTAAATTTATATATTAGAAAACGTGATTAAACATGTGTCAATTAATTTGAAACTGAAGAAATAGATTACATGGTGTATACATAGGGTATAGTTGAAACAAGGCGTGAGGTGGCCGGTGAGTATGACACCGAACGCGTATATAGGAAATGATACTATGATAGTTTTGTGGAAATGTGCATGTGCCCAACTTTATCCAAATAAGCTAAGATCGATGAGTATCTTAGCGGTGGAACTCAAGCATACTTGGGATGCCCTAGGTTATCTTACACTTTTTACCCATCGTATTACTCCCTCCGTCTCTATTTATTTGCTCCATTGTTAAAATGTGGGTCGAACTTTGAAAACTTTGACCATAAATTTTCGTTGTTCAACAAAAGTAAATATAGTTATGTGAGATCTTGTTTGATTCTCTCATTGTAAATTTAATTATTATCAACTTTTTAATATTTTTAAACATCTTAAAATAAAGATATAAATGTTTTAACACGTGTCTTGAAAACAACAAAAAGTCAAATGGGATAAAAATGAAGAAACAGACGGAGTACAACAATATGTTCCATGAGAATCAAACCCTTGCTACTAAAAAAGACACCAAGCATGTATTTCGATCTTGAACCAGAGCATTATTAATTTACTATGAATTGATGTATGAAAACCGAAGACTTTTTTTTTTTTTCCTTTCTTTCTTCTGATAAGAAGACTAGAGTTTAACTCTTGATATTAGATCATCATGTAAATATGTTGGAAACTAATCAAAGGAGTGAACAAGAAACTGCGTTAATTGAGCTCAAGTGTAAAAATGTCAGTTTTACTTCATAACTTTATTCTTAGAGTGTGTTATTATTTACCTGATGTTTACTTATTTAAAGTTATCTTATCTTGCCATCTGAAAATTTTATTAAAACTTATTTCAGTTGTAATTTCACTAATTTGAATTTGGATAACTATTATCAAAACTTGTTTTTTCTGACTTGACTTATTTAAACTTATTCGATAAGAAATGAATGAAAATTAGATGCACAAAACAGACCCTTATTATTCAAAGGATGATGGTTTCATAAAGGAGTTTGCCCAAGTATGTGCATTAGCTATTTTTGGATTATTAGTAAAAGATAAAAGTTTTGAGATATAAATTTTTTGAGGGTAATTGAAATTAAAATTGAATAAACAACCTTTATTCACCATTCGATCATGAGATGCATTATTGATGTGTAGAAGCTCCATTATTAGAGGTATGCATTTAGCAATGCTACAAGAGAAATCTTAGTAGCCATTTTAAGATACGCAAATATCTTCATCCGCCGCCGCCAATCATCGTTTCATCAAGTATAACCGTATATATAAGGCTGTAGAAGAGAAGTTTAAGACGCACGCAGCTTGGCACTACCTTTCATACATACATGTCTATGAACGACATGCATGCATCTTATAAACAATGAATTATGAAAGGTGGTGCCAAGCTTCGTGTGCCCTAAACTCTCCTCTTCCTACATACGTATGGTATTTCGCTCGATCTCTTTTTTATTCCAAGTAAAATTTCATAATGAACATGGAAAAGGAAGAGCCTAATAATAACCACTTATATATAATGTAGCCAACTAGCTCGGTGACATTTGGCTAGTTTTAGGCTTTGTAAACTTTCGATGAAGTATAATAGTAGCACAAGTATACTCGTAGTTTATCTTTGGGAATAAAACAATAGGTGTCATTGTATATGCATTACTAGTGTTATTACCATATATTCACCAACAAATCCTTTCAATTAACTTTAGTTTTTTTCTTTTCTTTTTTTTGTCGGTGACATTATCAAAACTTGATCATCATACGCGCGCACTCTTATGAGGGAACACAAGTTCGCGGTAGCTAGAGAAAAGTATGACTAAGCTATACCTACAGGTTTAGTAAGTTTTCATTTAGAGGTGATCAATTATAGTCCGGCTCGCTAGCTTGGTTTGAAAAAAGGGCAGATGTTGGCAAGTTAAGAACATAATTTTAGTTAAAAATCTGAATCCTGCTAGAAAAAAAACCCAAAAAACCCGACACTTTTACAGGTTCGGGCATAAGATTTCATACTAAGGCCCGGTTTGATTCGATTTTTGGTCACCTCTAGTTTCATTTATCATAAATAAAAAGTGAGTAATCCAGTAAATTCATATGTTTCTTAATACGCATTTATTCATAACTAGTTTTTGGCCCGGGCAATGCCCCAGGCCATTTTTATATGTATATTATAAATGAGGTTTTATGACAAAAATCATGTGATAAAATACAAAAAAAAAAATTAAATTATTACTTGTTGTAAATAAAGGAGTAGTCTAGTATAAATAGTATAAAAATATTTAAGTAAGATAAAAAAGATAATCTCACAAATAATGGAACAATATTGGTGTGTCGTGATGCAAATCACTAACTTGAATTTTGACGCAACCAAGGTGCTCAATTATATTTGCCGGCACGTTCCCTAAGGTTAACACCACTTCCACACAAAGACACTTTTGGGTGGAAGGTTTGAGTCAAGTAACTTATACCCAATTGAAAATGTGTTTAGACTATTGTGCTTGATGTATTTTTCAAGTGTATAAATCAGAAAAAAGGCTTGTTCTATTTATAGAGAAACATGAAAGAACATAGAAGAAGAATCTCAAGCATCAAGGGAGGTGAATAATCACCTTAAACATCCTCTTAAATAGGGGGTTATGAGAGTTACTTATCAACAGAATAATGGTGGTGATTGATCACCTTAAACACCCTCTTAAATTGGGGAGTTATAAGAATTACTCAAGAAATTAAGTGAGGGAATCCAAAGATCAAACCGTCGGAGTCCAACGGGCCAACACGCGTCCGATCGGGCGGCTGGATTTGATGCCTTGAATTCCCTTATTTTATTCAAATTCAACAACATTTACTTCACTACTCATACTATTTAAATATATTTTTCCAATCATTATTGAACATCAAAATATTATCCAATATCTAGTATTTAAAATTATTAATTTGCTTCGTTCAACTTCAAGTTTATGAATACGATTAATTATTTTTAACAAAACATTGCAGATGTGAGATGTGTCATTGGAGTAGTGGTACTCGTACTATTTAAATAAATTTTTCCAATTATTATTGAACATCAATATATATTATCCAGTATCTAGTATTTAAAATTATTAATTTGCTTCGTTTGACTTCAGATCAAGTTTATGAATATGATTAACTCTTTTTAACAAAACATTGTAGATATGAGATGTGTCATTGGAGTAGTGGTTGAAGTTAAAGTACTACCTCCGTTAAATATTAGTTGCAACTTTGGGGTATTATTTGTGAGATATAAAATATTCCAAAGTTGAAACTAATATTTAACGGAGGTAGTATAATATAAGCATGAGGTCATAAGTTTGAACATTAAGGCTAACAATTCATTATTTTTTTTTGGGAAATTATCAACGGTACACCCAAGGTTTGAGCCTTTATCAATGGTACACCTACTTAACTATTGTTTATCAGCGGTACACCCAAGGTTTCATACCATTATCAGCCGTACACCTACCGTACATATTTAGTTAAAAAAAGTTAGATTTTGGTTTTTAATTACAATGAAATGACTAAATTGCCCCCCCTACCCTACAGAAATTAACTCTCTCCCTCCAAACTCCAACTACCTAAATTAAAATCACCCTATACAGAAGATTGTTCATCTTCTTCTTCCTTCTCACTCTCTCCCCTGTTTTTGCTGTTGTGGGGAACCCTAATTCAAGCGCGTTTGGAGCAAAATTCCTGGAAATTATGCACTACATTGTTGATTGTTAGAGGTTAGTGTTGATCTGAGCTTTCAATATTGTGATTTTCGCATAAAATAGTTTGGTTTTTGGTATTAGATGAATATTTGTGTAAATGATTGAAGTTTGATTTCCATGTACAATTGTTAATCGATTATGGTTTGAATTATGCATGATATGCCTCTGATTATGATTTTTTGCTTAATTTTGTGTTTGTTGCACAAATAATTCGATTTGGGTGTGTTTGAGTTGATATTTCTAAGTTTGTTAGTGATAGGTAACCCTAGGTCAAATTATGTGTTATGTATTGTTGCCGCCATGTTTAAATGATTTTCATTCATTGATGATGGGATTGAATTGTGGTATTTTTCCCTAATTTTGCAGAATGAGTGACAAGGTTTTGATAAGATTTAAATATAAGGTTCATAATGTTGATATTGAAGTGGATCCTGATTTGTGCAATCTCATGGATTTAATGATTGAATTTGAAGATAGGTTACAGAAAAAGGGAATAGTTATATTGAACCCTATCTTTTCTTATGCATATAGAGGCAAGCATTGGCCTATTGATGATGATGGTGGTATGATTAGGATGTTTAGAACATTCCCTGATGCTAACTTGTATGAAATTTTGGTTGACACTACTAAGGATTCCACTTTCATGAATGATCTAGTGTCTGAGTGGAGGGGGAAACAATTTGCTACTGAACAAGCTAACCAGGCTCAACCACCACCTCTAAATGAAGCTAACCAGGCTCAACCACCACCGCTAAATGAACCACCAACACCTCCTCAACAACCTATAGATGATGGTGCATCACCTACTGTTGGTCTTGAAAAGAACCCCTCTTCTGCCCAACCTTCAAATGCTCCAATGATCAAACTCAAACCTAGGAGGAGATTGAGATTGTCATACCAGTCCACCAATGATGTTGTTGCTACTACTGCTAGGGATACTAACATACCCTCATTAGATGATATTGTTACTGACTCCTCATTAGATGATATGTTCCCTAAGGAGTTTAATTATGATCCAACTATTACTGCTGCTGATATGCAAGAGGAGCTTGAGGGTATTGGTGTTAACATGTCTAGTAAGGAATACACTAAGGGTAGGAAGGCATTTGAGAAGGCGTGTGAAAAAAGTGCTGCATCTAAGGGTAAGGGCAAGGGTAGGGGGAAGGGTGAGACTTCTACTGCAACAAAGGGCCGGGTAAGGGAAAGGGCATAGAACTAAGTAATGCTCTTGGTCAAAGAATTCCCCCATCTCCAGAATCACCACACACCATCTTTAAAACTCTTACTGTGAGGAGTCCTAGATTTACAGTCCCACTATCTAACCCCCAACATCTCTTTACCTAAAACCACCTTATTTGATAGGAATATGCCTAAAATCACAGCTATTAGGAAGGGTTTGTGGGCAAAATCTGAAAAAAAAAAGTCCAAAAAGTTAGTGTTGTGAGGAGAATGGTGAATTTTGATGATGCAAGTGAGGGTTCTGATGATGCAAGTGAGGGTGCTGATCATGCAAGTGTGGGTTCTGATGATGCAAGTGGGGGTTCTGATGATGCAAGTGGGGGTTCTGAAAATGATGATTCTGACAATGAAGTCATCATATTTGATGACATTTAACCTGATGAAATGGAAGAAATTAGTGGAGTTCCACATGTAGAAGAAAATTGAGAGTCTGGACAATGGGATGGCTTTATTAATTCTGATGATGATGTCAGCTACTTGAACAAGCTGTACAAAAATGGAGAAATGTATGAAGAGAAAGACTTTGGGAAAATCCAGCTGAAACCTTGGATGCTTTTCATTGATAAGGGTCATTTGAGGGAAACCTTGAAGGACTATGCTATCCAGGAGGGGTTTGCTTTGAATGTGGTGTATGCAGACAATAGGAGGTACACAGTCACTTGCTATGCTAAATGTTGTGACTGGAGATTACATGCAAGCAGGCTGCCAGATGGCAGGACATGGGCTGTTAAGAAAATATGGCCTGCTGAGCACACATGTAGGGGTTTGGAGACATACAACCCAATGTGCACTGTCAAATAGGCTGCATACAAAGTGATGGAGGATATTAGGGCTAATCCAGATATCCTTGGGAAACCTTTGAATGAGCTGCTGTTTCAAAGGTATGGCATATACATGAAGCAAGCTTCTCTGTAAAAATTGAAGAGGTATGTGAGAGATGTCCTGTTTGGAGGGCATGATGAGTGTTGTTTCGGGGTTTTTCTGATGTCCTGCGGGAGAGTTACAATTCCGGGACTGGTATCCTTGCGCCTGTACCTACAAAACAACGGAGACTCCTTGTGGTGGGAGCTCCACCTCCAACGGTCAAGTTAGTATTTGTTTGAGGAGTAATAAATGAGGAAAGTAAAGGTTGGAAATCTGGTTCCTCTAGGGGAGGAGTGATCAATGTGTTTAGACTTCTCTAGGTGAGAGTCATCAATTGCTGAATCCCCTTTAATGAGGATTAATTAAGTATTTATAGTCTTGAGAAGCGTGCCAATCCTAGGTTTAGGTTAACCAGGGCAAATTGGGCTTCTCTCGGACTTTGGGCCTTGGTGGCCATTTTTTCCTATTTGGCATATGGGAGGCCACGTGGCGTGGCCTGATTAGTCCATGTTGGACCTCTTAGGGTGACAAGTGGCGGACGCTGATTTGCCCACGTGGTGGACACGTGGCAGGTCCGGATTGGTCCATTTGTCATGGGTAATTTTTACCCTAAACATTTGCCCCTCGGAAGGAGTAATTTCTCTTTCCAGGAGGGATTGCTCCTTTCGAAAGTTAGACCCTCGAAGCTTTGCTAGGTCGGCATCTTGTCTAGTTCTAATGGGAGATGGACTTGATTAACTTAGAAAATTTTGATACCTTGGGCGGTATGACATTTTCAAAGTTAATCAATCATAATAATGATTGCCGTCAAACTAGACAGATGCCGATTCTTTGCCCCACTATACAGATAGCCCCTGATCAGGTGGACTGTCAACTATTGCACAAGGGGTAAGCATTTAGCATTATTCGGCCATTGGCCTCTTTTGATTCAATATACTAATTTTGGTACTTAGTTTATTTCGTTGGGGGATGGCTGGTCGTTTGCTTTGGTGGCTGCATAGAAGCAGGCGTCAGACGGGACGTCCAACCGAAGTAGCTACACCTGTTAGGTTATAGACGACAGCTTTAAGTATAGCCAACCTAGTAAGAATAGTGGTGCCAAAATGTTTTGGCATGGTTTCATAATATTTGGTGAATTTCACCAAGTTTGATGGGGACAGGTCGTCTGTTTCTGTGAACGGGACGCCTGGCCAGAGTAGCTATGCCTGTGCGGTAGCTTTTGTCAGATCTAGTAGGAATAGTGGTCGAGAGCCCTTGTTTGCCAAAAAACAAGCGGATCTCTCATACCTTTTAGGTTCTGTACTAAGGAGGGCGACTGGTTAACCTTGAGGTTAGTCAATCACTGCCTATTTTGTTTGAGTAGTAGGGAAACCAGGCGGCGGAAGCCAGATACATGGTCCCCTTGATTCGCCAAGTTTTGCTTGGCTATTAACTCAAAGGTTGTTAACCTAGAAGGAGTAGTGGTTGAGAGCCCCTGTTTGCTAAAAACAGGCGGGCGACTCATACCTTTTAGGCTCCATACTAAGTTTGAGAGAGTGACTATGAGTTAACGTGGGAGTTACTCAGTCTCCGTCACACTCTATCTTGAGCAGTAGAGGTACCAGGCGGCAGAGGTCGGCTGATCCCCTTGATTCGCCAATGTTTGTTGGCTATTACCTCAAGAGGTACCCCCTGCATTTATCCCAAGTAATACAGGGGGTCATCCGACTCAGATGTCAACTGCTACCACTAGTTTGGTTAGTGATAGAGTTATCCTTGTCTCAAAAAACGGCTACGTGGTTGCCCTTGGGGACAGTCGTATAGGTGCCGTGTAATTAGTTTATAGAGCAATGTTCCACCCAAAAGGGAGCTGCTCTCTGCGACGAATTTCATCCGGAGGGATGCCGTCGGACGCCTGCTATGATGTTGGGACAAGTCGTATTAGTTTAAAGATTGGATCAGTTGGCTTGGCGCCTGGACTGATCATTCGGCTTGTGGCCTTGGATAGTTCTTGGTGAACGTAGGTGCTAAGTAAGAGGAGGGTAGCCGCCTGTTTAGGCACAGGGTCGGCCAGGCCCTGATCATTTTTTAGCTAAGTATAGGAGGGTGGTCGTTTGTTTTGGAACCAGTCGGCCATCTTCTATGGAGAGTAGCCAATTGTATGTCCAGACGGCATGCCCTTCTGTTGATAGAGTAAAATATTCAATGGAGAGTAGCCGACTGTAAAGGTACAGGCGGCATGCCCCTCTGAAGATAGAGTAAAATACTCAATGGAGAGTAGCCGACTGTAAAGGTACAGACGGCATGCCCCTCTGAAGATAGAGTAAAATACTCAATGGAGAGTAGCCGACTGTAAAGGTACAGACGGCATGCCCCTCTGATGATAAAGTGAAATACTCAATGGAGAGTAGGCGACTGTAAATGTATAGGCGGCCTGCCCCTCTGAATCAGTATCAAGTATTGAAATCATTTCAAGTGTTAGAGCAGATGGATCACCTAGTTCCCTTCCATAAAGGATGGATGGTGTTATTAATGAGAGTCGGCTGCTTTCATAGCTACGAGACTTCATTTTATAGGGGCCCGGCTACTATTCATGCCGCCTCTCTTACTGTGACACAAATAAGTGGAGGTAATCCCTGAAGGGAGACGGTCTTCAATTGGTTACTGACTATGCTGCCGGGTTTAATAACCTTAGGCAATTTTTTTTTTTTTTTCGAGGGAAAATCATAATAATGATAAGGACCAATGTAGTGTTATTTATCAATGCCAAACATTGAAGTGCCGGCCACTAAAGTTCAAGCGTCTACGAGGTGGTACTTGATTTCATTGAGTCATCCGACCACTAAATGCCGACTGTTCTTGTGACCATAGAACTCTTGTTGCCATAAGAATTCCTAAAATTTATCATGCTTGGTTATAGGCCGGCTGTTACCATGATGTGCCGGTTGGAGTTTGAGCTGCCGCCTGCTAGCCTATTTGTGAGGACCAATGAAGGTGCCATCGAAGTGCCGGCTACCCAAGCTGAAGCGTCCACGAGAAGTTGCTAGATTTTATTGCGCATCCGTTCACTAAAATAAGAGCAATAAAGGTTCTGACTTAGCAAGAAATTGCCGGTTATTCTCATGATGATTTGCTTGATGACCTCGGCCATCCATGCTTATTATGGCTTGTCTAACAAAATACAAAGGTTGCTCTGTTTTTCTCATATCCAACCAATAAGGGCTGCCCACTTTAGTTAACCACTGACTTTTAAGTGAGCATGTGCCACTTGCTTTGTAACATTGCTAGCTCCATTGCCGGTTAGTGGCTTTCTTTCTTTCCTTGCTTAGCCAAGTTCGAAGGTTAACCACCTTACCGCCTGTTTAAATGTGAACAAAGGTGTCGTTTAATCATGGCTTTGTTCATTGCATCACAATACAATAAGCCATAATGTAAATGCCGGCTGAAGCTAGGTGACTAGCGCATGATGCCGGTTGCATGCTATTTACGTGCTTGGCATTATTTAGACAAAAATGATCATAAGACTCGGACCCTATTTAAAAAGTATGAAGACCCACTTTTGCTCATGCCCTTTCAACCAAGTGTCGGTTGTTTAAGGTGAGTCTAGCTGGGACTGGGCTTGAGTCTTGAAGAGCACTTGTGGCCGCCTGTTTTCATTAACAAGGGTGGCCGACTATTTGATTTTATTGAGCGTCTGAGCACTGAATGCCGGCTGAAATAAGAGCAATGAGGATTCCCTAACTTAGCAAGTTGAGTTATATACTCTTGGGCTCATAAATTTGGCTTGGATGATCACTTCATGCGGCTCTTCAAACACATGGATACACACTTGGTTGGACGAATGGATAGCTTAGCATCTACTTGGCATGTACTCGTACCCAGCATCAACGTCAAATCTCAGCATGATATTTGAACTTAGCACGATAATTGTGTTTCATGTGCCGCATGTTTTACTATGGCTAGCTTCTTTGGTTGCAAGTGCCCCCTGCTAGCTTGAGCTACGACACCTAGATGCCGCCTGCTCTCGAATGCTTCGACCATCTGAACTCAGCCAAGCCGGATGTGTTTTAGAGCCGCCTCCTTGCTGTGTTGCTAGGACTAGGTCGGCTGTCTATAGACATACAAGGGACTTGCTGTTGCGTGCATACACATGGTGGCTGTTTCTTTACAAACAATAGCAATGTGTCGTTTGATTCTTGATGTTTACCCATGATACTATGAAATTTCAAAAGGCACTCATTTTGAGCTTACATGGTGCTTTGGTAAGGATGTCGAGCTGCTCTTCTCAATGGAGCTAACTTTCAAAATTTTATTCGGCCACATGATGCCGTATGATCAGCTTGCCGCTTGTTTTAATTATGTTTTGATCGTGTTGGGCATTATTTAGACCAAAGTGATTCAAGACTCGGCCTTCATTACAAAACATGAAGACCCATATCACCTCACGCATTGCTTGATGCGTTCGCTGTGGATGCCGCCTGCTTTCATGAAAGACAAGTGGTTTGTTGGATTTACTTGATGGCTAAACAGCCTGTTTCAATGCTTCCCATACATAAATACAGCTGCCTAGCTGCCTATTTTTTACATACACACGAACTCATTGGTCTCGGCCTTTTGAGTTGCTTGTTCTTGAAGTGATCAATCCGGCTGTTTGGTGGCTCGGATTGGGCTGGCTGTTTAGGTGTCGCCTACATTAGCATGGCTAGCTGATTTGTCATGCTTCGTGGCTAGGACTAGGCCGGCTGTCATCTGGCCGCCTGCTTCCTTGGGCGAGACGCCAATGCCCAGCTTTCACAATAAGAGACTAGCACATGAACAAGTTAAAGCATTCACTCTCATGGCCAATTATATTACTACGAGCCAAGCGCTACTCCTCTCGGCAGGCCGAGAGATTTTTATATGTGCGAGTATTTTGGCTGTTTGCTTTTGGAAGAACAAGCTGGAACCAAACTCATTTGTATCAAGTATACTTGGCATTATATTTTGAGCAAAAACCTTGCGACTGTACCTTGATAAAACATCATATAGAGCCGGCTGTTTATGCGAGAATGAGGGCTGCTCTTATGGTTGCCGGCCTAAAAGCTCAAAGGCTCGACGTTGGCATACCACTACTGCACTCACACTCGGGCCTTTATCGAAGGAAAAACAGAAGGCTTCCTAGACATGTAGAACAACCGACCGAGGAAGCTGTTCGTGACAAGCATCATGGGAGCCGGCTATGTATATAGCGATGTGGGCTGGTAGTTATGATACTACTTATGCCACTTGATAATAACAAATGCTAAGATTAACTTTGTAGTAGGTTTCCACCTAAGGCTCTTAGGTGGAGCTTTGCCATACAAAATCAGTAAGTTAGGCGCATGTGGCCGTATGATAATGATTTGATAATAATGAAATTTTTTTTTTTATTTTTTTATTTTTTTATTTTTTTTATTTTAAAATCAATATCATAATAATGATTTGATAATAAAATTAATAATAGCTTACAAGCCTATCCATACGACTCTTGGCATCCGACCGTACGACGCTTGTAGTACTTGGCTGTCGGGCCGAATGCTGGGAGGCTGATATTTTGTCGGATGTACCCATTGAGTGTCGTGCTAGGCGTATGTAACTTCAACTGGGAGTGGTTTGATTTGGCCGACTGTTCCTTTGCAGGAACAAGCGCCCTTTGGTTGATCAAGTCTTGGATCTCCCCCTTGAAACTACTCATGAGGGTCATGAGTTCATTCCTGGTGATAGGGGCAAATCCCTCGTCCGCCTGTTGATGATTAGGCGGCGGGCCGACTGGTTTACTAGATTCAGCCAGGCAGTCTCCCCGTTCCTTCCTTTCGATGGGACGGGTGCGTCGAGCTCTGAGGGACCCGTCAGGGGCCGTGTGAGTCTCGACTTCATATTCTTCGTCGGTACCCTGGTCTGACTGGACCAGGGGGTCGTCCATGGGACGCTTCTAACTTAGAATCAGTACAGACTGTGATACCATCTCGAAAGTACTCTCCCCACAGACGGCGCCAAAATGTTTCGGGGTTTTCTGATGTCCTGCGGGAGAGTTACAATTCCGGGACTGGTATCCTTGCGCCTGTACCTGCAAAACAACGGAGACTCCTTGTGGTGGGAGCTCCGCCTCCAACGGTCAAGTTAGTACTTGTTTGAGGAGTAATAAATGCGGAAAGTAAAGGTTGGAAATCTGGTTCCTCTAGGGGAGGAGTGATCAATGTGTTTAGACTTCTCTAGGTGAGAGTCATCAATTGCTGAATCCCCTTTAATGAGGATTAATTAAGTATTTATAGTCTTGAGAAGCGTGCCAATCCTAGGTTTAGGTTAACCAGGGAAAATTGGGCTTCTCTCGGACTTTGGGCCTTGGTGGCCATTTTGCCTATTTGGCATATGGGAGGCCACGTGGCGTGGCCTGATTAGTCCATGTTGGACCTCTTAGGGTGACAAGTGGTGAACGCTGATTGGCCCACGTGGTGGACAGGTGGCAGGTCCGGATTGGTCCATTTGTCATGGGTAATTTTTACCCTAAACAAGTGTTACACTCACTTACCTACATATGTAGAGGTGATTACAAGTACTAACCCAGAATCAACATCATTTGTAGCATGGCATGAGAGTGAGAGCATCCCAAGGGTGAATTTGTTTAGCAGCATCTTCATATCTTTTGCTGGGCAATGGAAGGGGCTCCTAAGTAGTTGCAGGCCATTAATTGGTGTTGATGGGGCACATTTAAAAGGCAACTATGGGGGTATCTTGTTGTCTGCCATTGCAATTGATGGAAAAAATGAAATCTTCCAAGTGGCATATTCAATTGTGAGTGCTGAAGACAAGGAAAGTTGGTCATACTTCTTTTGGCATTTGTACAACCTTGTTAAACACTCAAACATGACAGATTGGACTATAATATCTGATAGACAAAAGGTACATCATACTTTTGCTTTCCATTATACAGTTGCATTCATACTTAGAGTAGGACTAAACTGATTTGAACTTGTTCTTGCATGGTGTTGACATAGCTTTGAAGCAAGTTTGGCCTGCAGCTAGGAGAAGGTATTGTTGCAGACACCTTAGCAGAAATTTCAAAAAGCTCTTCCCAGGTCCATTGATGCATATCTTATTTTGGAGGGCCTGCAATGCAACCTGTGCATTCAGTTTTAGAAAAGCAATGGAGAAGCTTCAAAAGGAGGGAGGTGAAGAGGTGATGAAGTGGTTTGCAGACATTGGTGATCAGTCCAGATGGAGCAAATACAAGTTTGATCCAAATGTTTGTAATGACACAAACACATCAAACTTTGAGGAGATTTTTAACTCAACCCTTGGGGTTGACAGGTGTAGACCTGTCCTAAATCTACTGGAGGGTATATTCTCAAGACTTTGATTCATTTTTACCTATAGTTGCATGTGCTATGTTTTGCTGAATTGATGTTGTTCTTGTGATAGGAATTAGAAGGGTTTGTATGGTGAGGTTGTCAGCTAGGCATGAGAACTCAAAGTCATGGAATGATGATGATGTTTGTCCTAAGATAACAAAGAAGGTTCACTACTAGAAATAGGCCGATTTCCGACGGACATCTTCCGATGGACACGTATTTCCGTCGGAAAAAATAGAAATTCCGACGGATTATTATTCCGTAGGAAATTTCCGACGGAAAATAAATCCGTAGGAAAATATAAGCTTTCCATTCCGTCAGAACATTAATCTTCCAACGGAAATAAAATCCGTCGGAACATTAAACTTCCTACGGAATTTCCGACGGAATTAATTACGGAATTTTCCATCGGAAATTAATTAATAATAATAATTTTTTTCACCAAACCCTAGCCCATAAAACGGATACCCCCTTACCTTTTCCGCCTCTTTCTTTTACTTATTCTCCTTCTCTTTCTTTCTCCTCTTCTCCTTCTCCTTCGTTCTCCTTCTCTTTCCAGTTCTTTCTCCTTCGTTCTCCTTCTCTTTCCTGTTCCTCTTTCATTTTTATTTTCCTTCCCTTTTTCTCTTTCCTCTTTTCCTTCTCTGTTTCCGGTTTCTCCTTCGTTCTCCTTTTCTTTTTCATTTTTGTTCCTTGAATTTTCGACAAGAATGGATTATGTGTGGGCTTGTGGTCGTCAATAAACAAATAATTATGGTGTTTATGGTTAAATTCGACCATAAAAATTCCAGATCTGGAGTTTTTATGTTCGAATTTAACCATATAATCCCAATTTCGAGCTTTTGGAGGTGGAATTGAAGGTATTTTTTTTGTTTTCTTTCTATTAATTTGGTTTGTTTTTTTTTTGGTGGTGTTTGAATTGTGGTCGTGGTGGTGGTTGAATTGGAGGTGGAATTGGTAGGTGTCGGTGGTGGTTGGTTGGGGAGGGTGGGGAATGGCGAGGTTTCGGTGGTGGTTGGGGAGGGTGGGGAATGGTGGTTTCGGTGGCGGTTGGGGACGGTGGGGAATGGTGGTTTCGGTGGTGGTTTGTAGATCTGGCAGCTAATGTGGTGGGTCTAGTGGGTGGGGTCAGGTTAGGAGAGTATTTCAGGTTAGGTGAGTCTGGTGGGTGGGTTCAGGTTAGGGTGGTGGGAGGCGTGGGTGGGTTCAGTGGTAGCTGGTGGTGTGGGGAGGCGTGGGTAAGTCTGGGTTAGGAGGATCTGGGTAGGGTAAGGGTTAGGGGTGGGGCTGTTTTTTTTTTTATTATTATTTTTTTATTGACTATTCCGACGGAAAATTCCGTCGAAAAAATTCCGTCGGAACGTTGCGACGAACTTCCTAATTAAATCAAACTTGATTCCGACAGAACAAAATCCGTCGGGAATTTCGTCGGAATGGACCTTTCCGACGGAATTTCCCTCGGAATATCGCGAAATTCCTACAATATGTAATGTGACGGTGCCTTCCGACGGAATTCCATCGGAAATGGGCATTTCCGACGGAATTCCATCGGAAATGGGCATTTCCGACGGAATTTCAGGGTTTTCCGAGGGATTTTTTCCGTCGTTGATTGGCTGTTTTTTAGTAGTGGTTAAGGACATCAGCAAGGCAACCACCACTTGCAAAGCATACCAGTCTACTCCAGGGGAGTATGAGATACATGAGGGAAAATCTCAGTTTCCATTAAGCTTGAACAACAAGATATGCTCTTGTGGTGCTTGGTAGCTATCTGGCATACCTTGCAGGCATCCCATTAGGGCAATGGTCCATGCAAAGGTTGATCCCTACAATTACATCAGCTCTTGGTATTCTGTGAAAACATACAAGCAACTATATAGCCAATGCATACATCCAGTGCCTGATATGAATCAGTGGCCAAGCATGGATGCTTTCCCTCACATTGACCCTCCAAAAATGAAAAGAGGTATTGGTAGGCCAAGCAGGAACAGAAAAAGGGAAGAAGGGGAGGATCAGCCTAGTAAAAGATCAAGGATAGTCAAGTGTGGCAGCTGTGGTTCTTTTGGACATAATGCTAGGACCTGCAAGGGAGGTTTAACCAGTAAAGAGGCAGCACAACAGACTGCATCAGTGCTTGATGCTTCACAGCTGCAGAGTCAACCCCCTCTTAGCCAGTCACAGTCCCAAAATTAGAGAGCTTTGCATGTTCTTGCTTAGAGTTGCTTAGATTTTTGTGTATTGAAACTTTGTGTTGGTTTATGTCTCTAGTAGCTTTTGATAATCTAATTTTAATTTCAGCATTTTGAATTATGTTGTTGACAATCAATTTGGTACTCTAAGCTTTTGAATTATGCAATGAATGGCAAATGCTTTTTCTTTTGGTCAATATTTGTGTATTGAATTATGCATTTTGATTTTTCAACAATTGTTCTACTTTAAATAAGAAGTTCAGCAGCAATATTTCCATATAAATAACATACTTTGCTTTATTCATATCAAATAGCAGATTACAACAGCATTACATTATTTCAAAGCTACCAATAATAACACCAAATACATAACAGCACCAATTTTGACCACAAAATGAACAAAGTCAGCAAATTCATCTGTTTTGTGCATAAACTCATTGAATTCTCTCCTCAGATGTTGAACACTTGTAGCTTCAAGTGTATTACCCACCCTTCCTGTTGTGTCACACACAATCTGCTCCTCCTTAGCCCACATGAAATATTCACACAACCTGCGCTTGTAGTAGGGCCTTCCTGGGTTTGAAACAGAGTTTGAGAATCGAATATCAGCAGATCTTGAGGGGTCACAGTTGCAATTAACTGATTTGAACCACAAACTCCTTCCATTCCTGTTACTTGAAGAACCCATGCCAGAAGAAGACATTGAGAAGCAAAAATTAAAAAAGGGAAAAAGGAAATTCGAGAAGAAGAATAACAGTAAGCTGCAAATGAGTGGGTGGGTTAGTTTAAATAGAAGGAGGGAAAGTAAAGAGGGAAAAAAGGAGGGAAACTAAACAGGGAAAAAAAGGAGGGAGTTTTTTAAGTTTAAAAAACGTAAAAAAAAACCAAATCTAACGTTTTTTTAACGGAATATGTATCGTAGGTGTACGGCTGATAATGGTATGAAACTTTGGGTGTATCGCTGATAAAACAATAGTTAAGTAGGTGTACCATTGATAAAGGCTCAAACCCTGGGTGTATAGTAATATGTATCGTAGGTGTCATCCTTTTTTAATTTGTACACATACAAATATGTAACACACCCTACACACTACTCCGTATATAGTACTTGTATTATACAAATTGCGTCTTAAAGCTTTCTAAACTTGTACATTATGTCCTTTTTGTCAATATCATCTAAAAAGGGAAATTTGACTCAAAATCTCAAATATTATTTACACAAGATATTGTGAGGAGATCTAAAAGATGTAAAGCAGTTGGGCCATTTGTATTGCATAACAATGGCGGTAATGTGCATGCGGATGCGGTAGAAAGAATTACGTTTGGCCTCAGAGCTGCAGACTGCATCACAAATTTCTGTGGGCATCCAAATTCCTTGAACGTGGGCCTTGTGGCACGTATATGAAAATATGGACTGGTGTCATTGCCAACTTCTCCCAAATAAGCTATCAAGTTTTTGCGGTATATCCTGTTCTCTATGTTTTTTTTTTAATGATAAATTATATAAACCAATTTTGGGTTTTAACCATTAGCTTGGGGTTGGTTTATATACTCTATCATGCTTCTTTATATAATAAGAGTCCTTTGAATTAGAAATGTGGATGCAGAGGCATGAGCCTCCTCATAACCAGCATGGATAAATTCCATTTTAAAAGAAGGTATGTAGCATGATTCAAATTCAAAATGAACCTAACTCAACTAAACCCGATCAAAACCTAACTAATGGCCCGAATTGACACATCTAACTATTTGCTTATCATGCTTAATATTCTAGTGTTTGTGTTGATATGAGTGAAAGTAAATTTTGATAGTTAGAATTTAATTCTGGGAGTGTAAAAGTTAAGTTGCTTTTAGTGAGGCAAAAACTAACGAATGTTCTGAGAGTGTTGGATAAAATAACTAAAAGTAGTAATATTAACTTAAAATAAACAATAATTACATCGATCAACGCGTAATTTTGATATACATTTCCAAATTAATACTATTAATAGGAACTATTTTAAAGACTTATCTAACGTTCTGAAGACGTTCGTTACCAAGATCCAAGTAAATCTCATCCCTCACCTATTATTCAAAGTTAACTAGGATTAGTTAGATACTTATTGTTTATATCATCATCTAGGGTACATTAGATAATTAATAATAATAGTGAGCTACCATTGAGTTTTCCAAAACGGCAAGACACGTGATGAAATTACTATCAAAGTATCAAATATATACAGAATATACATATACTTTTTTTTTCTTTTTTTTTGAGGGAGAATATATATATACTTGACAATACTGTAATGGTCAAACATTTATCCTTCTAGGCTTTCTAATATGAATATAGCTAATTATATTAATTATATAAGTTTTGTTTTTTTGTTTTTTTTGAAGGGAATATTAATTATATAAGTTAATAATTCGAAAATACATCATGAAATAAATTTAAAAGATCTTACATATATTATTCTTATGCATAAATAAACAAATAATGGTCATAAAGTTTGTAATTAAGTACTTATTCAGTAGTGTAAATATTCATACTTCGTGTAATAAAGGAGTGATGCATACTAATAAGATACTAATAAGCTAAGGTACTTCCTTCGCTCCTGAAAGGTCATTTTTATCTTTTTAAACGTTTTCTTTTAACGGTTGCATTTCAACTATTTCTATTTTCATTACATATACTTCGTATATTTAACCCCTTAAAATTTTCCTAAAAATTCTCCCACACATACATTGTATTCCCTAGCCAAAGTATTAGTTTGAACATTAAAAATAAATGATTAAATTAATATTATTGTAGTAAAAAAAATATAGAAAGTTGATATTATGAAATTTGATATTAATACTTATCCAAAAAAAATATAGATTTATATTTTAATATATTAATTAAGAGAATTATAATCAAAATTAGTAATCCATATATAAATAGTGTAAAAACTTTATAGCCCGTCTTGTGTGTGGCAACTTGTAAAATAACAAAATAATCGTACCCTTATAACACTGACCAAATAACCCCTATATAACCCCTGTAATACTGAACGAGTAGCCCCTATAACACTGACGAAATAATCCCTTTAACAATGACTAAGTAACCCCTATTATACTATTGAAGTAATTTTTATGATGACTGACCACACGGTATGGTCAACCACATATTAGAATTTGTGAAAACTTTTTTACTCGGCCTTTTCGAAACGGAGGTAGTACTCGTAGATCGTAGTAGAAGAATTGCATAAATCTTGACTATGTGGACAGGGGACATTATCGGCACTATTTAGACAGTTGGAGTAGTGAAAGCAATTACCCGCAAAGTTAATACAAGAGAATTGAATGCCGGTTCATGGCTCACGTAGACTCTTCCATGGTGACTTCAAACTCCCTATAGTGTTTTGTTCTTTACCCCATCAACCGACGAAGGTTACTCCGTATTTTTTATTTCATTAACGATTATGCTGAGGATATTTATTTTATTCACCTGATTTTTACTTATTTGATCTTAACGGATTGAATTGATTTAAAATAACTGAACTTATCAGAAATTATATACTTTTGTTATAAATTGAATTTGGATAACCCTTATTAACTCTTGTTAAAATTAATCTAGACTTATTATTTTTGCAGATTTTTGTCTTAATTATTTAAACTTACTTGATATATTAAGATATTTAAACTTATTTTTCCTAAAATAAATTGAAATATATGAGTTAACAAAAGATGATGACCTATAATAAATTTTGTATATTAATACGATGATATGAGGGTGGCAGTGGCAATTCGATTTATATATAAGTGTTCAATAATAGAAGTACAAACGACATAAATCTAGTACATGCCAATCATAAATCTTTACGTACATGCACCCTGACTGATTTATGAACCTCATCTACTCAAGATAATGCCTGTTTGAGAGACATTATCGGTCAGCTAACATGTGATACACATACAGAAAAATGAAAAACACTATATTAAAGGAGCCTTTAAGCTAAAAGGGTAACATAAAATTCATCAATCTATCATATATTATATGCATGTACATGAACAAGAACATGAATTTAGATGCATATTTTTCTCCTAGATGCCTTATATCTAGGGTTCAGACATTGTATGTCTTAGGGGGATGAACCGCAGCAACTTGCATCTTCATGTATATTTTTCAGTTCTCATGATTGCACAAATTAATGAAAGTCGATTTTAGATGGTGTACAAAATCTAGACAATCTTTCTGTTGGGTACTTGGGTGGCCACTTCTACAATTCATGTATTACGTTACAAAACACTCAAACTATTATCAGATTATTATGTTAATGTTTTCCATTTCTTCTACTAAGTATGTTATGTGTATGATCACGAGCTTCAGTCGGGTGGGAATTGTCCATTGTCAATTTGCAATTGATCTAGTTGGCAACCGGTTTGAGATAGACAGAGAGAAATTATTATTTGTCTCTCTAAATACTTACATTAATGAGAGTTTTCCTTAACTTTGTAAGTGAGGGTTGCCAACCTATATTTACCAATACATTTAAAATTTCTACATTTTCTCATTTTATTATACTTTCTCCATTCCTGAAAGTTCGACTCACTTTGCAATTGCGCGGTTTCCAATGAACATCTTTGACCATAAATAACTCCGATTGTGTATAAGTCAAAATTGTAAAAAGTAGATATTTGGATTATTTATAATAAGGGGAATCTAATAAGATCTCACATGCTAATTTATTTCTATTTTATAGCTCACAAAATGTGGTCAAAGTTTTTTTATTTTGACTTCATGAATAATAAGTGAGTAGAACTTTCAAAAATGGAGGTAGTACTATTAATTATTTAAGTTATCTCATATTGACTTTTAACATTTGTCAACACATACACCACTATAATCATTAATTATTCTTTTCTAAAAATTATATAAATATACATTGAAAAAAATCCAACAAAATTTGCATGATAAAAAATAAGTTGTATTTGTACAATACGTAAAAAAAAATATGGTAAAAGCGAGATATGAAAAAGTATACATTTAATATGATATAAAATAAAAAAAATAGATCAGAGGAAATATTTTTTGTACCTATGGCTTATATGGCTAGGCTTAATATAAAGCCATAAATTATAGGTTGAGGAGCAAAGAAATGGATGATTGGATGAAATTAAAATTATTTGGCACTTTTTTTTTTCGACAGGGATTATTGGGCACTTACATATGATAATATTATTGAGTACACTTTAATAGTTATTCGATTTGGTTGTGACTTCAATCCCAAAAATATAATTGACTCGTTCCTAGTAATCTTGGGATGCAAGAATAACAACGTTAATTTCTGTAGATGTTAATAGTTGACAACTAATTGTCAATCTTAAATCCTTGGCAATATGTACGTATTATTATGGGGGGAAATTATGCTAATTAAATATTCATGCACATGATTCACGTGTTAGCAAAATTGTTTCACCAAGCTCCCTCGGTCCCTTCTAATTGCCAATAGGGACCAAATCCATAATTAATTTCTTGATCAGACCCCAACCCCGGCCTTCCGACGGTTCTCTTGTAGTGGTGGTGGGCGACCCATGTAATCAAGATTAAGCCAGATCTACACTAGGATAAGCTGAAAAATTAAAGACAAGAAGGTCATAAGCCGTTTAAATCGAAGATGAGCTGGTTTAATTAATTTTATTTTAGTGCCTGGCCTAGGAGACTTGACCTAGACCGCCACAATTTCTACCTCCTAACATCCATAGTAATTACTTCATATTTGTTAAAACTGAATAAAGGTGAATTAAACGTCTTTGTTGCATGTACATGCATACTAATTAATTAGTTATGTCGTGATTGAAGGCTAACACAAAAATTATATTCAAGAAACATTACTTAATATAAGAAGTTGATTAAAAAAAAAATTATATTTTCAATCTCTGTCAACAATTCCATAATCCATAATATGACGGACTTACAATAATTATTTTGTGATGAATTTCTTTATAAAATTATGAAGGGGGTATATTCTGATAAACAGTAAGGTTGGTAGTTTGGTACTAATGTGTTGAGGAGATTACGATTACCAGCTAGTGAAGCTCTAAATTGATACTCCTACTCATACTACGGAGTACGGGAGAAGTAAAAATGATATGATTGAATTATGTCTCATTATCAATTGAATATGAAGTCTTGAGATCAGAAGACTCCCTTTAACCTTTTTTGTGTATTTTTCTTTTAAAAAAACAATTGAATATGATGAAACAATACATAAAATCAATTATTGTTGGATTATGGGGTGAATAATATAACTAAATAGAAGATTCTGCCCTGTTCACTTCACCTTAAAAAAATAAAATTCAATAAAAATAATTTCAATTTAGTAAAAATAATTTCAGTTCAGCAAAAATAAGTTCAGTTTAGTAAAAATCAATAATTTTAAAGAAGAAACATAACAGAAAAGCAGTAAAAATAATTTTCGTTCAGCAAAAATATTTTAAGTTCTGTAAAATCAATTTAAGTTCACTAAAAATAAATTTAGTTCATTAAAAATAATTTAAGTTTAGCAAAAATAAGGTGAAGTGAACAGGGCCTTCTTGCGTGAAAGTCGATCCCTTCTTTTCTCTCCCAATAGCCAAGGATGCCTTACATTTAGTAGTGTCAATTCGGGTAAACAGTTCGATTTCGGGTTGGGTTTATCATTTTCGGGTTATAACGAGTCGGTTTTATAACGTATTGTTTCAATGAATGCTACAAGAAGGGGGGGTTGAATTGTAGTATGACAGATTTGTCAAACTTTTTGCGGAAATAAAAATAAGTAAGCTTAAGGAACTTAAAGTGCAAGAGAAATTTTACGTGGAAAACTCCTTGGCCCTAAACAAGGAGAAAAACCACGACCACAAGGGATTTTAGGAAAGGAATCTTCACTAGAATAGGGCAATGGCCTATTATAAACTAAAGGCTCTAACTACGAGCTCCTCAACGAACTCAAAGCCCCAAGCAACAAGTCACCCAACTTGTCACTCTTCTCTTCTCTTTCTCTCTTCTCTTTCTCCTAGCTTCACTAAAAGATAAAACAGAAGTTCACTCAAACTTCCCAATTCCCCAAAATGCAATCCGAAAGAATTAACTCTAGTATAAGAACATAGGTCACTCTATTTCACTAATGTGGAATTGGACTCTTGACTCGATTGAAAGAAAACAAAAGATGAAATCTATTTGAGCAAGGGTGAGTTTTTCCAACTGAAATCAACTGGCTATTTATAGATCAAATCTACTTTGGAAAAACATCTTTGTGCTGCTTATCCATGTCGCCACTACTCTAAACCCACTAAGTAGAACATGCCCTAAAATTAAGGACATGAACTCCTCAATGTGCAAGACCATGACATGGACTAAGTCATGGAGAGTAGTCCGTAAGTTATGGAATACAAAAATCAGATTTTATTTTATAACTGATATTTCGAAAATAAGAGAAAATAAAATCCTTTTTCATAAATTAAAAGATAAGATTTTAAACCAACTGTATTCCTAAAAATAAGCAACGCACAAATCTATCCTTTAGACCAATTCCACACAGCTAATTTAAAGTGTAATCCTAGTTCTTATACTTACATAAATCCTAAAACATAAAAATATTTTAGTCTTCATGTTTCTCTGATGAAGCTTCTACTCCGAGGCTTCTGTTCCTTACAAGGAACTTCTCTTCTCTAGTGAATCTTCTACTCCGAAACTTCTGTTCCCTGAGGGGGAACTTCTCTTCTCAAAACTCCATTTCACTACTAGAAAACAGCTGATTTACGAGGGAAATATTCCGTCGGTATGCTTCAAAAATCCGTCGGAAAGGCCAGTTTCCGACGGAATTCCGTCGGAACACGTTGTCGGAGATCATATTGTCGGAAATTTGGGTTATACCGAGGGATTTTCCATCGGAAACGTCCTTACCGACGGAATTTCCGACGGATTTTAATTTCTCAGAACCTTAGTTTGACCAGATATGGAGGTCCGTCGCAACGTTCCGACGGACATAAATCCCTCGAAATATTCAAACCTTCCGACAGAATTTTCCATCGGAATGTTCTCCTCGTCCGACGGATTATTCCGTCGGAAGGTCCCCCCCCCTTTCCGAGGGAATATTCCGTCGGAAGTTTGGAATATTCCGAGGGATTTATGTCTGTCGTAAAATTCCGAGGGATTATAATTCCGTCGCAACCTACCGACGGAAATGTCCGTCGGAACATTTCTTCTTTGCGACGGAATTAACGACGACAATTTTCTATTTTGGCTATATATTTTCCTCTGGGACAAACCTGTAATTCCTGCTTCTTATATTACTCACTGAATAATTTGTGCAAAAATATGTATATATATAGATACTAATTCCAATGTTTACAATAAACACTAAGTTAATCTAAAATTAGAACTAACAAACACTAAGTTCATCAATGTTATACAACAGCGCGAGAGCCCTGGCCAGCTCCACCAAAACCCGGGTCGTCGTCCCTGGGATCTCGAAATGGAGGTCGAACGTTGGAACATGGGTCATTGGCGTAACGACTCATCATCCTTTCTTCCAGCCTCTTCTCCATTTCTTCCATTTGGGCTCGTACTTGGGCTTGAACTTGGGCTTGAACTCGGGTTTCCATGTCGACTTCCATTTGTTCCCGAAGACCCTAGACCCTGGATTCCATCTGATCCTGCATATGAGAAATAAAGGAGGGCGTGTACTGCATGGAAGAGGTGGAAATTCGACGACCCATCTGGCTGCCATAGTACAGGTCAACACTTTCGCCTAGTCCCTTTACACGTCCTTTTTTGTTCCGACCACCCACTGTCTCCCAGTACAGCTCATTCGGACTCTTCTGGATCCTTTGAGTGATAGCCGCCTCAACCCTTTGTTGGTAGGCCTCCTACAAGATAAACACATAAAAGGGAACAAACGAGGTAGTAAGTTATACAAATAAGCTAAACCAAATTGAGCCAACTATGGCCTATATGACCTATTATTTGCACATTTTCTAAGTTTTTGACCAAATGAACTATTTCTTTCTCTAAACATGCATATTTTAGGTATTTTAAGGGGTTCATGACTTGAAATCACAAAAAACTACAAGTCCCTACGTTTTGGGACGCATTTGGAGCCAAATTGAACCAAGTATGGCCTATATGACCTATTCTTTGCCCATTTTATTCATTTTCGACCAAATAAACTATTTCTTTCTCTAAAAATGCATATTTTAGGTATTTTAAGGGGTGAAGGCCTTGAAATCACAAAAAAACTACAAGTCCCTAAGGTTTGGGACGCATTTTGAGCCAAAATGGACCAACTATGGCCTGTATGACCTATTCTTTGCCCATTTTCTATGTTTTCGACCAAATGAACAATTTTTTTCTCTAAACATCTCTATTACAGGTATTCTAAGGGGTAAATTCCTTGAAATTCCAAAAAAATACAACTCCCTAAGGTTTGGGATGCATTTTGGAGCCAAATTGAGCCAACTATGGCCTATATGACCTATTCATTGCCCATTTTCTATGTTTTTGACCAATTGAACTATTATTTTCTCTAAACATCTCTATTACAGGTAGTCTAAGGGGTAAATGCCTTGAAATGCCAAAAAAATACAACTCCCTAAGGTTTGGGACGCATTTTGGAGCCAAAATGAACCAACTAAGGCCTGTATGACCTATTCTTTGCCCATTTTCTATGTTTTTGACCAAATGAACTTTTATTTTCCTCTAAACATCTCTATTACAGGTATTCTAAGGGGTACATGTCTTGAAATTCCAAAAAAATACAACTCCCTAAGGTTTGGGATGCATTTTGGAGCCAAAATGAACCAACTAAGGCATGTATGACCTATTATTTGCACATTTTCTATGTTTTTGACCAAATGAACTATTTTTTTCTCTAAACATCTCTATTACAGGTATTATAAGGGGTAAAGGCCTTGAAATCACAAAAAACTACAAGTCCCTAAGGTTTGGGACGCATTTTGGAGCCAAATTGAGCTAACTATGGCCTATATGACCTCTTATTTGCACATTTTCTATGTTTTTGACCAAATGAACTATTTATTTCTCTAAACATGCATATTTTAGGTATTTTAAGGGTTTCATGACTTGAAATCACAAAAAAACTACAAGTCCCTACGTTTTGGGACGCATTTGGAGCCAAATTGAACTAAGTATGGCCTATATGACCTATTCTTTGCCCATTTTATTCATTTTTGACCAAATAAACTATTTCTTTCTCTAAACATGCATATTTTAGGTATTTTAAGGGGTACAGGCCTTGAAATCACAAAAAACTACAAGTCCCTAAGGTTTGGGACGCATTTTGGAGCCAAATTGAGCCAACTATGGCCTGTATAACCTATTCTTTGCCCATTTTCTATGATTTTGACCAAATGAACAATTTTTTTCTCTAAAAATCTCTATTACAGGTAGTCTAAGTGGTACATGCCTTTAAATGCCAAAAAAATACAACTTCCTAAGGTTTGGGACGCATTTTAGAGCCAAAATGAACCAACTAAGGCCTGTATGACCTATTATTTGCACATTTTCTATGTTTTTGACCAAATGAACTATTTTTTTCTCTAAACATCTCTATTATAGGTATTATAAGGGGTACAGGCCTTGAAATCACAAAAAACTACAAGTTCCTAAGGTTAGGGACGCATTTTGGAGCCAAATTGAGCCAACTATGGCCTATATGACCTCTTATTTGCACATTTTCTATGTTTTTGACCAAATGAACTATTTCTTTATCTAAACATGCATATTTTAAGTATTGTAAGGGGTTCATGACTTGAAATCACAAAAAACTACAAGTCCCTACGTTTTGGGATGCATTTGGAGCCAAATTGAACTAACTATGGCCTATATGACCTATTCCTTGCCCATTTACTACTTTTTCGACCAAATGAACTATTTATTTATCTACACCTATTCATGAATAATGAACCAAGGAACAAAGTTTAGGGAATTTGTTACCGCAATTTCTTGAGCTGTGGGGTTTACTGGCACTGTGCCTTTCCCAGGCAGCTCCTTGAAGTGTGTCTTCAGAAACAGCTCAGGAGCTGTTGGTAGCTGGCCCTTGTTCTTCGCTGCCTTTGATACAAAAAAATAGGAATAATCGTTAACCATGTCAAACCCTTGTTACATTGAAATACACAAATATGTCTTGTAATATAAGATATTTTTAAATAAACTTACCATCCTTTTTGCATGTTGGGTAGCTGCCAACGAACCCTGAAAGTGGGTCCCTCGGACGGGATTTTCCATAGAACCGCCCCTTCTGTTCTTCTGGTTTCTGCGCCGTCCTCTCCCTGTAAGTTGGATCGTTAGCAACAATGTCCATCATCTGCTTGTGGAGCTCCGCACTCAACCAACTTGGCCTGGCGCCTTTCATCTTGTGCGTGATGGTGTGGAACATGTCACGCAGGCGTGTGGCTACCCTCCTCCAAAATGTGATCTTCACTAGCTCGTCCATCTGAATTATGCCTGCAAATGATAAAATACAAAAGTTATACACAAAACTAAATCAATACAATAGCTAAAACATGTATTAACCAAGACCCAAAAATATCATACGCTGAACAAGTTCCACCAGTGTTCCTTCGTAGCTACAGGAAATTATCCAAAGTTCCTCCAAGGGGCTCGGTAGTATCCAGTAATCGTACCGGATACAGCTCTCCGAACCTTAGGATCATCAAACCTATAACAAACGGGAAACAACAATGTTAAACAAGTTCGAAAATAGTAATATAAGCCTTGTATCTCATCATCCATATCATGATATGTACTTACCACAGCGTAGTAGGGTCCAAACACGGGAGCTGTGACTCATCCTGTGGCTCGTCCTCTGACTCATCCCGTGGCCCATCTTCTGTAGGAGTGGATGGGCCCGTTTGATCCTCACCCAAATTGGTGGCCTTCGCTTTGAACATCTCCTCATCCTGGTCGTCGGTGAACAGGGCGCGGGCAGTCAGTTTCTCTTTCCCCTTTACTTTCTTCGACGATTGCCCACTTTTTCCACCCGCCATGACTACCTGAATCAGATGTTAGTAAAATGACAAGATATTATAAATAAGGAGTGCAGTGCAACGTAATATGGCTTTTATACAAACACTAAAATTTTTTACATAAGCCTCATTAATATTTTGATTTTACAATAAGAAGCATACTTTTAAAGGAGATTAACATATTCTCCTATTCAGTACTCTCATCACTACTTTCACTACTAGAGTCGTCACTACTATCATCTAATACTACATCGATGTCATCATCATCGTCACTATCACTAGAGCCGATACTAGATTCATCGTCTTCATCGCTTGAGATCACAAAGCCATCGTCATCGTCTTCATCATCATCATCCATGGCGTAGTCTGGAATGTCACTCGGCGGGCAAAGGGTTGCATGTAATGTTGGGGATGGTGATTGCAGAAACTCTAAGTCCACCGGAGCATCAACCACTGACCTTGCATGTGTTTTAAACACAGACCACCATTGAACTCGGTCCCGTTTCAGGCTAGGGTATGATGCGTAGTACACTTGAGCCACTTGGTAAGATAAAACAAATGGATCATATTTGGGGTATTTCTTAGTATGATTTACTTCGGTTAGCTTGTATTGTTCGTGTATGTTCATTCCCCTACCACAATCCATCCAATTGCACTTAAACAAAATTGTCTTGTACTGTCTCTTGGGTCCCGTGTAGACAAGTTCAATTATGTCGTCTAAGATGCCAAAGTACTCTCCGCCATCCTCACTTGATACACACACACCATAATTCATGGTGGATTTGTGCTTGCCATGGGCATGTGTATGGAAATTAAATCCACCTACAAAAATCTGGCCCCAAGTACAAACTCGCCTGAAGAGACGCATGCACAACGCTCGCAGGACATCCGAATTTGGCTTCTCTTCGACCACCTATAAAGTGGTTGAATATCAACATCAAGGTTCCTGAATTCAATGAATTGAAATGTAACATGTAAAATTCATTATTATTTCACGGTTACACCGCGTATATCACCTTGTGATGAAACCAATCAGAGAATTCAGTTTCGAAATTCTCCATGACATCTTTCTACGCAGGAAAGGTCGAGTACTAAGAATGTAGTCCTCAAACTTTCTACGAGGCCAAACACACATTGTAAATCTACAAAGTCATCATTGTAAATGATCGTAAATACGAATACACTGAATACCTGGGCCTAATATACCTTTTGTATTCGCCAAGAATGCCGGTGTTTCGTAACACGAACAAATGTGCATACTCGAGTATTTGACACACGACCACTGTCCTCTTTGAACAACTCTGGTATTTCAGCGTCGTCCGATGTGGACTCAACGTCGGCATTCACATTTTGACCAAGATCTCGAGTCTTAGTGTCAACTGTCGACTGAAAGTAATTGGAGCAGAAGTTTGCTATCTCTTCAGTGAGATAAGCATTGCATATGGACCCTTCAACTCGAGCCTTGTTCCCAATTTTCCGTTTCAAATGATTGAGGAACCTGAAATTACAGTTGTTATGTAACTGTATGAACAATTGATTAGGATGTAAATAAAGGATGTGAAATAAGGGTATTTGAATTACCTTTCGAAGGGATACATCCACCTGTATTGTACAGGACCACATAACTTCCCCTCGTACGGCAAATGTGTAGGCAAATGCTGCATGGAGTTAAAGAATGCATGAGGGAAGATCTTCTCAAGCTTGCAGAGGATCTCAGGTATGTTTTTCTCCAATCGCTCCATGTCACTAACTGATGTTGTATAGCAACACAAGTCGCGGAAGAATTGGCTGATCTCTGTAATTGCATTCCAAATATGGCCAGGGAGCAATTCCCTCAAAGCTGTGGGCAACATCCTCTCCATGAACACGTGATAGTCATGGCTTTTCATTCCATAGAGCTTACACACTTGCAAATCTACGCATCTACTCATATTGGAGGCGTAACCATCAGGGAACCGCAGCTGTTTAACCTACTAACACAAAACGTTTATCTGAGCCTTGTCAAGAGCGAATGGAGCCTTTGGCATTACCTCTTTTCCTCTATCATCCTCTTGAAGATGAAGCTGGGGACGTTTACAATATTTAGCAATGTCATTCCGAGCTGAAGGCGTGTCACACGTAAGCTTTTTCACATCCATTACAGTGTGAATTAACTGATCAAAGAAGTTCTTCTCAATGTGCATGACATCTAAGTTGTGACGAATTAGGAGATGTTTCCAATATGGGAGCTCCCACAAGGTGCTTTGCTTGAACCACCCCTTCTTTTCATTTTTCAGCCTTTTAATTGAATCGGGTCCATCTGTAGCCTTCGGAAGGTCCTTAACACATTCCCACAGCTCCTCTCCTAACACGATGTGTGGAGGGGCTCCTTTCTCTACTTTGTTTTTACAGAATGCTGTTTATTGTTCCGAAAAGGGTGATCTGTCGACAGGAATTGCCGGTGGCAATCAAACCAAGAAACTTTACCACCATGTTCAAGCCAAAATGCTTTGGTCTTCTCCATGCAATGTAGACAAGATTTCTTACCAGCCGTGGCCCAACCAGACAACATGCCATAAGCCGGGAAGTTACTAACGGTCCATAGGATGGCTGCTCGAAAATTGAAATTCTGTTTCTTCGAAATATCATAAGTAGCCGCGCCAACTTCCCACAACAGTTTCAACTCCTCTATCAACGGTTGCATGTAATCATCCAAGTTTCCCTAAGGGTTTTTAGGACCAGGAACGAGCAACGAAAGGAACATGAATTGTCTTTTCATGCACATTGAGGGAGGCAAGTTATAAGGGGTCAAAATGACAAGCCAACAAGAATATTGACCCCCAAACTTACCATGAGGAGCAAAACCATCTGTACACAAGCCAATTCTCACATTACGAGGCTTAGAAGCAAACTCTGGAAACCGACAATCGAGGTGCTTCCAAGCTGCGCTGTCACTAGGGTGTGCCATTGTGCCTTGAACTCTTGGATTTTTCGAATGCCATGTCATTTCCTCCGAAATGTTCTTCGTTGCAAACAGTCTTTGCAACTTGGGTGTGATCGGGAAATAAAATAGAACATTCAAAGGCACTAGGCTACCTTTGGAAGTCTGCTTGTATCGGTCGCTGCCACACACCCTGCATTCAGACAACTGAGCATCATCCTTCCAAAACAACATACACCCTTTCGGGCACACATGAATCTTTTGATGGGACAGTTCCAACCCCTTCACAATCTTCTTCACCTCGTAGAAAGTGTCGGCCATATGATTGTTGTTCGGAATCGCCTCACTTAGCAAAGAAGCAAACCCATCAACACATCTGTGAGGCAAATTATACTCACATTTGAGACTAGTGATTCTAGCGGCCATCTCTAACACAGACAAAGAACTCCCTTAGTATAATGGCCTTTCAGAAGCCTTCAACAAATCCAGAAAATGCTTAGCAGTTGCATTAGGCTCCTCCTCTGACGAAACACTAGCCTCCTCGGAATGCCCCTGATCTTGACTATGACCAAAAGCATCCAAAACCATGTCATGATATGCGTTGGACCGCCGTTCGGGAACTCCCGGATACCCCTCCCCTTGACACATCCACACATAGTAGTTAGGTACGAAACCCTTGTCATACAGATGAATTTTAATCGTATCCGCATTCCAAAGGCGTTTGTTCTTACATTTAACACATGGACACCTAACCTCATCCAGATTACTACTCTCGGGATGATCTCTGACGTACTGAATGAATTCATCAACTCCTTTCACGAAATATGGATTAATACTTTGCCCAATCGTCCTTTTATACATCCAGCTACGTTCTCTTCGTTTCATGATTACAACTTCTACACAGCTCACGCATATGTACAATCACATTAGTCATGAACGGTATTTCGCAATCATTATCCACCACAGCGTTATGGAAATGCAAATGAGATTTGAAATGCTTCCAAAGGGTCCTTATCACTCCAACCTAACCCATCCTTGTACGTTTATTCTCACTAGTGAATGTAATCCAGGTTTTCAATTCTATGAAAAATCCGCCAGCATTTCCCTACAGTTCTCCAAGTACACGATGTAGGCGATTATAAACACCTACATATGTACCCAGAGAACACGGTAGAGAAATGCATGAAAAGGCAGGATTTTCCCTAGAATAAAAAACAAGGCTTACATTCACCACCTAAGTGAGAATAAGCGTATAAGGACAGTCCCAACCGGGGACTATTCAAGACATACTCCTAATGTGTATGCCTTGAACGGGTATCTAGGCATATGATTATGCAAATGATTCATTTATTATAAAATATATATATATATATATATATATATATATATATATATATATATATAAACTAACTTGCATTACATTAAACTAACAAATATATCATGATTTATCTAAAGAAAACTAACATATCATAATATTCAAATAAACCAATCAAACAAAACCAAACTACACTAAAATATCATTATATTAAACCAAAATAAGATACATTATATAAATTAAACTAAACTAAGCTACATTATATTAAACTAAAGTAATGTAACATACATCATATTAAACTAAACCAAACCAACCTACATTATAATAAATTAAACAAAACTAAACAAAATTATATTAAAATAAAGTAAGCTAACATACATCATATTAAGCTAAACTAAACCAAACCAACATACATTATTATATTAAACTAAACCAAACTAAACTAACCTATTATAATACAACTAAACTAACATATTACCCTAAAATATACCAAACTAAAGTAACGTGTTATAATAAAGTAATTAAAAACTATACTTAAATTAACTAAACTAATCTAACATATTATAACACAAACACATTCATTTCAAATATTTCAACAAATTGAAATATAAATATAACAAATTGTAAATACAATAACTAAAAACAATAATAAACTACCATATATCTACACATCATTAGGATTTAACATGACAAGTATATACTAAATTTATAAATTTAGCTTTAAAATAATGTATAACCTGTAGATCTGAGTTTGTAATTGCCAAATAAACAATTCAATACACAAAACCTACAAATATTCAAATTTAACACAAAAAATTAACACCAAACAAAAGCATAAACTACATTTATGATTTAAGCTTGTGTACTTAACTTAAAAAAAAACAAAAAAACAAAAAAACAAAAAAAAAAAAAGAAATGCAAACTACCTGCTGGTGGCGGCGGCGGCGGTGGCTGGGTGTGGTTGTTGCAGACTCACCGGCGACTTATTCCTATCCCTAGGTGAAAACTCCCGTACACCCTAGGTGAAAGGTGGTGGTTAGGGTTTTAAGGAAAAAAACAAAAAAAAAAAAAAACAAAATTGACAAAAACCCTTACCGGCGGCGGGGCGGCAGCAGAGGGGGCCGTGGTGGCAGCGGCGGCAACTGGGTGGCGTTCCCCTTTCTCTCTCTTCCTCTTCCTCCTTCTCCCTTTCTCTCTCTTCCGCTTCCTCTCTCGTGCCCCTTTCTCCCTCTTCCCCTTTCTCTCTCTTCCTCTTTCTCCTTCTCCCTTTCTCTCTCTTACTCTTCCTCCCCCCTTTCTCTCTCTTCCGCTTCCTCTCTCGTGCCCCTTTCTCCCTCGTCCCTTTCTCCCTCTTCCTCCCTCTTCCTCTTTCTCCTTCTCCCTTTCTCTCTCTTCTCCTTCCTCTTCCTCTTCCTGTGTCACCTTCTCTCTCTTCCTCTCGTTTTTTTTTCCTTAGCTTCTGTGTTCTGTACAGAATGCAGATAGGGTTGCGTTTTTTTTTTATTTTTTCGCAGCTTCCGACGGAAATTATTCCCTCGGAAATCACATCTTCCGACGGAAAAATCCGTCGAAACCTGTGATTTCCGAGGGAATAATTTCCGTCGGAAACCACTTCGAGGGAATATCCCGTCGTAACCCAAATATTCCGAGGGAAAAAAAAACCGTAGGAAATGTTCCGAGGGAATATTCCGTCGGTAATGAAACTTTCCGACGGATTATTCCTACAAAGTCAATTTTCCTCGGAAATTTTGAATTTTCCGAGGGAATTAAATTCCGTCGGAAGCATTCCCTCGGAAATAAGCCTATTTCTAGTAGTGTTTCTGAGCACCAGTTCCTGTGAGGGAACTCTTCTCATTTAGATTACTTTGTCCTGGGTTGTCTTGTTCCTCATGGAATCTTCGCAAGTCAACTCAATTCTCCTAGTCAATGCATCTGATCACACACTTAAACAATCAAACACTTATTAGTCTGTAAATAAGTTAGGCTGTGTCATCATCAAAATCATAAGGTCAACATAACAGGTTAAAATGATTATCGGGTCGATTTGGATCGGTTTTGAAAATTATCGGATCAGTTCTGTTTGGATTTTTATTATTGCGGTTTCTCTTTGGGTCGGGTCCTAATCGGGTCGGGTTGTAATCGGTTCAGGTCATAATCAGTTTGGGTTGAATCGGATCAGTTTGAAAACGGGTTTAGTCAGTTTAAAGCGGGTTTCGGTTTAAAAAAGTTCAGATCCTAATCGGGTCGGGTTGTAATCAATTCGGGTCATAATTAGTTGGGTTAAAATGGGTCGGTTTGAAAACTGGTTTCGGTTCAAAACAAATCAGGTGAAATCGGTTCGGGTCATTATCGGTTCAGGTCATAATCAGTTTGAAAACAGGTTTACCCAGTTTGAAGCGGGTTTCAATTAAAATCAGATGGGGTTAAAATCTAGTCGGATCATTATCGAGTTGAGTTAATTAAATAATGGGTAGGAATGGGTCAGGTTATGATCGAGTTAAGTCCTTAAATAAGTTGGGTTTATCGAGCAGTAGGATGAAACGAATTAGATCATAAACATATTGGGTTATGGGTTGTAAACGACTTATTCATAACGGGTTACGGGCTGTAAACGGTTTGGTCTCAACGGGTTGTAAACGGTTCGGTCTCAACGGGTTATGGGTTGAAAACGGTTCGGTCTCAACGGGTCACGGGTTATAAACGGTTCGGTCGCAACGGGTTACGGGTTAGAACGGTTTGCGTTTATCGGGATTTTTGCCAGGTTTAAACGGTTTCGGTTTAAAATGGGTCGGGTTACTATCGGGGTTAGGACGTAATCGATTCGGGTTGTTTTTGGTTTCGGGTTGTAATGGTTCGTCTTGATAACGGGTCTGGACATTAACAATTTGCATAAATTCGGTTCAGTTGGGGTTGGAAAAAATTGGGTCGGGTTGGTTTTCGGTTTTAAAAAAAACGGGTTTTAAATGGATCGATTCCTTTTTGGATCGGTTCGAAACAGTCGGGTTTAACGGCTCGGGTTAGAAACTGACAGCTCTACTTACATTGAACATTTCAAAATAAAATAAAATAAAAATAAATAAATAAATAAATATTAAAAAAAAAAGAAAAAAAACATGAAATTCAAAACAGTGACCATTTATCTTTGCAAGGGGCGGCCAAATAAACTTGAATGAACATGGGAAAAACTCAATCCCTAAATATTGGTCTGCAGTCTGCAAGTAATCCAACGACTTTTTAAGTTGGTTATATATATATTACTCATTTTTGAGTTGTGAAACGGTCAACGTTTAACAAAAAGTGGGCCCCATAGTAGAGATTTTAGCCGGAGTAATGAAAGAGATAGTGTTACTTAAACTTTTTACATGTTTGTTGTGGTAGCTTTTTCAAAACAAAAATTTAACTAATAGTTGTTTGTAAAACAGGTACTTTAAGTGGTAGTTATTGACAAATTTTTCCACATTCAGTGAAAGTCATTTTGGAGTGGGGAAGAGACAATGCGACAATCTAACGCATTTTTGTTGTAATATCAAATCAGTGTCAAAGTTTGCCTACTAATAGAGTTTGGATTATGTCGATCTTAATTTTGATGCATTCTTGCATTATTTCTAAGAATAAAATCGTTTTTGAAATACTTGTTGAGTTAGTTCATGAAATAATTAATCGGTTACACCCCTACAAAGATTTTAGATACTAATTTTATCTGAGTAGGTGACAGTTAGAGCTAGAAACTTCCAATATCTTCGTAAATGATACTCCTAATCCACTAATTAAGGCCTAATAATTCTCAAATAATACTCCCTTCATCCTTTTATTAGAGTCCACTATTTCTTTTTTGGCAAATCAAAATTAAAGTCCCATTGTTAAAATCTTTCCCTTTTTAATAAGTAGTTTTTTTTACAATTTTAACCTCATTCTCCTAATTTAATTCCCAAATTATCCTCAATTGTTACTATTTTTTGTGCCAAATATTTTTGGTATTTATTAGTCCACCAACATATGTTCTCTCTCCTCATTCTTCTTCTTCTTTCTAGGTAATTCTTCTTCTCTTTGGCATTTATTAACCTCTTTTTTCTTTTTCTCTCACTTGTTATTTAATGCACTTAATATAATTTGTTACTTCCAATCACATGGTTTAAGGAATCTATAAAAATCTTAATTTCCGTGAAAAATGCGAAATGGGACTGTAATAAAAGAACAGAGGGAGTACAAGTATGAAATGCCCGGGTGCACGGTGCCCCATGAGTATTTTGTTCTCATTTTGATGATTGTTTTTTTATTTAATTATTAAATAAAGAGAAAAAATTAACCTTTAATTAGTTGGGTGCATAGTGTACCAGCCGGGTATATATAAAAAAATTTCATATAAAGATTTGAGCTAAACAATATGATATGCATCGCCTTTTTCTTTATTACATGATATGATAATGGACCTCCTGCCAGATTATAAACCAACCCTCACTATAGCCTTGTTATAGGCCCACAAGCCCAATACCTCTTCTCAACCCTTCTAACGTGTCTATATGCATTTTGGGCAATCTTTCATTTAAGTTCATCAATTACGTAATGCAAGTAATTGATAAGAATTTCATGTGGCCTAACTTTCTTTTTTTTTTTTTATTTTTTTTATTTCGGTTATTTTATGTGCATCTAATAATAATGATAATTGGTTTCAAAAAAAAAGTAAATAAATATATATATATACATATATATATATATGAATGTATGGTTAGAGTCTACTTAGGTTAAATATGTTTAATTATGTGATCATGAGTTTTTTTTATTTGGCTCTTATTATTCAACTATTTCTTATTTTTATAGCTGAATAAATTAATAGTAATTCATAATAATATATTATTCGGGTCATAATTTCAACATTAAATTTCGAGTTGTGATCAATCAATCTATAGGGAATGAGTTAGTCATAATTTGCCCTTTAGCTCCACTCAACTCTCAAATGAGCAATAACACATTAGTACCGCTAGTTTATTTGCTCTTTAGAGCAAAACATACTTAAACTTTATGTTAGATGTAACATTTTGTAATACACGTACACCCACATACGCTTGTATGTGAGAATTTGTACATATTTAATCTGTTCCCATTGCGATATACACTGCTTTTTTTGTAGTGAATTCTGCGTAATAACACAACCTAATGCTTGTCCAAAATCACATCATTATATTGTCAAGAAATGTTAAAATTAGCCAGCTAATAACCACTCATATTTTAGACAAGTTCTGTAACACTTTCGTGGGAAATTTAGTTAATCATTTGCAACTTGAAAATTTTGACTCATCACCTTATTATTATTATTATTATTATTATTATTATTATTTATTATTATTATTATTATTATTATTATTATTATTATTATTATTATTTATTATTATTATTATTATTATTATTATTATTATTATTAGTGATCTTTCAACATTATTAACGGCCATTTCATTACCTTACAATATCACTTTGTTTCTACTCTTTCTTTTCTCGAAACATGAAGCATGCCACTTTGATTATTTTATAATTGTTAATCACTAGCTTTTCTAATTAAATCTCTAATCTAGCTTAACAACCTTATACATGTATAAGCAACGGTTGACAGTTGGGAACGCTTCTCGAGGCAAATAATGGATTAGTTTAATCTAGGTTAATTAGTTTCCTTAATTTGACTCTGCAATGTGTCTATCTTTTAACTCCTATGTCGTACAAACCACATGCACTTTTGATTCAAAGTACTATTGTAGGACAATAATCAGTTAATCACTCCTATTATATTCATGTTTTATGTACTTTGGCTGTAGTTTATTTATAATTTAATTTTTTTACATAGCTACGCTTGATTTGCACTACAAACTAAAACACGTATTTATAGTAAAACTAATTCCAATACAAACACGCGTTTATAGTAAAGCAAAAATGAGATTGTAATAATTATGGTTTAGCTATCTAATAATTAGTTGAAACTTATTGCATTGATGGTTTTGATTAACTGGTTGTATTAAGTGTTGGTACAAAAAACGTTTAGTAAAATTAGTTGAAATCTTGTAGTTATTTTATTATTTGAACATGTAATAATGTAATATGATACATAAGTACTAGAATAAGGTTATAAATCGCGATATAAATTTCAGTAACTACTTTGTATAACACAAAGTTGTTATTTGGCTAAAATAATTTCATAACTATATATATAGCATAAAAATCTCATATTTACCAACAATATATTAGAGGGTTTATGTTTAACTCAACAAGCTCATTAATTCAACTATTTACTAAACAGCTAAAATAGTGGACTTAACCTTTTATGTAGGTCAAATCAGCTCATTTTGGTCAAACTTCTCTTTACCAAACAAAACTTGACCGCGCGCTTTTATATGTCTTTTACGGTTTAGGTAATACAATCAATGACCTAATTAAATCGACTATAGTGCACTCCAATGTTGAAAATGAAGCTTGATTTATCAATTTATAATGTGGATTCTAACTGCAACTATTTTAGCTGGTTACATTCTTAAGGATAAATCTTGTATACATTATTACCTTGCAACTAAACAACTACAATAATTTAAGAAAGGAAAACCACATCCAATACATGCAAATCTAACAGTTAAATGTACAGTAGAGTTTTAGTAACAGTGTCTTAAAAGGACAAGGCAAGAGCTTACAGTACAACTGTATAAGTACAACTAGTATCAGGCAACCACACCGTGAATTATTATTCTTCCATTTATTAATTTTTTAAAAACTTAAACCCAAATAAAACAAATTCCAACCGATGGATTTTCTATTTCCTAAATATAGTAATTATCTGGCGGTGATAATACTGCCACGTCTCCAATAATGTTTCTACTTATTAGGGCAAATCATAGTTAACAGCATCAGATGGTTACAATAGTGCCAACTGTGCCAATTATCTTCCATTTAAGAATATTATTCACATTTTGTCGGACGGCTAATATATTGTTGCTTTATAAAATAATAGAGCTATAACTCTACTTTTGGATTTTGAAATGATTATAGTACGAAGTATTTTACTTTCACGCATTAAAATTGTGGCGATCTATTTAATTTATCTCTGTTATATAAGTCGACTCTTGAGAAGTTTGGTGTCCATCTAAAATATCTAATATGTCTTTACTTTTAACAATAATTGTTATTGTGCATTTTTCTGAAATTTGAAACATATATTGCGAGCATTTAAATTTAGTTATTATATCATTAAAAATCAATAAGCAACATTTTCAATAATTGTAACTATGGATTGCTTGTAAATGTTAAACTACTATTTTGACCGTTAGAGTAATAATTGGAATAAGTCCGGCCAAATTGCCTGACAAAAGGATGAAGAATGGCAGTTAATGTAGGTTGAAAAACTGTAAAATTAGAAAATAAAGATTGAATGGGGGCCGAATATCTTAATGTATGTAAAACGTTGTGACATGTTAGAAACACTGTCTTACAAGTAAAATTCGCCCCGACTATGGTGCAATCGGAGATGGCGTTGCCCTTCAAGATTTAACACAGCGATCTCCCTTAATGTGCACTCAAAAAGAGAGATTAGGAACTCACCAAATGCTCTGAACAATTGTAGAGGAAAACCGAAAACAAAAGAGGAAGAAGATGAAAGAATTTTTGTGTTCTCCAAAAGCCACGAAAATACCAGTTTTTAAAGAAGAAGAAAACCGTAACTGCTGGAGATAATCAAGTCACGTAAATAATCGTGGAGGAAAATCAGCAAACAGTTACAACGTTTAAAAGACGTGCCACGAACACGAACTGGCCGGACGGCGACGCGCGCATGGGGATGCCCCCTTCTAGCCCACAACAATAGGGAAAGCACTTCAAACATCAAAGTATGAACACACATATTTAACCAAGTAAAATATACTTCTCCCACCAATGTAGGACAACAACCCCTTTCTCCCAATATATAAAACAAGTAAAGCTTCCTTATCCCACCAATGTGGAACAAAGGGTTTTCCTCCAAAACAACAAAAAACCTTCCTTAGCATTTATTTCCAACAGTTAACTATTCATATAACAAGTAAAACACATTTAAATAGCAAATTACTCATAGTAGCAAACCATTGAGAGACAAATTAACGGGAGAGAAAATTAAATTAAATTAGCTTGAAATATTACTCCCTTTGTTTTTTTTTTTTTTTTTTTTAATAAGCTAGAGTTACTATTTTCATCCTTTTTTTATAAGTTAGAATTCCATTTAAAAGAAATCTCTTACAATTTAATAATATATCTTTACCCACTAATGTCCCCACTCTTTCTTACTTTATCATTTCTCACTCCTCCAATGGTCCCCACTCTCTCTTACACCACTTTACTTTTCAATAAAATAATATTTTATCTACCCACTAACATCTTATTTTATTAAACCACCTAAAACTCCGCGCAATCTCATCTCTAGCCTATAAAAAATACGGAGAGAGTATGAAGCAACCTAAGGCTTGTCATCAATTATTTAAGGGACATCAATTGAGACGCTCTTAGACGCATTTTATTTTGATTATAAAAGTGACAACTTTCATTTTGTTTCTAACACAATGTCAAAGTTTCGTGTGACAATTAAATCCGAACTAGGGTAGTAGAAGGCGTGTTCAATTCTAATGGATAATTAACAAACTAATAGTAGGAAGATAATGGGTTGACAAAGTAGACAAAGATTGATGATGACTTTTTATGTTACTGACTGTTGGTTTTATGGCTCTAAAGTGTTCTAATTACTTGGCCCTCCTACTATGCCGACAATTAAGTTATCTTAATTAATTAGTTAATAACTGTTGATATTCAAAAAGCAAACCTCCCATGTGTTAAAAGTCAATTAGGAGGAGTGGAGTTTATCTTAATTTAGAATATATTTTAATTTGGTGGTCAACCTGAATTAGGGCTATAATAGAGTATTAGTCGGTAGAATTTTGATTTCTAAGCAAACACAGATCATATGAGCAAGCTTAAGGCTTTGGAAGTAAGAAACTTTTGTGCAACCTTGAAAATAGATGGTACAACTTCGATTTGGTACAATCACATTTTCTTAAAAGAAGTTATTAGTTCTATTGCGCGCTTACTTAGAATGTCATCTTTAATGAAATTGAGAGGGCGGAAATTAAACAACTAAACGTGGTGTCGTAGCATCTACAATATGGTTGGTATCCTCGTAGTGAAGGCTAACTACTTTCATAAACAGAATGTGTAAAACCCCATATTATATTTTTTGTGGGTAAAGGCTACACATACAATTGTTGTATGTGGCCCCAATATACAACTTTAATTTGTTATGTTTTTATTGGCTAGAATAATGGGCCCAAGTTCCATTAAAATTCAATTTACATTTGACTTTAAATTTTCACCCCTCTTTTTTTAATGATGTGTCAAATTTTTAGTGGTGTTGTATGTAAAAACAATATACAATGGTTGTATTGTGTTCAAAATGTTCCATATTAGTGTTATCATTACTAAAACTAATGCATCATTAAATACATTAGAATACTCCGTATATTATGAGTATTATGAACTAGTAGTTGACTGTTTTTGCCATTTAATAATATAAAAAGTCAAACTTCAAATTGCACCAACTTCCCGTCAAAATAACTTGCATCCATATTCCTATGCAAGTTAGAAACCATAACAACACACAAATGAAATCTTAGACGTTTTTACTAAAATACGTTCATTGAAGTTTATAAAGTAGTACTTTAATCTAGATTATTGTGCAAACTAAAACAATGTTAGTAATTGTTTTAAAATTTTCACCATTCATTAGCTTGATTAGTATGCTTACACGTCTTTTATTGTCTAAACACGCTTATACAAAGCACTACAAAATATTTTGCAGTACTAATATAATGTAAAATATTTACCTTACCTAAATATTAGATGTATACTACTCTTATGACTCAAAAGTTCTTAAGTACAAAACATTTTCTTTTATACATATTTTTTTTTCTTGATTTAGGTTTTTAACCAAGTTTTTTTTATGTTATATTTTAACGGACAACTCTGAAAAGGTTTGGGACTATACTAGCTAATCCCATACTAATATATCATAGAGTTTGACAATCAAGTTTTTATATTCTTTTAAACAAATAACATTGCCTCATCAATGACACTAAACTTGACTATGCTTTTGTTATAACTAACCAAGTAAGCGTGTACTAGTAGCATTGACCTAACTATAATTTGCTTTATGTAATTAATATAACTAATAATTACTGTATCTCGTAATTAAGGCCTCACAGTTCCTATCACTTCAAAAAATAAATCATTATTTTAACAAAAAAAAAAAAAGAGGGCTATGATTGACTAATAATCCCACTTTTTGGGAAGAAAGTTAGCATTATAAATAGCCTCTACCTCCACCCATATTCTAACACACAGCATAGCAAGCTTAAGAAAAACATAAAATCATACACAACTTTTTCTCTTGCTCTTTCCCTTTCTCTCTTAACATATCTTCTACAATCACAATGGGGGTTCCCGTGTACGATTTTTCGAAGCTTGATGGCGAAGAGAGGGCTGTTACCATGGCTCAGATCCATAATGGATGTGAAGAATGGGGATTCTTCCAGGTACTTTATTGCTTATAGTATAATTTTGATCATTTTGTTATAATGTATTGGCCTTAAAAAGAGTTTGCTAAAGAAGAGCATTTTTCTTGCAGTTGGTGAATCATGGGATTTCAGAGGAGCTTCTGGAGAGAGTTAAGAAAATCAGCTCTGATTGTTACAAGCTCGAACGAGAAGAAAACTTCAAGAAGTCGAAACCTGTGACAAGGCTGAATGAGATCGTCGAGAGCAAAAGTGAAGAGAAATTGGATGATGTTGATTGGGAAGATGTCTTCCTTCTTACTGATGATAATGAATGGCCATCAAATCTTCCTGGATTCAAGTAAGCAGTTTTCTTCCACTGCAAAATCTCTTTTCTTGGTTTTCAGAAACATTTTTACTTACAGTCTATACTGGTCCAATATAATAGCATAAAAAAGCATCCGAGCTTGACAAAGATCTTCAAATCTCGGAAATTTTTAATCATCCCTAATAAGGATATAATTATTGTTTGTTGAATTATTAATTATGGACTATGATATTTAATAATATCAACAATCATGTGTATGACAGGGAGACAATGACAGAGTACAGAGCAGAACTGAGGAAACTTGCAGAAAAACTGACGGAAATAATGGATGAGAATCTTGGTCTGCCAAAAGGCTACATCAAGGCGGCCTTCAACAGTGGAGAATCTAGTGAAGAAGTGGATGAGACTGCCTTCTTTGGCACCAAGGTGAGCCACTACCCACCCTGCCCCCACCCTGAGCTCGTGACAGGCCTGCGAGCCCACACAGATGCCGGTGGGGTGATCCTGCTCTTCCAAGACGACATAGTTGGTGGTTTACAGATGCTTAAGGATGGAGAATGGATCGAAGTGCAGCCTGTTCCTAATGCCATAGTCATCAATACAGGAGATCAGATCGAAGTCCTAAGCAATGGAAAGTACAAGAGTGCCTGGCATCGGGTTTTGCCTAATCTTGAAGGAATTAGGCGGTCCATTGCCTCGTTCTACAATCCATCCTACAAGGCATCCATTGCCCCAGCCCCACAGCTCGTCGAGAAGGTCAAGGAAGAGGAGGTGGAGAAATCTCCCAAGGAAAGTGTCAAGTATCCAAGGTTTCTGTTTGGAGACTACATGTCTGTTTACACAGAACAGAAGTTCCTGCCTAAAGAGCCCAGGTTTCTAGCGGTTAAGGCTGTGTAAATTTTCTATATTTTAACTTCAAGCACATAATATAACTGTTGGAACACAAAGTTCCATCAGTAATTTTTTAATCTTTATTCCTTTTTTTTTTTGTGTTTTTTTAAAGCATTCTACCCTCTAATTGTGGGTTGGTAAATGCCTTTGAAGTGGTATGGTGTTAAGAAGTTGGATTAATGTATCCTTATTCTGTAATCTAGACTTCTTTTTAATTTTTTGCGGTATCAGTAATCCTGACTTATGAAAGCAGAAGTTAATTCCTGCAATACAGCACAGTTATGGTTTGTTTCTGATCGCTGCTTATTACGTATGGAGTACTTCTGGTTTGTTTCTGATACTTCCCCAAGCAATACAGCACAGTTAATTCCTTTTTCGGTTTACATCATTTTAAAAGTTTTGACTATATCATTCAGGAAATTATGATTCAGATTCATTAAGAAATGCAGAAGTTTCTCTCAGTTGCACGCAATATTCTTATATATGTTCACCCTCATGAAAGCAGCAATTATTTATATAGATCAAAATCATAAAGTCAAACAGCAAGAAGAGATTTGTGGATGATTCATAATTGCGAAACTAATGCAGAGTACGTGATAAAAAAAATAAAAATAAATAAATAAATAGATAAAAAGGCATGCAACTGGAGGCCTGAAGCAAAGTATAAGCAGATATTCATATATATCAGCTCATTCAGCAGCAACAGATATTTCTTATATAGAGCTATAGATTACAGTGCGGCATCTCTTCGGTTTTTTTCTTAGCTTATCTCATTGAAATCTTCATCGTCGTAGTGAAACATACTCATAAATCGTTGTAGCAGTCCTTATATACTACCAGCTTTCGTATTTAACCATTAGTATTTAGAAGCTAAATTTTTACTGTTTGATAAATTACTGCAAAATCAGGGAGCAATATTGTTCAGCCTATACCAATAGGAAAATGGAAGTAAGACAAAAACTTAATACAGAATCCCAGTTTTTCCTCTGCTTTCGGGTATTCCACTGCCAAAGCATAGGCCAGACACACTACTGATCTAAGAACCCTACTAACATTTCATCATTTAAAGATCCCCTCAACTTATGAATATCTCATCAAAAATATGTTATGGACCTCCACTTAATATTTGGTTGCGCTTTCAATCACCTCACAGAGCAGTAGCAATCGATACAAAAACTGACTCGTAAAGGACAAAAATAGTAATATCCATCTCATTGTCCAGTGTCCACAGGCCACGGTAGGGCTAAAGCCTCCAAATTGAATGCACTAGAAGGTTGAATAAGTATGCTTTTTTTTTTGTAAGACCACCAAGAGCACTGGCCTTCACCCTGCTCCCGCTCACGATAGATTTACTTGTGCAATAGATTCTATTTCAAAGCTGCAAAGATAGTCAACTCTATACTGAAGAAACAAGGAAATGTCCTTGTTACTCTGGTTAACTACCTCCTGACTTGTTCCAATAAGATTTCCTCTCCTACTCTCTTCTATTTCTGCTCTTCTCATTCAAAGTACAATAAATCTAAGAGGAGCAATAGATTTGATCTAAGTCCTTAAAGTCAAGTATAACCACAGCCATGATAATTACCCCCACAACATGTAGGCACACAGCCATCGCTTTTTTAACTCGCTACGTTAAGCATGTCTATCATACATCCCTCCCATCTCAATATAACTAGGCTTCATTTAACTTACACGAAGTATAATAAACTTTTGTCAAATTTCACAATTTTTTTAATACGATATCTAACAAATAGATTTTCATATGAAAAATATTATTTTCCATAACTCATTTACAAATTTATGATATATTTTATTCTTTTTAAATCACTAAACTTTGATTACATTAATCAAATGCGGGCAGTACTACACAGAATAATGCAGTTCAACATGACAAAAGAAGCAGGAAGCCTCAGTTGGGAGAAAACAAAGTGCTAGTTTAGCAAGTGAGGCAAGATGCATGTTGCAGTAGTTTGATTACTAAACTACAACCTAGTGGTATGTTCTAGATCCAATCAAATTATGTTTTGGGTTTAATTTAATAAATAATGATTTGATTCCAGGTTAGTTCTTAGGGAGTACACCCATTCAACTAGATTGGAACTGCATTGTCAGAGAACCAATTCTGAAACAAATAAGATTCAAGTAGAGCTAAATTATTATAAGAAAACAAAATGTGTCATATAATGACGGTGTTAATCAGCTTCAACATACCTTTTGATGAGAAAAAAATTTCGAGTTGGAAGTTTCAATGGTTTATTCTCTTCTGAGATCTGGGAAATTCCTGTTATTTACAACTGAAGCAAATTCCAATGAAAATAACAGAAGAAAGATCTCTATTATGCTAGAGAAAAATAAGTGAATTTGTTATTATATATGTATGGACTGAAACAGTATACAGTGTGACTTCAAAAAAAATTGTGTAGATAAAAAATGACGTGGCAACCGGTAACTTTACGTTGGAAGCCAAAGTAGGAAATAAGTGGTATTGTTAAACCCTATAATTATGATATTTGCAGACTATAATTAACAAAAATTATGTACAGCAATTTACATGAACCTGTCAAGTCACCACAAAACCTTGGAGAGGTTTCAAAGGGCCTTCTGATCAAGCCTCTCATTCCAGTTTAGGCAACGAATTAAACTGTGGAACCAATCGCCGGTCTGATCTGCCTTGTTAACTGTCGGGATTGGGTGCTGGCTCATCGATATCCGCACCGAGTCTCCTCGAGAGAGTTGTTGCCTTCTTTTTCCATCAAAGGATACCCATGCATTGCTTCTTGCGTCGTCAGGAACCTGATTTACAATTCACCAGTGATTAAATTCCAGAATGAATACTACCCCAAAGTAAAAAAAAATAAATAAATAAAGTAATTGGCCATAAATAAGTACTGCATCAATCTAATATTAAAACTTTTCCAGTGTAGCTATATAAATCAATTGTAGATGTTATCTAGAAGGAGTAGAACTGCTGCATCACAAGACCTAACAAAACTAGCATGTACAACAGTACAATGAATTGTTCTCAAATTTGATAACCCAATCCCAAGGAATAAAATCATTACGATAGTGGTAACAGTTTGCATTGTCACGAAAACAACCTGTAACGAATAATGAAACTGATTGTGGCCAGCAAACTTCACAGTAACAGGTTTTAGCATCACTTAAATACTTTTTTCAGTTATAATTTATTCAACATATAGTTAGAGGTACCTATTTGGTGAATGAATACTTAAAATAACATGTTTTATTAATTATATAATTAATTAGTAAAATGATTTTGCCCAATTTGACAAAAGAATAGGCTCAAGGGACAAAAAAACCCTAACGCAGGGAGTAGGCACCATTACATAACGAAAGATGCAGTGAGAACTGAGGACACGACTTTTCGCAATTACTTTTATTGTGAGGGAGTAAATTCACGTCAACATGTCATAATTATATATATAATTGTGTTTATTTTATCTTAGCATTTACTTTTGTTATTTTACTCAATTCGTGTTTTATAAACTTTGTTGATTTCCTTTGCTAAATTTTTTCTCAAACCATTATGTTTTTTACTCAATACGTTTTTACCAATCCTTTAAAACTTTCTTAAACTGTTTCTTAGTACTCTTTTCTTAAATTTTACTTGGATGCTCCTTTTTTCTCACTTTACACACCTCTTTTCAAACTTTTTCAACTAGTTATCTTGTTATATTCTTTTTTCTGTTGGATATTTCCTTATGACGATTCATGTTAGCTGACCCCAAATCATTTTGGGACTAAGATTTTGTTGTTGTTTTCATGTTAGCCAACCCCAAATCATAATGGGACTAAGGCTTTGTTATTGTTGCTGTTGTTTTATAACACCAACCCATTTTTTAACAACCTCTTTCTTGTTAAATCCACCTTTTCTACACCCACTCACCTTCTCCTATGAACAAGAGTCTATGGTAGTTGGGTACATCCAAAGAAAACGGAGTAAATCATTCTGTAAAAAAGGGTTCCATAATGTTTCACATTCTCATAGCTTAGCCAACATACTGAAGCCACAACTACCACTAGTATAATGTATGAAGGTATATCGTCTATATGTTATAATTAGTTTATAGTGTGGGTGGAAAATTGATGTCAAAACTTCAGGAAGCAACATAATCTATCATATAAATATATGCAAAAAATTCAACTTTACCTTCAACTCCAGTCGTGCAGAATCTGGGAGTATCACTGGCCTAAATGAAAGCGAGTGTGGACAGATAGGAGTAAACAGCATGCAGGGAACATTTGGATGAACCTGTATCAAAAAATTACAAGTTAATCGTTATGACATACACATGCAAATTAGTTGTACAGTTTTGCTGCAAATAGAAGAGTATATTGAGAAAGGAAAGCAAGAATAACAAAATTATCACTATTTAACAATACTATTGTGATGGACCAGATTTTCACTAGCACAATTTAATTAATTTAACACAATACTAGTTCGAATTACAGATTCAACGAAGGGTAAATACAGCTTTAGGCTATAACTCTCATGGTAGCTTGAGGCTACTAATCTCACCAAGGTTTCACTTAATTTCTGGATGGTTGCTACTTCCTCACAAACTACTCTCAACAATTACAATGCCCTAACATTAATTAAGATTGTCATCTGGTCAAAAGCAAAACAAAGAGATAACACAAAAGTGTCTTCTTCCCATGGCTTGTCTTCCTTGTCTTCTTTCCCAATTCGGCTTGCCACCCAAAAGCTCTGTTCTTCATGTCTCCTTCCAATTCTAGCTTTGCTGTTTGACTTTGTTTGCTTCACCCTCTTTACCGTTGGGATTGTTGTTGTGGTTGTTGTGCTTGGGCCTTCGTTGGTAGACCTAGATAGGTGTTTGGGCCTTTTTGGAGAAATTGGACCGGTTGCACAAGTGGATCCATAACAATTATTCCTCACTATTACTATAATTTAGCACTCAAGGAGAAATGTAGAACAGAATCAGAAGACGAGCCAAGAGAACAAAAGGTGCAAGGTACCTCTAAACCCACCAGACGACTCCATCTGAGCTTCTCAATTTTTAGGGCAGATGAGCCTAGGAGGCTGTGACTTTGGTTGTTAGTTGGCTAGCAACCCACCCAGTATTCTTTTTGCTAATATAGAGTATAAAGGAAAGAAGGGGTTAAAACCCTTAAAAGATGTCTAGCTGAAATAGAGAATCATAATTTGCTGAAATTCACAATAGCCAGAATTAAATGTTGCCTTAGGACAGCTTGACAGATGAGATAGATATATTGCAAGTTTGAAGGACAAAAAAAAAAAAAAAAAAAAAAAAAAAAAAAAAAAAAAAAAAAAAAAAAACATATATTGATAAACATACATACGACCCGTATGGTAGAAGGTAATAAATGGCGGTAATGGCAAAGAATTTATAAGTAGTTTTGTAAGGAAGATTCCATTGTCATGTGCATGGTAATTTTTTAATGCTCATCCGTCACATATATTTCCTTTCGTCATAGTTTATCATTAATATACCATTACCATTTATGAAGTGGCAGAGTGATAATGAATATGTATTCAGAAGAACACATGTTCGGAGATGGAGTTACATTATCAAATTTTTGAACATAAGGATGTCTTTTCTGCAGAACATCTACTTAAAACAGAGGGAATAGCTGACAGCCATGTATTAGATAAAGGGTCTAACGGAAATAGCTACTCTGTTACCATAAGGGTAACTATGAACGTTCCCCCCCCCCCCCCCCACACACACCCACCAACACACAAAACAGAGGAAATAGCTGACAGCCATGTCTTAGATCAAAGGTCTAACAGAAATAGCTACTCTGTTACCATAAGGGTAACTATGAACATCGCCCCCACCCCACCCACCCACCAACACTCAAAACACACACAAGGTGGGGCCTCTGTATAAGCCTTGGGAAAAAGTCGATATTGCGTTGAAGTATATCATTGCAATGCTTTCATGAGTATCATCTATTTAGACGTGAAAGATAATTCATAAAGCAGAATCCACAAATAGATGACAGTAGAATGGATTATAAAGTTTTTTTGAAACCAATTTCAGAAAAGTAAGCTCACCATGGAACCTCCTGCAGCTGTTGAATACGCTGTGCTTCCAGTAGGTGTCGCCACAATGATTCCATCACCTTGGACCTGCAGCACAATATATCAATTTGGAAATAATTTGCAAGAAGAATTAAAGGAGAAACACAATTTTTTTCCTTAATCATGTCAAAGACTTGGAAAGAAAATGTTCACTGCATACAAGTTTAAGTTAAACTGACAGCAAGAACTTTCATTATTTTTCCTACAGGCAAGTATCCTAAACACTTGTTATGGACGGTTGACATTTATCTAGGAGGAATGTTCAACACAAAGAAATCACCCAAATGATGGTAGGTCATAATGAAACTAGTAAACTTCGGAATTCCAAGCACTGTACCTTGGTTATAAGTCGGTCATGCTCATAACACTCAATTTTCGAAAGGTAAGGATTTGAACCACGATCAATCACGACCTCATTTAACACATCAAAAATTTTACCAGGCATTGCCTTGCCATTCCGAAAAACCTCACACCGAAGTCGCATTCTCAGTGTTATATACACACCATCTGTAGTATTATTTCCATGAATAACTTGTCTAAGGTCTTGTTTATAGTCATCAAACTGCACAAATTACACTGAAGAAATTAGTTGATGACCAATAAGTTAAATGGAGACGAGCAACCATTTAATAAAGCACTTGGTCGGAACCGCACACTATGGGAGGTGAGAAAGCCAAGAGATCCAAGGTTAAATGACACCACTGGAGGCACGGCATCTCTAAATAAATTTGATGCATGGAGAATCACCCCATCTCCTCCGAGACATGCAACAAAATCAACCTTCTCATGAAGATCGCTGCAATAGAAGAACAAACTAGCTCAGAGAGCTTGCAACTAGAATTTTTCCACATGAACTGAAGGACTCATCATGCAAATAAAAAAAAATTCTATGTTGCTCCGATTTAGGATTTGGGTACTTGTGTCTAACAGGGGTGGATGTCAAAGCGTTCTGACTTGATAACTATGAAAAAGACTCAAAATGAAGGGTTAAAGTGTTCAGAGAACTCCTAGAAGCATACTGTGTGAGATCAATACAATTTTGGCACCAAAATATGTTGTTTTTTGTACAAAGTTTTTTTGGTACTAAAATCACATATTTTGGTACCTGTGTAAGATTTGGTAAATACCTCACTGTGAGGCCTGCGACTTACTATAAAGAGTCCTACTCTGCTACCCATGTCCGAGTCGAGACTCCAACATGAATACTTGAGGTAAATGAAGAGTTCGAGTGGACTTCGAAAAAATTATTACCTTGTATCTTGACCATAAAATGTTTGAACAAAACCAAATCCAGGTATTCTTGCAAATATGTCATGCACATCTGGCTCAACAAGAACATTCATTTTTTCTTGATAATACAAGAAATAAGCAACCTACACAGCCAGAAGAGAAAAGATTTCCCTGAGAGGTTGGCATGACATATAGTTGCTTACAGATCAAAACAAAACATGACACATTGTTTGTTATAATTCACTGTTGCATGTCTGTTACTAAACAATATATAGTAATGTGTCAATGAAAGAGAAGAAAATGCATCTACCTTGAATATACTAACACACCAAAACCAATTACAAGCAAAATATTTGTCACAGGTAAGCAAGAAAACTCGGTGGGTGACATTTTTTGGCCTCTACAATTGAATATTACATGATACTTATCAAGTAAAAGGAGAATACATAGATGGATGGGATTGGCTATGGAACCTTATTAATAGGTGCAATTGTTTGTCATCAAAGCTTAAATGACAGGTTTCATCATAAAGGAAATGCCAACATTGATGAACAAACCCAGTATATCTAATGCAACTGTAAACTTAACAATAGAACACTACTACAGCCAAATCAATCTTTGCCACTAATAATTTATGAAAACATTTTCCTTTTTCCACTATTGCCATCCCTTCCCCCTGTTTTAAGCAGTTGTGAGAAGGTTGCACCAATAATGCAATGCACCATTGTATAAGTAGATTTTTGACATATGTATGAACTATGATTCTTTCATTATCGTGTAAATTTTTGGGTCAGCATTTGCATAAGAAACCATGTAAACAGCATTTATCCCACCTTCAGCAGAGTTTAGGGAGGTTAAGATGTAGACAGCATTACCCCTGGCCAGTTGAGACTAGTAGTGGCAGCTGTCTCAGTCTCTGAGACCCACAAAATTATCATTTAAAAAAAAGGAGGCCAGAAAGATGGGGAGTAAAATGAGTGTCACAAAAATTGTTTGAACATGGGGAGGAAAAAGTAAAGAGAGAAATTTTTACATCTTTAGCCTCTTCCATAAGTTCTGGTCCAAGCTTCTTCAGTAATAAAACAGTCTTTGGTGTAGATTTCCACATAAGCATCTGCTGCTGTGTACTTGGGTGAGTAAATGCAAGTGACGATTCTGTCACCTTTTCTCTTGTACAAGAGAATCCATCAGTGCGTACAAGGAACATTTCAGCTTTCTTTCTTGACTGTATCCTAACAACACCAGTTGCCGAAGCACACATGTTCTCGTCAACACCCTTTTCTCCTGGAACAACAGAAGAATGACCATTATTCATCTGATCAGACTTGCTAGCATCAGATGTGTCCCTGGCCAAATTTTTATTCGTCACACTAGTTAGAACATCATTTCTTATAACACGAGGCCTGTCTCCATTAACAATTGTGCCACTAGAGGCATCTCTGTAAGCTAGAGTCGTATCATTGCCTATGGCTTTATTTAAGTCACGCAAAGAGGAATCTGTGCTGCCAGTTGACCCATTTGAATTCTCAGGTTCTGTCAGCACCGACTCGGACTCCATTCTAACTTGCTCCATTTTCTCAATGCTACTAGTGTATGTTTCTCTGGGAGAAGGAAGCAACACTGACCTCCTCTGTTGTGTTTTGACAAAGGTGGAAGGGGAGATCTTTCTGCTACCAAAAAATCTGGACATTTCTTTTCTAGACAAGACGTTGTTGGGAGGAAGCTGTGACTTGAATGGGTTAATATTTGCGCCTGTACCAGACTCTAACATACTAGAATTCACTTTAGTCAATGACACACCACCACTGTGAATAATGTGACCTTCCTTGGTTTGCTGAACATTTTTTTCAATAACTACAGAATCTTGACCATGCAGCACCCCATTGAAGCTACTTGTATAATATGTCGTATTTGGAAGCAGAGCATTTCCATCCTTCAGCTGTTTCTCCTTATTTACACTTGAAGGTGCATCAGTTGAAGACATTCCATCTCTTCCTCGCGCTAATGTTCCATCAACTGGAATGGGACTACTGGAAACGTGCTGTAACTCATAGCGGGCCATATATTGCCTCCATCTTGAAACCACAGCAGATGTTCTCCACACACCTTCTTTACTATGTAGATAGAGGGGTCTCCGGCTGGGATCAGATACCAAAGATGAAAATTTCTCAACCTGCTCCATTGAAGGTGATGTTCCAATCTCAACTGGCAACTTAAACAGTTCAACCTTCCCAGAGCCAACAGCCTCATCTATTGCAACTTGATAGAAATTGTCTTTCACAGTCTCAGCTCTAAGATCAACAATGGTCCGAAAACCTTTGTCTAATAACCACTGTAAACCTTCTTCAGTCACCTGACCACCTCTCCAGAAAGCCACATCAGAATCAGTAGTCGTTATGTCTTCTTTACTAGTGGACATAGATACTGGAACCCAATTGGCAAACAACATATGACTGGGTGACTCTTCCCCACGTTGGAAACCCAAATCATAGCACACGTTTTTAAGGCGCTGGAGTTTTCTCCATACGTCAAGATTTTTATCATCTCCAGGTGTCAAATAATTCTCCAGAGCAACATGCAAGCTTTCACAACACCTCTTAATTTCACTCCTAAAAGTTGCAAGTGGCGGAAGTTTATCCTCCATAGTGTTTATTTCTTCAACTCGAAAGGATGTCATAAGTGATGACCTGCCAGAAAGAACATCTTGTCTTCCTTTATTCAAAAGAGATATCATCCATCCAAGAACTGTTACTATCTTATCTTCCAACACCTCCGAGGAGAAATCATACGACACAGTACAAACACCAGTGAGAGGGTCACATAACATGTTCATCAGTGTAGTATGTAGAACTTCTGCAGCCCTAAATATCCTGCAGTAAGCCTCCACCTCTGCAATATCTCCAGGAACAGGACCAATCCAACGCAGTTGATTAACATCATGAGGTTGATATGTCTGCCAAGCACAATAAAGCATTTTCGAAATTTACAAAAAAAAAAATGATGGAAAAGAGCTTCAAACAAATTGTAACTTCAGCACCCAATATGATAAAACATTCCATATTGGTCCAGCTGACATAAGACCTAATACATTTACTAGACAGCACACAGAAACACATTTAAGATGTTGTGGAACCCAAAAATGAACAGCTGTCTGCCTTCAGTTAGTCAATTTGATACCAAAATAAGAAAAGAGAGTATGCTACTCAAACCAACCACAAACTCTTGTCAACAAGCATTAACTGTGAAAACAATATATTTGGGAAAGCTTAGTTCAGCATCACAATATCTCTAAATTTTAAACAAATTCTACAATATTGAATAAAAGTTGATGATTGTGAGAAAGCCCATGTCAGTAATCAATCTCATCATATGTAGACTAATAAACAAACATTGAAACTACGAGGAAGACACAGGCAAGTCAAAATAATGCCAATTCGCAAAATCAATATTGCAGTATCGACCATAAATGATGGATCTTGGTGAGCAAGAAGGCAATAGAAGATTCACAGAAAATAGTAATTGAGCCTTGAGACACTGTTTCATTGCCATCAAAATTTCCAATACGAACAGAAAATATAAAAATGAACAAACAAAGCACTAAAATTAAAAGATTTCACCACACCTACAAGTAACCCAACATGCAAAGATTCAAGCATCCAACTCTTTGCAAAAACAACAAAAATTTTGAAATTCCAACTAGCTTAGTTGATCAAAGACTTTGAGGGTGGTACCCAACACCTCTCAGATCCTATCCCGTCTACATCACTGCCCTTCATAACTCCCAATACCACCATAAAAAACTACAAAAGAAACCCTATTCATGGCAATTAATTATCAATTTCGATTGCATCAACAAAAGAAAACAAACATCAAATTACTAGTTAACTCAAAACCTGTGAATCCAAACCAAAATTGAGAGTAATAGGCCTTGGGAGCTCAGCAGAAACCACAAATTTGAGGCGATGAAGCTCCTTCCTCTGCAACACTAATCCATACGAACCAACAAACAGCTTCTGGGCATGCCTAAAATCGGAGAATTTGAAGTACCCATGAGGGCAAAATTGGAAAGAAGACGCAGTACTTGTTGCTGCTGGAGAGTGGTTCATTTCAAATTACCAGTAACCAAAGAAACCCCACAAAAAAGCATCAAAAAAGTTTGATTTTTTTTCGTAATTTTCAGATTCTTACAGCATGATCATCAGCTCAAACAATCAGGGAAGAATCAGATTTTTGTGGGTATTTTGTAAATTTCAGAAATTCATATTTTGTGAAGTTGAAAATAGTGAAAGACTGGTAAGATTGTGGTGGGAGTAAGAGGAGAGAGAAAGATAGTGTGGATGAAGATGGTGTGGGTAAGGTTTAGGACGAATTGGGTGTCGGAATTTTGAAAAGGGTGTCATTTTCAACCTCAAAATTATCATCTTATAATCAAATCAAATCAAGATGAAGTATTCTTTTTTATCCAAATTCCAAAATTTTCTTGGGTGTGGATTTATCAGTGTTTGTTTGGCATAGAGGTTGAAGGTGACCATGTGATTTGGCAGCAAGCATAGATAGGAGTATAGGACAGTAGCCATACGCTTGATGAGTCCTAGACCTGACAATCCTGACCCGATCCGAATAACCTGACCTATGACTCGAAAGTTGACCTGAAAACGACCCGATCCGAAATGAAGTTGACCCGAACATGAGCTGATGCCCGAAATTGACCCAAAACCCGATTTAAACCCGAATCGACCCGACCCAAATTGACCCGATTCCTGAAGTGAATAGATGAAATGGTGAATTACTTATTTTAGGGCTTCTTTCTTTCCTAAGTAATAAATGCTCACGATTTTTCATTTTCTTAACGATTTTACTTTATTTTTCCAACTATTTTTTTAAGTGAATTTATTTTGGTGACCCGACCCAAACTTGACCCGACCCGAACTGACCCGACCTGAATTGAATCGACACGAAATTGACCCGACCCGAAACTGACCCCAAAATTGGTCCTAAAAATTGACCCGATCCGAACTGACCCGACCCGAAATGACTCAACCCAAACTGACCCGACCCAAACTTAACCCAAAGTGTTGACCCGAAACCCAAATTGACCCTACCCGACCCGAATATTTTGCTAACCCGAAATTGACCTGACCCAAACCCAACCCGAACAACCCGTTTGCCAGGTCTAAGTCCTACATTGATTGGGAATTTGGGATTGTACCCAATTAAAATGGGTTTAGACTTTCTAAACACCCTAATTCCAAAGTTTAAGAATCGTACTGTAAACTTGAGCTCGTTAAATATGATTCTTAAACTTGAGGCATTCCAAACGACTAATGGTGAGCCGTAAAATGTATTGTATGTCTCATAGGGATTAAAACGTCATTCACCTAAACGGCTAATAGTTGTGCCGTGGGTGGAATGCGCCCCACGCGCGAGTAAAATCAAAAACCCAAAAACCAGTTTTCAAGCCCCTAGTTTACAACACCAACCTTCCCCTTGCTTTTTTAGGTGGGCCGCAAGCGATCAAAGTAGGCGGCCTTCCTTCTCAATCGTCGGTGAGTCCTTTGCTGGGGCCCTGATCGCAGGAGGTCTTCGTCCTCGAAGTTCGAGAAAGGTTTTTTTCGCTAGTGAGGCTCCGCGATCTCGTAGTCCGATCTCTTGGTTCGATCAACAACTGAACCTTCGCTAGAAGTTTCTGTTTTGGTGGTAGCACTCCGCCGGTCATCGCTTGACCGTAGCTGCCTCCCACTCACCTCTTGCGGCAGCTTACTGTGTTTTTAGTTGTGGTTTGCGGCTAAGACTTAGTGGGCACCTGCTCACCGCCTTTTGTATTGATCCTTGCTGTAGTATGTGTTTTCTTGTGATTTTGTTGTTCGATCCCCCTTATATTTTTAAAAAAAATTGTTATGGACTGTCAAAATTTACTTAGCACCCTTATTCATACTCACTTGAACGATGATTACAACGAAACATTGTCAACTTTGCTACAAATAATTGCCCCCGGAATATCCTCAATCAAGCAAAGATCTTGAAGGAGGAGGGCAATATTCACTTCAAGTAAGGTGAAGTCGTTCTTGCTAGAGCTAAGTATGACAGAGGATAGAAATTTTTTGCATGTGTTTTGGATTGCCAAGAAATGAAGATGATTATGTCTTTCTATGGAATCTTGCCATATCCCTTGAGTTAAATCTTGCAGCTTGTCCCTAAAGGTTCGAGATTATGAACAAACTAAGGAGCTTTGCTCAATAATCATCATGCTTGATGGTAACAACACTAAAGCCCTTCATTAGCCGAAATCAAGCTAAACCAAATTGAAGAGGCTTATGAAGACCTTGGCAAAGCAGCCAAGGCTGAGCCTATCAACCAAGACATCCGTCGTGAATGGAGAAGGTGGAGGGTTTAAGAATCAAAGCTAGCAAGCTTAAGGGCAAGAGGGGCACCGAGGACTCCAACCTGTCACACGAAACCTTCAACAAAAAGGGAAAGATCGGTGAGTCTGCTGTCAATTTAGAATCTAACGGGTTACCTAAGCGATGTTCATAGTGTTGTTACGAACTTACCAACCATGGAGGCTGCTAGTGAGATGATGGTATAGAGCATTATCCCTACTGATAATGGTTTTACCCCTTTGGAAAAGGGAAACGATGATGCTACATACCAGTTCCCTAAACAACCAAGATTCTAGTCTAAGTTAAGGACAAAGGATCGAGGAAAATCCATATGTTCTTCAACAGAATCAGTCCCTTAAGATTTTCGTTTTGTCTTATTCGGATCTCAATCAAGGGAAAACCTTGAGTTTCTTCAAACATTCTGCTATTACATGGATGACTGTACGAGCGAAGGAGAAGACCATCCAAGATGGGCATCATGATTCTAACAAGGCAAAGGGCTCCAAAGTTCCTAAAACCTTGTCTATGTCTATTAGGACGGTGGGTCCGGAAAAGAAGGGTCGCGTCAAGAAGAGCCAAAAGAAAAAGGCCTCACGATCTCGGGACACTGACATGGTCAGCCATTTTGTTGGACTTTCCAAGCCCAACACCGCTGTTGTTGAGAAGTTAGATGATCATATAGCTACTGACCTAACTTCTAGCAGCAATGAGGGTTCAAGTATTGAGGATGGGAGTGAGATACTTGCGAGAGTTTTAACTAATATTGATGTCGCTGATGTGGAATCCGTAGGTTCTAATAATAATGAAGACCCCATGATTTTTGAACCTGACCAAGTACAGTCCTTTCTACCATTCTCTACCTTCACGTTCTCTGCCACGTCGATGAAGCATGGAAGGCCAATTAGGTCAAGGGTAAAGAACAAGAAAAGTAAAAGGTATTCTAGGTTTTGTTTTTGCAGGATCAAGAAATGTAAGGGAACAAGTTTGGAACACCTAATGGCCAGTACTGGCGATGGATTTTCTATACCCCCTTATTTGCATTGTCAGGCAGTTCATAATGTTTGTACCCCCAATGCCTATTTTAGTTCTTGTATTAGTTTAATTAAGAGAGTTAGATATTCTCATTGTAGCCTCGAGTCAGTTGGGAGCTAGCCTACTTTTTAGACCGTTGTAAAAAAAAAAAAAAAAAAAAAAAAAAAAAAAAAAAAAAAAAAAAAAAAAAAAAAACTTTGTTTATAAGGACCTAAGCTGAATAAATTTTATATTTTAATTTAAGGGATGAAATCTAAGAGATAAATTTCAAATTCATCTTTCATATCTAAGGGTTTTTTTTTTTTTTTAACTTTTATTTTTGGCACTACATATCTAGTTGAAATCATATAATTTTTCAAAAGAAAAAAAAAATTGAGTGAAATATGGTACTCAACTTTTTTTTAAAAAAAAATATTGTATAACCTTAATATTTAAATTGAATATTTGGAAAACAACAATAATGAAGCAAGTATTCTAATAAAGTGTTCTTTGGAGTAAATCTAGAAATTAAGAGCATAATCCACATGAAATTATTATATTCATCTTGAGAAAATTTGATTTTGTAATGAAATTTTGTTGAGATAATTGAACTATATATCAGTATATAAAATTTGATCGTAGTAAATGATAGAGGCCAGGTGATAATAGGCAAAAGTAGAAGTAAGATGGGATAGTGATTAGGCATCAATTTCGGGAAAGAGAGAGTTAGGTGGCAAGGATCAAAGTGCAGAAAGTTTTTAACCTCTAGAAAGACTCTAATTGTGAGAATTTTGAAATTCTCTAATTGCAATTTATTACTCGGGCAAAGAATCCCTCGGATATCAATGGAGGAATATTTTGAATAGTGACTTTGGTTCCTTGGAAAAGTAAAGTGTTTGAAAGAGCTAATAAAAAAAATAACTAACAATTAAACAAGTGTTCCCTTGCCTTTTTTTAAATAATCAACTAGTATTTGGGCCCGGACGATGTCCCGGGTCATTACATTTTTCTTGTTAGTAAATTTGTTATACATATTAATATTTTGTATCATAAGGTAACATAAAATATCACATATCTTGGTGGTAAGATGTTCACATTTAGAGTTAGAGATTGCGTGTTCAAATCTTGTGGAGAACATTTTTTTTAAAATATAAGTGCATGACATGCAATGAGAAACATATGGAAGGAAGAGCCACGTGGCGTTCAGTGGGTGACGTGGCGTAATAAGGAGTAGAGTGGATGATGTGGCGTAACGAAGGGGTCTACGTGGCACATAAACGTTCTTAGGAACACCTTTTAATATATTAGTATAGATATTAAGATAATGCTCCTACTAGAGTCTTTCAAGACTTAGTTGCAATTGAGAATCACTCGTTAGAGCAACTCCATTGGTGGCCCATTTAAAGTAGGCGTTACGAGAGATAAAATGAAATAATCTTTTTTTTTTTTAAAAAAAAAATTTAAAAGTTGGTGCATCAGAAAATGTAGAGAACAATAATGAAGTGGGAAAATTAAATATAATCACATGAATAAATAATTCAAACAATTAGTTCGCTAAATTTGAATTTGGATAGGTGTGACTAGAGCTAGGTGTTTATATTTTAATCAAAGTCTTTTTTTACCACAATTATCATCTCCATCCAATATATGGTATTCAACTATACCCTTATAAGAGCACACACATTGGTTGCCCTTTTGTAGTGGGCATGAGGAGAGAGAAGAAGAAATAATATTAATTTTTTTTTAAAAAAAAAAAATCAGCATTTTAGGAAAAAGAATGTCATAGCTATGACCTTTGGCAAAAGGTGGGCAAGATTAAGGTGCGCCACTTGTCTTATTATAATTGGCTGATAGTGTTTTTTATATTCTTTTAGTGTTTTATGTGTATAAGAGTACCAAGTATAAGAAAGAAAATATTTATGAACACGGCAATTAATGAGAGTATATGGGCATAAATGGGTTTAAAAATTCAGCATGAATGAGGAGGAAAAGAGAGATATGTATTAAATATTTGATGACCACCGTTAGCTTAGGCAATCATTGGCTTTGCTCTAGCATCTCTAGTCAATAACCTTTTGGGTTGGTTATTAGGATAAAATTTGTGAAAAAACAATAAAAATATAGAGAGAGAAATTGATGGGAAAAAAAGCAATAACTTGATTGCACAAACAACCAGTTATGAAGGCTTGGTCATTGAATAAAATAATAGTGTCAACTTGCTTTTGATGTCTTTCCTCATTTATTATTGGTGATGTGGCAAGTGTATTAGTTATCTACGATAGGATTTAAGAGAGATATTGTGTGGTCAACCATTGGGATACATTGGTTATAAAATGGGTATAAGAGTGGTTATAGCCTTTATAGGTGAGGTGGAAGATAAAGAAATTAATAAAATAAGTGATAACCACAATGGTTGTGGGCAATCATGGGGTTCACTCTAAGGATTATTTGGTTATATTTAGGAGGCAACATTTCCTACGAAATTTGTTAGCCCAACAATTGGATAGTGGAGGCATGTGTATATACGTTGAACATCAAGCCTAACTTCAAAGAACATGAAGACTAATTCTAAGTCTCCAATGAATATATACTATAATGAACATAAAAGCTATAACTAAGATGATGTTTTAGAGTATGTTCATTGAAGTTAGTCTTCATGTTATTTGAAGTTAGGCTTGATGTTTAAATGCACAAATGCACAATGAACACTATGCATACACCCACCATTAACCTTAGCAAACCATACTTTGTATTTTCTACATATAGATAAAGTACCTTCTAAATAGGAGTCATGCGTGCTATACGTCGATCAAAATAATAAATAAATAATTATCAATTTGTATGAACCAAATAGGAGTCAAGCGTGGTATGTGTCCATCGAAACAAGTACTACTTTGTACTTTGTATTTTGTACTCCCTTCGTCCCATAATACTTGACACAGTTTTCATTTTCGTCCACCCCAAAATACTTGACACATTACTAATATGGAATGGGACCACTAAAAAAAAAAATTCCTATACTCTCTTTGGGACCACTTACCCTAAAACCCAATTAAATCCTACATTTTCTCTCTCCTCACTACCCCCACCTCCCCCACTTTTTGTTTTCTTACAATATAAAAATATAAAAGAAAATCTTTTATATAATAAACAAATGTTTTAAATGGACCCACTTATAATTTTCTTAAACTACATGTCTACCCCAACGTCCCAAGTATTGTAGGACGGAGGGAGTAATATGGAAAATCAAATTTTTAATATGCTTGGATGAACATTAAAATGTTTAAGATCAAGAGTCAAGTCATAGCTAGGCATGAACAAGACTAGCTCGTGCCTAGCTCTTAATAAAGTCATCAAATAATTAGTCCCTTGTGGTGGCTCAGATGAACTATTTTTTGTATAATTTGTACAAAGATTACCAAGCAAATACAATATTTAAGGGAAACGAAGGTCAAGGAACAAAACGCAACACAAAGCTCATGCAATCGTCTGGCACTACTCCAAAATGCAACCTCCTTCATACAGCATAAAGGCTACACATTACACTAGTGTACAGTTATTATATTAATATACAGTTATTACGGAGTATTTACAAACAACCCTAGCCACAGCATATACAGAATCCCATGTACAAATAAGCAATGCTTGAGAAAGATTGGAATTTCCGGGCAACAAGCAAATGCATTTCAGAAACCGAATCACAATGCATATTTATAGCAGCCTGTATCAGTAATAACCGTTCACTAACATGTGAATCAGCAGCTTTTGATTCCAGCTTCCAAGAATGCAAGTCATATCCGGGAGAAACAAAATGATGTCCAGCTGCTGTTATCTGCTGCACTTCTCTGTAACTCACCAGACCCTTGAAAAGGCTTAACCAACTGTCGAAAATGATGATCACTGGACACAAATGCTCCATTCCAATGTAATGATTTTATCAAGTCAGAGTGTCAGACAATCTGAAATTCAATTCTGCAGAAGGGAAACCTATTTAAGTTTCCCCCTGCAAGGCCATGATTTCAGTGACATCTTAAGCATTCCCTACCAGAACATAGCCCTGCTCCATTCCTTCTCATTCAGTCAGTAGAGATATTCAAGTCATGCTACTACTTATGGTTCGAGCTTTGTCCAACAACAATTGTCTGCCACTTAGATCTTCTTCATAACCAACCAACTGCAATTATGACTTTAAGTTAGCAACATCTCAGATAATGGAAAAGGATTTCAATTGATCCTCTACAAGAAGTCATAGAATGTAAATCTTCCCATGGATTGGATTGTTGAAGAAATAAACAGCGAAAAGGAGATTTTATCAGAACAAAGACCTGAGAATCTTGTGTTTCAGTAAATCCATCATTATTGCCTGTGTTAAGATCTCGAGAAGCATCGTGAAGGTCCTTCCCTAGACTAAAAGATTACAACCAAAATAAATCAGGTAAGCCAAAACATGATGCAGAATGTGAATCACGAACTCAAACAAAACAAATTATGGAATAATTTCAATCAAATCACATCCCAACCCAATGACCCATGTGCGCAGTTGGGTAGAGAAGGTTACCCATAACATCTACCCATAGAAACAAAGATACCCATAACATCTACAAACTTTTTAGGTAGAGATATGGACAAAGGTAGAGAAGGTTACCTGCTTAACCAATGTCTTGAAGGCCCAAACGCAGAGTGAGAACCTGAATGATCTCTAACGAGAATTGAACAGTCAGAAGAATAAATCTATTTCATCATTAAGGAAGAACAAAAATGACAGAGTTAGCAAGAATAGAAAACGAAGATAGCAAAAAACAAGGATACATTTGTTTCACACTCTCTACTAACTGGTGACTTTAGATCCTGAATCTGACATCCAAAAGAAAAGGTTTAGCCAGCAATTGATTACATAATAAACATTAACAAAATGCAAATTGAATGGCCAGAAAGGATGCATACAGTTCATCATTCATACACTAGGTGTAGAATAACCGATTTCAAAAACATGCATGCACTTGAACTGACTAATTAAGATATCTCCACACCCACAACCATGATTCAACGAAACACTATAAATGATCATAGCAACTTAACAGAGCAGATTGTACCTTGCTTGTTTGCTCCAATAAGTCCTCTATAGCAGCAGCAACATCAGGAACGCTTTGACCATTTTCTTTAGCATTGCTACGAATCTCCACAGCTGCAGAATTTATATGCGTTTTATCATCCTGATCAGAAATGCGCTTTGATTCCGATAACCTTAGCCTTTTACTAGAATGTATGGTATTTTCCTTTCTCAAATCCTGGGACTGACTTGAGAACTGTGACGAATTATCCATAGAGATAAATGTAGCAGCTTGAGTAGGATACTGTGTCACAGTGCAAACCCCTGCCTCAGGATGTTGAGGAACTTCTTCTGGATGGAAATTATCTAGCGAAACAATGTCATTCTGCATAAAATAGCAAGTCCAAATTGTTTACAAGAAGGATACAGAAATAAGATTATTAGCATTAAAATTTGAATGTACCTGGAAGTCTTACCATCCTGACACACTCATAAAGCCACTCGCATCTAACTGGACGTACTCCCCACTTGCCGGCAGCTTCATATTTGGGGCCATTGGCAAATTTGCATAACAGATGAGTAACCTTCCTTGTAAGTTTCTCCGCGAACTTAGCACCAAGGACAAAACACAAATTGCGCAAAAGCATTCGCTCTTTCTCCGGATATTGCGATACACAGAACCGTAAGCCCTCAAAACCAGGCAAGGGAACCCGACAGGGAAGTGGAGAAAAAAGTATGTGACTATCAGCATCTAGCAAACGTCCATCCTATAATGCAAAATTACTCTGTTAATTTTTTCAATAGGATGACATACTGACTGAGAGCAAAGGTCATTAAATTCTTCAGTATTCTCTAATCAATAGTGTCGGAAGTCTAATGAACATGGTGTCTACCCATGTTCTAGTTAGCTAGAACAAAATAAAAGTCGAAAGAGATTATTGCGAATGATATTATATTACTCAAACAGCAAAGTGTCTTCCAGATAAGCAGCAAAATGCAGTCACAAAAAGCGGAGCAAGTGCTGTGGTTTCTTCTCTTAATGACAACTTGATGACCTATAGTACATATAAACAACTGTGCTATTACCACCACCCCCTCCTCTTTTTTAGGAAGGGACATACAAAAACAATATATTCTTTTGAGAAGAGAATCAATTGGCATATATTGTCAAACACTTGGGAGTAACAAGTAAGATACCAAGTGCAGCTAAGTGGGACATCAGTTTAGTCCATTATAATTCACATCTGAAAAGATTGTCACCTTTGGGCCAAAATGCATCTTTTCAGACGTGAATTATAATGGACTTAGCAGTTTTGGGTATATTGAAATAGAAGCAAAAAGATGCTGGGCCAACTGTTTGTACAAGTAAAGCATCATTCCCTCCAGAGCAAAGTCAAATTTAATTACAGTTCAATAGTAATTTCAGCAGCATTGATAAGAATCGGGAAATGACCAGATCATGAAGAAATCATTCACATCAAAAGCTTCATTCCATAATTTCATGCATCAACATAAAAAATACTAGAAGCAACCCAATGGAGTAGTATTCTATATGACCAGTTGAATAAACCTCAAAAGGTATACATACCTTTAGGCAAGACCGAATCCAGTGACTTGACACATAAGTAGTTTGCAAAGTGTTGGTTGGTCTGTCAAGCACACCATGGCATTCAATGGTGAAGTCCACATCAATTATGGTCTGATCATCTACTACCTCACCTCCACCTTGATTTATCCATTGAACAACCTCACCTCTCTAAACCATTCCCCATATATAAGCACCCACAAAACAAATTCAAGTCTGTTAGAATACTCAACAAAATTTGAACAGAGCTATTTGAAAAGGTAGATGCTAAGATACTGTACAAATAAAGTACTTTAAACAACAACAACAAAACCAAGTGCATCGTCATGGAAAAAAGCATTGCACGAGTTGCACCTGTATACAACATTGACCAAACTTCTTTAAAAATCCTGGATCTCCATCAAACTTTAAGCCACTAATGTTATTGAAATATCATGTACTCATAACTATATCATTTTGGGAGATAGCTGACAGCTATTATATATGCATGGAGTTTAAAACCATGATATAATTGCCAGTTTGCCACCACAGTGTCCATATGCACACATTCTAAGACCCAAACATTCTCATATTCCTTGTCTTGAAAATGGTCTCCCCCCCCCCCCCTCAACTCTCCTTACACATGCCCAACTTGCAGTCATGAAAAGAAAGGGAAAGGTGAGGGATATGACTAGGGACGGACAGACACTATTGTTGTTGTTTAAAAATTCAGCATTGGCTCATAAAAAAAAATGGTTCCGGCTCAATTTGCTTGTTAGCAAATTGAATTCTAGCTCAAAATTAGAGTTTCAATATTTAACAAGCCAAACTCAAATTAAATTGTATATGGCTCATAGTCTCGCGAGCGTGGCAAACATAATTACGTGATAAATAATATCTAATAAATCCTCCATTTAAAGTAGGCATAACATAAACCCTTTGTTTTATTTCTCTTCCCTATCAACTACCTCTAATTAGCAGAATTTCATTTTATCAAATCATAATTGAAGATTGTGATTCCCATTTTCAAAATCAGAAAACCAATCCTACAGACTATGCTCAAAGTTTCAGCCTGGCTCAAATTGTTCTTTAGTCAAGCTTCAAACTCAAACCAGAATCTAAAATGTAGCAGTGAAGCCAAGTTCAAGGCTTCAAGCTGACTTTTGTAGATCGAGTTGAGCTTGAACCTGAACCCTAGCCTGGTTAAATAATGTTGAATTGAGCAAAGCCTGCAATAGCTCTTTCAGAGAAACAAGAAGCTAGCTTGCTAAAGGGGTAAATTGAAATTTTTTTTTAAAAAAAAAAAAAAAAGAATTAAAAAATAAAAAACACATATGTTAGTACATATAAAATCAACGTGTATACATAAATCACAAAACCTGTGGCACAAGTATTATGGGAAAAAAAAATTATGGCATCATTTTAGTACATTTGGCTAAATCACTCTGACAGTTTGACCACAAAATTTTGGAAGGTCAAATGAGGCAAATGTGCTGATAAAGGGATAGCATTGTGGCAAAAGAACAATAGATGATCCATTAAGTAAGTTACAACATGGATCAAAATATACTCAAATGACTTGTAGTTAAGAAAAAGAGATGGTGCTAGCATAATTGCCATGCAAAACTGCAAGAAAAGCTCCCTGACAATATTTTTAAGGTAACTCCTAGAACCAAATTATCTACTATTTCATTCATTTATCCCATTAATAGACAAAATAGTGCCTTAATATTACTTAAACATAAAGTTAGTTATATCCAAATAAAAGCCAACTAAACATTTAGTGACAACTGACAAGAAATTAGACCTTTCATGTAACACAAGAAATCATAATCTACTGCCCTATCCTTACCAGAAACTGAAATAGGTTGACATTGTTGTTAGTTATTAAGAAGCGTGAAAAATTAGCTTAGTCATACAAGTATACAGCATGGATGCCTAAGATGATGGAAAGGAGACATTAAATAATCATGTTGATATTTGGTGAGAGAAAGGAATATGATGCAAAAGACACATGCACCAGAAAAGTAAGATGGGAAAATTCAGTTATTGCAAACGATATAATCATATTTGTCCTGCAGTTCATATTTTGCAAAAAGAACATAAAGTCAAATGCTTCACAAACACCAAACTGATTGCCTAGCAGAAAAAAGAATCAGAAAAAAACTAACCTGATCATCAGGGAAAGAAAGTGAAAAACCAAAACGCTTCCCGATGAATACGTGTATAGACTTTCCATTGTGTAATTTATCTATTTGACTTGTGTCTTTGTCATTTGAAGCAGAAGCCTTTGCACTCCGTGGAGAAGTCTTTGTTCTCTGACTTCTCTCAGTAGAGCGGCTATTGTTCAGGTTGATATCAAAGATGTCTTCTCCACTTTTCTCGAGTGAGATATCAGTAATTGAGCCTACAGCTCCCGAACTTGGAGCAGATGGTGGGCTGAAAAGCATGCTTAAGCCTTCCCCTTGTTTACCACTGCTCACACCAGGAACTGGTGCTTTACTTGACAAGGTCATCGAATCTTCATAGCACAAGTGTTGAGGACAGAAAAAGTTTAATACCATTGACCAAGTTATTCCAAACCATTTGAAATTAGAATACACAGAAACAAAGCAATGTCAAGCAACTAGAACAGATAGATAAAATTCAACAAACAAAAAGAAGAGTCATTGATAGACAATGAAAGAGACCTTTGCAATGAAGTAAATCATAAGCAATGTGCTTCTGAATTACAGGAACCTCTTTCCTTTCACGATCGCAATCTTCAAGCCAGTTCCGTTTAACAACACGTATAACACCATGAGCCGCCAAGCCTCTTAAGTCCCTCTTTTCACTGGTAAACAATGCAAGATGTAAAAGGTAATATCCATCTAAGAATTTATAGAGATAAAACATAAGTGCAACATATCAAAAAAGAAGTTGATTTAGCAAATCATAAATATAAGAGAAGTATAAAGCATGAGATCAACCAGAAGCTGTTCTACTCTGGGGCTGAAACTTGAACATGCAACTTGCTAGCAAGTATGGGACTCAATCACTAGCTGACAACTGAACAAAAAACTAGCCAGTAAAGATCCCACAAAGAGGGGTTCTTGAATGATGATATGACCAATTTTTACACTTGGAAAAGCAAAGGGACTATTTCCAGCATAACAAAAAAAATATTGGGAAACATAGCATTTTCTTCAGCACCAAAAAAAGAAAGTGAAAGAGGACTTACGCATCTGATGGCTCTCCAACAACTATATGTGTCAATCTCTCACTGCATGACATGTATCGAGAGCCCCCGCCTTTACGCACAATACTAACTAGTTTTCTCACATCAGAAGCACTAAAACCAACTAAACAAATTTTGCAATCCGATAGGTATAAGCCATCATCAGATTCTGAATCATCAGCAATACAGCAATCCAGCTCCTTGGCATCACCAGGAAGATCATGTCGTTCAGTTTCCTCATCCTTGGAAATGAAAGAGACATTCTGACAACCAGAAGAAAGATTTTGAGATTGAGCAACATCCAAATCAGAATCTGTAGTCCACACAGATGGAGCAGCTTGCAAAGATGAATCTGTGGCTACTGATGACAAAATAGATTGTGACTTGATTGTACACTTGTCCTGACAGGACTTAGATATTAGTTTTTTCCTCAAGGCAGAAGCTGAAGAGATGGAAGGGCTCTGAACTGAATAGGCTTCTTCATCGAGACATACTGATACAACAAAGAATAGTGCCAAGGTAAGCATTCATAGTTGGGCATTACCTATGTCCTAGAATAAACAATACATGTACATAACAAACCCAGAACAGTGAAGCATACTTCTTCTAGCAATCGACTGATCAAACCATTTTCGAACAACAATACAGACACTCCCCCATCTCTTTGCAACTTTGAATTTGTCACCTTCGGGAACTTGAGCATGGTTAAGGGAAAAAATAACAAAATCCGCAGTCTGTGGACAAAAGGCTAGGCGCAAAATTTCTAATTGACGAAATATACAAGTGACATCTACAAGAAGCATCTTATGAGCAGAAGGTAAGCCAAGGAACAGAAGCATGAGAAATTCCCATACAAAGAACAAAAGGGGTTAATAAATATTTGCTTTACAATGAGTTACAAAATGGGGGAATTATAATTCAATACTGTAACATCAATATTGTGAAAGAGATACATAAAATCAAAAACAGGAATACAAGCATGAGAAATTCCCATACAAAGAACAAAAGGGGTTAATAAATATTTGCTTTACAACGAGTTACAAAATGGGGGAATTATAATTCAATACGGTAACATCAATATAGTGAAAGAGATATATAAAATAAAAAATAGGAATACAAGCATACTTGTGACTGCCACCAAATAAGGAAAAAACTAAAAGTGAAGAAAACTGTATTAACTACTTAAATATGAAATTAAGCAGAAGAAATCATTTTCCAAGGAACACAGTGTGAAACTAACATTGGTGATGATGAGACAATATAAGTTTCACGTAACAGATTCACCGGTATACTTGCCAAAGAAAAGGATAGAGGAACTTTTCTAGCATAGTGAAAGATAATCTACATAAACATATGAAAATGAATTAGAATGAGCTGTCTAGTAAAATTAAGGATATTTCACAAATTAGATGTGTGCAGAGCTTGGTCAGTTCAGCAGAATACTTTCCCCCATTTTGTATGATAAGCTTCTCCATCTCCTTCCGCTCATCTGGAAAGATTGTTAATAAATTGCCAGCAAATTTAGTTAAAAAAAATAGAGACAACATCAGCATATTCATACAAAACTAACCTCCAGGAATTCTAGTGACACAGATGATCAATCCTGAGAAGGGTGGGACTCTGTATGGTTCTAGGGGAACGACACGGTGTTCAACCCAGCATTGGTTCAACCAATTAATAGTGACTATATTCTTCTCTTTACTCGCAGCCCACTGCCAAAACATGAAGTCATGCAGAATGAGACATATAAAGAGAATTAAAAAGCAATAATAAAGACAGAAAGCACATCTGAGATCGCCGACATAGACAAAACTACATCTGAGTTTTTCAAATAACAAGATAAACAGTTCATATGAGAAGACAATTAGAATAATCAACAAATATGCATCTTGAAGAACCAAAAGTTTCAAAAAAAAAAAAATAGGGGGGGTGACAGGGGGGGGGGGGAGGGGAGAAAATAAATCATTAAAAAAAAAAAAAAAAAATTTAAAAAAAACCTTGTACTTTCCAGCCATCACATTCTTCACGATAATAAAGTTAACATCCAAGGAAGTCTTAGAAGTAAAGCTCCCACTCATAGCAGTCACTAGCTTTCCTATTCTTTCCTGCAAAATGTTAACTAAAATGAGGTATCAAACCCAAAAGAACATATAAATAACCAAAGGCACATGAATAATTATTATCAAGATAAGCCAAAGCATCTCAGGAAGAGATCAAAATGTAAATTCCCAAGCAAAGTCAAAAATAATGAAGCCAGCTCCTTCCAATTAGTAGTCAACATAATAAAAAGTTAAAAACTAACACATAGCTGTTACTAAAAAAAAAAAGGTGACAGAAATACATATGACAAAATTCAAAATAGAAGACAAACATCTAACAATATAAACATGGAATGTCACATATAGAGCAAATCATGATGCAAGCCAATCTCCCTCCTCCCCTGCCAATTCATGACAGTGAGACAAGTGTTATGGATCCACTTATTCACTTGGTCCAACACTCAAGAAAGGCCCAAACACCTATTCGGGTCTACCAATGCAGGCCCAAGGGCAACAACAATCTCAACGGTAAAGGAGGAGTGACTAAAGTCAACCAGCAAGATCAGAAAGGGGAGGGACATGAGGAGCAGTAGCTTTTGGGTAGCAAGCCAAATAGGGAAAGAAGACAAAGCTGTTGACTGATATACTTTGATGCCATAGCCATGTTATGCTTTTTGCTAGAAGACAACTTTAATTAATATTAGGGCATTGTAATTGCTTGAGAGTAGCTAGAGTATACAAGGCATTTTGTGAAGTAGTAGCAACCATCCCGAAATTGAGTGACTTGATGTGAGATTGGTAGCCTCAAGCTACCATGAGAGTTATAGCCTAAAGCTATATTTATCTCCTAGAATCTGTAATTCAAACTCTAATTAATCAATACTCAAGCTTTTGCCTTAAATTTGTATAAATTAGTGTGAGTGTGATTGTGCAAAATCTGGTCCATAACAACAAGCAACTAGATATTTTTAATGAGTAGACATGTTGATTATAGCTGAAAAGGACTACCTTAATCTTGAGGCTTTAAAGTTTCTTCATTAGCAAAAGAATGTTTCTTGAATAACCACTTAGAGGCATTGGATATTACCATTTTGAATTAATGAACACTTAGAACTGTTTTAGCTGTCATACAAGGCTAGTATAGTATTAGTTACTCCCTTTGTTTCTTTTTTATGTTCCTGGCTTCCTGCTTTGACAGTACTTGTTTGCCATTGTACATCTTAGACCAATAGTATCTCTAATTACATATTGGTAGAAATTATTAAATATTTGATATATATACCGCACACATTGAGACAAATCAAACAAAACCCCACATGACTATGTTTTAGAAGATTCTCCAAATTGAATAGTTGCAAGATTACAAACAAGAAAACAAAAAGGAAACATAAGGAGTATTAGCTTGTTTAAATGCTTTAGAAAGCATTCCCAAAATTCAAAATTTCAACTGCACCCTAGAGTCTTGGCCCCTAGCACTTCTCATAGTTAAAATTAAAGATCTTGATCAAACTTTGATAACCACACAAGATTCGCTTCACCAATCTTATTTATAGTTGTGTAAGCATGGTAGGCCTTATCAAAGACTTACTAGACTTACTGTCAAGGTAGAACCTATACTGAATCATCTATATTTAATTTCCCTAATCTAAGCTAATTTTCTAACAGATAGAATCATAAATGAAGTTATTCGCAAGAAAGTGGGTGTCGCAGGCATTGCACACAATCAATCAATTAAAGCCTTAATCCCATAAGTGATGTCGGCTACATGAACCAAAAGTGATTATCCCGTGTAGTCATTGACAAAAATCTTCCTCCTCCATCCCTTACGATCTAATGTCTCATCCTCATGCAAATCAATATACTTCATATACTTCCTAACTCATTCCAACCAAGTCATTTTCGATCTACCTCTCCCTCGTTTAACCCCTCCACTCATCCACTTTTCGTACCAGTGCACCCTCAGGTCTCCGTCTTACATGCCCAAACCAACGTAGGCGATTTTCCCTTAGTTTGTCTGCAATGCCTGCCACACCTACTTTCTTGCAAATAACTTCAGTTCTGATTCTATCTCTTAGAGTGTTCCCGCACATCCACCTTAAACTAAGGGAAAATCGTCTGTGTTGGTTCGGGCATATAAGACGAAGACCCCTAGGTGTACCGAAATGAAGAATGAAAGAGTGGGATCATAGAGAGATTAAACGAGGTAGAGGGTGACCGAATATGACATAGTTGGAAGGAGTTAGGAAGGATATGAAGCATATGAATTTACGTGAGAATGAGGTATTTGATCGTTAGGGATGGAGGAAGATTTTTGTGGATGACTATACGGAATAATCACTTTTGGTTCATTTAGCCGACCCCACTTATGGGATTAAGGCTTTGATTGTTTAATAAGAAGCTAATTTTCTGAGTACAACAAAAAACACTAAACAAAATCCCGTATAATTACCTTTTCCTCTTGCCCAAAGCCGGATGCAAGAACTTTAACACCATCCATAGCAAGACAACAGCAATAACCTAGCCTAGGCAGCCCTCGCCTCTCTTTTGCACAGGAAAGAACACATTGTGGACCTGCCAATAGAATAGTAATCATTCTACAATCTATGATCTAGTATATTACAGAAAGATTGTAGAAAAGTTGATAAAGTCAAAAAAAGTCGGCAAAAAAGTTTCTCCTTATACCTCATCCATCAGCATGCATACAATAAATAATTCAATTCAATCAGCATCAGCAAGGATACATCGTATAAATCAAATCAACAAGCAGGTGTCAACAAGTGCATGCTTCCTATAAATAAAGAAAGAGTAACATGCCAAAATGTAAAAAGTGATACAATTGCTTAGTTGTAACTTGAAAGTACACCCAATTTATTATCTTTTGCAGATATTCTAACATAATCCAACAATTCATATGCTATCATGCACCTAACATAACATTATGCAAACAACCATTATTTAGAAAAAATCATAAGGAGTTATGGGTTGAAGACAGTACTGAAAAGTGATAAGTACAGCAACTGAAAGTAAGTTTTCAACCAGTTAGGTGCTTAAAACACAAGATTGACTGCTCCAGTTTTAGTGTTTGATAGAGTTGATAACATCAAAAATCTCGGCATTAACTGCTTGACTCATGGTCATACAAGGGACGTGAAATAAATAATACCTTCCATTCAAACGTTACCAGTCAAATATAGATGATTATCATACAAGAAATAAAGCAGCTAGTTCAATGAAGCTCAGCACCATGTGAGATCAGCAATGAAACCCATAAATAAAAAAGATATACACATTTGGTTCTTAACTCAGATGCATTTGTCCTACATTTTCTACACCAACAATTCCTGGAAGTTTACAGTTTGTTTGGACAGAAGGAAATGGAAAAGGAAGAGAAAAGAAAGAGGACAATTTCTCTTGTTTGGATAAAGGATTGGGGGAAGGGGAGGGAGGGATCCTCCCTCTCTCTTTAATAAGCATAATCCTCCAAACTTGGAATTGGAGGGAATACAATTCTCACCTTTCCCCTCCCTTTCTCTTCCCTCCCCTTCCTTCTCTTTCCCTCTCCTTCCTTTACTTTGCTTCCTTCTTTGCTTTCCAAACAAAGCGCTAGTGTCTTCTACATTGTTCACCAATATATTAGCTTTTCATTAGAGCAAACCACAGTGAAAGTACCATCCAGATTTCCCAATAAAAATGACTGTAAAGTATAATTTGTATAGAATAATACAACTACTTGAGAGGAATATATGAAAGGACAATAACATCATCGGTCACTCTATAAAATAACATCATCGGTCACTCTAGAAACTGTGGACTCGCACTTAGCTACACAAGACACCCACTAAAAGCCCCCAGTAAAACGACGACACTCACGGGCACATATCAAATGATATAACATATACATAAGTACCTATTCTTCATGCATATCTATTCTTTCAAAATAAAAGGTGTTGCTTTTTCACAAGACCACACTGCATGGCACCCTCCACCTAAACATTGGCAATGACATCACCCTCAAGCTTAGCATTTACAATGACGTGTTGTCATGTTATACTTGACTTGGCCTTAATTATGATTTACAAACCTTTCAACTAGAAAAAATGGATTAAAGTCAAATACAAGACCTCTCATTTCACATGAAGGGTTTCAACCACTAATCTATTTTAATAAAATGATATCTTTAAAATAAACCAATGTTGACAAAATACAATTCAATACACACAAGGGAAACAAAAAGAGCAACATCACAATCCTAACATTGTTGCTCTTACAAGTCTACAACCAATAAGATCCACCAAAATCTCTCCAAACCCTTCTACTTCCACCATTATCATCCTAATATTATGCAACCTCAACAAAAATCATCACCTATCATCGTATTTGTGTCCATCATCTCACACCACAAACCACAACAATCCTATCGAAGTTAAAACCATACTATAACAATTCACAAGTCATCTAAAATACTTGCATCCTACAAGGTCAATAACCAGTTATAAATACTACTACTACTCCCTCCGCTTCTATTCGATGTTCTTGCTTTCACAGTACACTATTGTGAATGCACAATTTTGAAAACTCTAATTATGTATTATCAGTTGCAAGAATCCAAATAAAAAGTAAGTATTGCACAAGTCATTCAGTCTTCAGCAATTATCTACCAATTAAAACAGCACCAGCTAAATACAAACAAATTAAAACAAAAAATCCCAAAATAAAAGCACGCAAATTACCTAGTAAATTGCATTTCTTCGCCCTCAAATCCTCAAATTTTTCCTGCAAAATTGAAAACCCCAGAAACAAAATTTCAATCAAAAAATTAAAAAAAAAAACAGCAGTAAATTAAGCACAAATTAGAGAGAAAAGGAGTAATTCAGACATGGTGAGAGGAAGCGATGACATGAAAATCGTTGGGAGAATTGCGAGAAGGATCGCAACAAAGGAAGACAGTAGCACCGTTGAGTTTTAGGGCATCGTGAAGAGAATCGAACACTTCGGGAGGTACTAAATTTCTTGACATGAACACATTTGAACCCTTAAATGGCTTTGAATCCATTGTTTTCAGAAAATTGGAAGAAGAAAAGAGGAGAGAGAAAGTGTGTTGGAGTAGCTGAGAGGAAGAGAGCGAGTGAGTGTGGGAGGAAGATGACTGAAGGCGAAATTGTAACGCGGGAAAATGGGAGATGAATTTCTATTCAGTATGGCGCAAGAAAAATACGAAGTACTTCATATGGAACATTGGAACACTAGTTTAGCAATTTCCATGAATAATACAAAAGCGAGTTAGTATTTGACGAAATAAAAATACTCAGGGCGATATTATAATGACCTATATACCCTTATAAATAATCTTTTCCCTCTAATCCAATCTACCTCATACACCACCATCTCTTTGACACTGTTCACCAAGCCACCACCACAACACCAACCTAAACGACAACAACCTCTTCACGACGGCAACAGCCCACCACGCAACACTGGTCGAGCTCTGTCGACAAGGGCCTAAACGACAACAAGCTCTTCACAACGGCAGCAACCCACCACGCAACACCGGCGAGGCTCCGTCGACTAGGGCAAGCGCGAGATAGACACCACCACCGTCATGTCTCGTCAAGGGAAACAACTACGGGGGAAAACGCCGACCACCACGCCGATAAGTTTTTATTTTTATTTTTTTTGTTGGTTACGAACGTCCGTCAGAGATGTCCTCAACGTGGTGGAGACATCTGTCAGAGATGTCCCTTCCACGGTGGAGACATATGTCGAAGATGTCCCTACCATGGTAGAGACATCTCCTTCAGATGTCTCCACCACGTGGAGGATATCTGTTGTAGATGTTCTTCCGTTGGTAAAGACATCTGTCGGAGATGTCCCTACCACGGTAGAGACATCTCCTACAGATGTCCACCGATTTTTTTAAAAAAAATTGTTTTTTTTTAAAATATTTCGAAAATAATTAGTCAAAATTAATGTTTTGCATCTAATTCGATTTTTCATAATTAGTCAAAATTAATAATTTTGTCTATAATATGTGTCGTCCTTAATTTGATTTAATTTTACATAATTATGCGTTCATTAATGTGGCTGCGTGGTGGTGGTGGTGGTGGTGGTGGTGGTGACGGTGGCTAGGGTATTAGTGGTGGTGGCAGTGTAGGTGTTGTGGTGTGGTGGTATGAATTTGTGGTTAGAAGGTAAGTATGGGTGAGGATGTAATAACATTTGAAAATAAGGGTATGAAGGTATTAACATTGTCAGCTTGAATATTTTTATTTCGTCAAATAGCAATTCAAAATACGAAAACACAAACTTATTTGTGCATTGATATGGAAACAATTTCCCATTATATTGTTCAAGTAGAATCGGTTAAGATTCGGCTTAACGCATTTGAAGTTTTTGAACTATTTGAAGAAAAAATAGAAAATAAATTTAATTTAGAAGAGTTAGCTTTTTTGTTTAATAAGATCGGATTGGTAGAGATGGATTATATTAATGAGGAAGCCCCAATTTATCTCCTTGATAAACAAAATTCGTTTATCAAATGGCAAAATTGTAAATAAATCAACAATTTTGTCCAGTCATCATGGCGTAATTGTAAATAAATCAACTATTATGGGGTCCATAATCTAGTCATCATGGCATGATTGTAAATAAATCAACTATTATGAGGCCTATTTTTAATAAAAAGTTGTAGATTTATTTACAATTTTACCATTTGATAACTAGTATTTTGTTCATCAAGAAGATAAACTTAAATTTTCTCTTAATTCTAAGAGGCTAGCAAATTTTTTAATGGGGAATTTTCATTTTGCACACATAAGAATATAAGGCTTACAAAATATGTAGAAGGGATAAGTAAGCTAAGTGTGCAAAAGAATATAAGGCTTAAAATGTCACATGTTTTACCATCTCTAAAAGATTGTCTCATATCTTTATTTCATTTTATTTTAAAAACCAAATCCATATTCGTGCAATTGGCTGGACACAATTATGTATGAAGAGAGAGAGAAAGCAAGAGGGGTGCAAGTGGAAAAATTTGCTAAATAAGGTATAGGACAATCTTTTAGAGATAGAGAAAATATTACGGAGTACATAACATCAACTATTATTACTTTCCGGTGAAATAAGTCAAGTGGGTGATGAAATTTTAATACCATTACTGGGACCATGATGCTCATCATAATCTTGATTGAACAAAAGGTTCAAAATATTGGATTAAGAACAGCTAGTTTATAGAAAATGAAGATTTTTTTTTTGTTTGAACAATATATGAACATATTTTTTATATTTTATATAGTTCAAATATACAGAGTAATGAACAATAATTTCATATATTACTTACACAGTTCTTAAATACGGAGTATATATTTTTTTTTTTGAGAAACTGAGTTCTAAAATTATATAAGTAGCAACAAATATATAAAAAGCATAAATTACCATGAAATAGTAAATATGTTCAGAAACATTGAAATTTAAAATATACTTATTCAAGAATCATGATCCACATCGTAATTCAAAACGCATGATATCAAAAATTGATTTCTCCACCCCAAAATTTTACAGTCCAATATTTATGGAATCATACTAAATTGGGGATTTACTATTAGTAACAAAATCAGGGCTATGTTTACCTCATTATAGACTTATTGACGTTAAAGATTGAGCTTTACAGTGTTAATTTGTTTGACAATTGTTGATAACAAGAGTGGAAGATGGTGTCAATTTGAAAAGAAAAAAAAAAAGGAATGCTTCACAAATCTGTGATATGGTCATGAATATCACGATAACTTTCCATTAAGGTTTGTCTCATCTTTCAATTATAACAACGATAAGAAACTCAGATCTCAACAACTCCAGCAAATTGATGGATGTGTTGCAAAAGAGTAATGAAAATGGTTAAACTCGCCCTTTCAAGCTGTATGAAGCTGGGAAAGAGAGACGATTCAGAAAGGGTGTATGAACGATTATCAACTACTGGTTACATACAGCTCTACTTTACCTCTATTCAATAGTAAAAATGAGCTTTTAAAAGAAAGAAAAGACAATTTAATTACAAAACTGGCTAAGCTAAACTCACCTGCTGAAGATAAATGGAGCCAGGGGAGAGATGAGAATTAAAGATTTTAAAATAAATAAATAAAAAAAATCAACTTTGTTACACAAGCAGGTTCACGATGATGATGATGATGATGATGTATGGATCACGTCAGTGGCTCAAACCGAAACTCGTCATAACTTGACTTAAGAGAAGAATTCTGAAGTTGGCCAGCAGTTGCAGCATGTTTGGGCTGTTTTTGTCTATCATCGCCTTGATGAGAAGATAGCTTCTCAGAACGCAAGGGTATCTCTCCCAACAGGTTTTCCGTCCTCTTCTTTACCTTTTTCTTTACACCCATATCAACAATCCTACCATCTATCAGAGAATTGTTTTGTGTTACCTTCACTTTCTCTTGCTTCAAACGTTCAAAATTGGGCACATTTGTCGGGGGATTGACACAGAAGTGGCAATACTTATGCTAACTGCAGTCGTCGTTGCAGGTGCGGCACTTGTCACAGTGGAAAATCTATTTTGCTGAGTTGCAACAGCTATACTGGGATCAGAGACCATATTCGTGTCCACAAACTGCGATTGAACAGCTGAACTAGACTCAACACGAACAGTTTCTTCTGTGTTTGCAGCTAGCACTTTCTTCCTCCTGATTTTCTCCTGATCCTGCAGAGTACAGGAGCAGAATATTTTATTAATTCATAGTTAAAGGTCATCATCATGGCATATGGCTTCAGATTTTAACTGCTCATGACAATGCATGGTTAAACTGTAAAAATTTACTTTCTACATGTCCACACAGCAGCATATCGGGTGAATTGAAACAAGTTTAAAGCCAATAGCAAACCCACTCAATGTAAATGCACAATCTCACAATCCAAACGATGATGATCATCTCACTATCTCAGGTATGAATTCCATGTTCAAGTAGAAACAAATACTGGCAAAATATGAGCTATTCGCCAAAAACAACAAGAGAACTGAAGTAAAAGCAAAAACAAAAACACAAGGGTAACTAAATTAAGCTATCATGGAGCAGAATGAACCCATAAGGGAATGAGAGGATCACCTCGAGTAATCAAAATGGAATCTAACCTATTTCTTGGCAAAATATGAGCTATTCACCAAAAACAACAAGAGAACTGAAGTAAAAGCAAAAACAAGAATGCAAGATTAACTAAATTAAGCTAGCATAGAGCAGAATAAATCAGTAAGGGGATGAGAGGATCACCTTGAGTAATCAAAATGGAGTCTAACCTATTTCTTTTTGGACCAAAGCTAAAAGAGACTATGAGACAAAGAGCTAGTATAAGAATGGAGCATTACAAACAACACAGTTTTGAAACACAACATCAACAAAATGTTTCTCATATTTCAAGAAATACAGTTATTCAACTTGGATCAATCAAACCTCATAAGAACAATGTAAACCAATTTAATTAAGCCATATTTGATCAAATGGATCACAATCAACTCAATAAGATCAAATTTTATTCATTTGCATTAATTACAAGCAAAAAGGGTCAAAGTAATTTAAATCATATCAAATAAACGCAATGGAAAAACAGCCTAATTTTATTAAAGTAAACCAACTAGGATCAATCAGGCAAACAATGTAAACCAAAACAGTTCCCCCCCCCCCCCCAAAAAAAAAAAAAAAAATAAATAAATAAATAAATAAAAAAGTAAAGTGGATCAAATTCAACCATATAAGCGAAATCGGTTAACCAAATTCAAACAGCATTTTACAGAAGAAAATCGAGTACAAATGGTGAAAAGAGAGACAATGTGGAACCAGCTCAGATGATCAATACCTTTCAATGGCAACGAAGTATCTTAAAAGATAAAAACCACAAGCCCAGAATTTACTATCATAGGGAAGTTAGCACATAAACTTTAAATCTTTAATACTTAGTTAAGAATACATGACCAGGCTAGGCTGATGCTTTAGAAACAAAAACAATAAATTTAAAAAACAAAATTTAAAAATTAATTAAAAAAGGGCATCCACCACTGAATAAGAGATCCCAAAAGACAAACTAACAAGCCTACATAGAATTAAAGATGGGGTGGGATAAAGGGAGGAGTGACACATAAAGAGAGACCAAGGAAGAGCCCGATGCCACAATTACCAGCAGCTTCACATAGTAACTGAAATGGAACTACTAAAATAGAAATAGCAGTCTAAATTCTAATAAATTGCTACTCATTTGATGATTTCATGACATTCCCCCACCCAAAGGTCCATCGATACCCAAGAAAAGTGGCAGGTCAAAACAGCAGCTAATTACACATTATCAGGAAATTCCCCAAGATCATACTAGTTGGCTGGAATTGTAATTCAGGATATCAGATAAAAATTTCCATCCGATCATCATTTATGTTTTCTTTTTGTATCTACCTCAAATATCCATAACAATTCACAATCTAAATCCTTGAATTCAGACTACAAATGCAGCCCAGCATGAGAAATAAGTAAACTGGTTCACCACACACACACACACACACACACACACACACACACAAGCATATATCCCTAGTACCATGGCACGGGAATGTACATGTAGTAAAAATAAAAATACCTAAACAAACATGTATAGAGTGGAAAATACAATAGCCTCTTACAGCTGGCACTTATACAAGTGTAAACCTTGATATTTATTAAGAAATGAAAACTTGAGACAACTTAGTCTCCCTTAACCGACGATTCCACTAACTCGACAATAAATATAAATAATTAAATTACCAAAATAAAATTAAAACATCAAACAACAAAATATATGGGTGATCATAAAGTCATAATAAGCGGAAAGAATGATACCAAGTGAAATTTTGCAAAGATTGTATCGTCCTAACGTGTAACGTCCATAATAATGCAAACCTATCCCCAAACCAGTGTTTTTCTTAAAAAAATCCTCCTTACCAAATTACAACCTCGTTGAGGGGTAATGGAGAAATTTATGGAAAAAGAAATAAATTGGAATAAACTAGAATTACCATGGTCATAGATGTAGGACTTTCCTTACAAGTATGCAAACAAATTCATTCAAATTATCAAGATTTATTGCCACCTACCAAACAAGGTATACGGACTAAAGGGAGATTCTCGGCAGTCCAAAAAAAAAAAGGGAAAGATATTTCTACTTGAGATTATTTTTTGAGCAATGTACTAGTGCTCCACATCAATTCAAGCACCTGAAAACAACCCTTGCACCCCAGATATGAAATGGCACACATTAATTTAAGAGGACATAAGTTCCAGAAAATAGACATGTCTAATCATCAAATGAACCCCTGAACCTGATTCTACTTTCTAGCCATAAAATTGAAAAAATTGCAAGATCTCTGGTCCTAGCAATAATGCATGTATGTTATTAGTTAACATACTAGAGAACACTGATATTTTACTAGAATGCATACCAATATTTTTCTTATTATGCGAGTTTTTGAAAACGTAATAGATCAAGCAAAATCATATATAAAAGCAAAGTATTCTATAGACTTGGTAAATTCAGCAATAAACATATCATTCATGTAATAATTAAACATAAGACGTAAGAATGACCCTACATATTCCTTACACTTCCAATAAAATATTTTAGTAACAAATTTGGTATGTTATCTTTTCATTTAGGGTCAACTTTCTATATAAGAAAATTCCTTAAAATAATGCCCTTAAATCAACTTAACGGTCATTTTTGTATCACATTAGTTAACAGTAAGCAGCACATACACCTTTTATGGCAACTCTCCTAGATTAGGAACAAATCCTGAATATAGGCTCAAGAAAAAACCTAAAAGTGCAGAAACAGAAACTACCACATCAAAAGCATAATAAAGGGATCACTAAGTATTTTGTGTCCCTGCTACTTAAAAGTGAGAACCACTTCAACTTCTTGCCATAACTCATTTTGGTAAGCATCTTTGTTTTTTCCTTTTTCGTACACGGAATGGGGAGAGGCAAGCTTAGCACATCAATAATGACTTTTATCTTTGGAGCACTTTATTGAGATAATCTAGTAATTGAAGTAGAATAATATCTAAAGACAGCAATTGCTAGACATAAAAAAGCCAAACTATCATAGCTGCATCATTGAAGCGGCAGTCTTCAAAACAGCTTCCAAACCAATGTTAGATGAGGTAAATACTAATGTACCATATGTCCATATGTAATGAAATCGGTTGGAGAAAAATACATATATTATTTCGGTAGTGGGGACAAGAAGTAAGAACTGATCAAATCAAGACCATGGTCCTTACCCATTAGGATCAAAGCCATCTACGAGATCTACCACCAATCATGTGGTGAGAAGGGTTTGAACCTACAAGATCAAGCCAATTCCAAGAAAGTGTAGATCTTAAATTCATACTCCCACCATATCATATTAATCACAGCATTTACCTTTATCAGTCGTTTCTGATTGACTGCAACACTTCATCATTGGGAAAGGGCCCAGTAGTATTAAATAGCTCCTAGCTTCACTACACATTATAAAATCCTACTCCCTCATTTTCACACAGTATAAAGGCGGGTATTAGCCAGGAAAGAACAGGTGGCTCCCGGACACTACCTGGTTGAGAGTCGGTCCGACAGGTGGATGGCCAACCAAAGCAGTCTCGTCGAGCAAAGAACGGGACTGTCGCATGCCGTACGAAGAAGGTGGCTCCACACTGGTAAAAAAATACCTTTATAGAACAAAAAGGCAAGGGAAAAGCAAGCTTATACTTTAACAAGAGTCAGCCCACCCCGAGAACTCACTTGAAGGAAAGCGGTAGATACACAGCTATGGGAGGGGAAATTGATCCCATTTTTCGGCTTGTCGCGCCAATAATCAGACCGTTACCCACCAAGCCCCCTAAAATTGCTCCACCAACTCAAATATATTATTATCAAGTCCTAATATCCCTTTTCACGCAATATAAATGCTCCGATAATCCCACTTAATTTTATAAAGTTACAACCTATAGTCTTAAAGCCTTAATTATGTGCAACACTTAGTGCCATGACTAATCCAAAGCAAAGGGAGTACAAGGTCTGCTTACACTCTCTGGTTTTCATTCTCTTCATCAGTAGGCCGCACAAAAGGGATCTTCCAAAAGATTCTAGAAAGAACAGCATTACAAATGAAGTGTGGGAGCAATATAGTTCAGGAAGTAATATTTGATAAATTGATATAAAAATAATCCAATGAAAAGGAATAATTGACTGTCATACGTGTAAAACTCCTCCTTTCTCCAACCCCAATGAATCAAACTCATAAATAAAGTAAAATAACGACATAATAACACTAGAAAAAGAAAAATGATTCCACAAATTGCACTTTTTAAAGCTACACTGATATTAAAAATCATCACAGAACAGATTACTACTTAAATCAAAGTCATCAAACTTTAAATAATATCACCACAAATGGCCGCCATAGGGAAACAAAATCAAGCAGAACAAAAAAGAAGTGAGGAAGACCTTGTCACATAAAGAATAAACACGGCAAACCTTGAGAGTAGCATGAAGACAAATTATGTCTAAGTAAAAGTTCAGGCAATAAGAGTTTCAAATGGGAAATCTTTCAAAAAAGACGCCTAGGACAATCTTCTAGGCAATCCAAAAAATAACCAAAAACAAACATTTATCTAAAGTACAGAGGTCAAGAACCTTGTTTCAAGTAGCACAACCATGCTGTGATTGCTATCAATTAAAAATTCCACACATGAACTGACGAACAAGTACCATGTAGTCCTTAACCCCACATCACCACTAAACTGAAAATAATATGCCCTGTGTAAGTGAAAAAAACAATAGACACTACTGTCCACACCAGAAAACAAGCAAATAGCAGACCATAAGAAACAATAGATTGTAGTAAGCAACCCTAGCTGACATCCAAAGCTCAGTAGATGCACATATACTCGGAGATCATCCCCACCTTATTCTTCTCATTCAGTGCCCTCTTCCGTTCTTTTGCTCGACATATAGCGCGCTTAATCCCATGATTGTCCATGACTCCTTTAGGCCATAGTTCAGCAAGCTAAATAATGAAAACAATGAGTATCAATTATTCTAAGAAAATTAAAAGATGCAATGCAAGTAATGCCACTGAAACAAATAACAGAATAAAGTAAAGAGTAAGAGTAACAAAAGTCATGACTATGAAGTATTTCTGCGGAAAAGAGGTAGATGCCACAATTGACTAGCAATTGAAAAGTGAAATTCAAAAAGCAATGAACCAAGAACTAAGTCAACAAATACCCAGCAACATCGAAATAAGCTAATCTCTCAAATCCCGGATTGCCAAGAGCAGCACTATGTAAAATTTGGAAAAGGTGCCATAGCAACTTTACTTTATATATATCTCCAAGACAAATCTCTAATGGATTACAAAAAAGAAAATTTGTATTGTGAGCAAGCACTCTTTATAAATGGCCCAGCTACATCAGATTATGAATCAAATTAGAAGAAAAGTTTGGTTCCTTCATGCATAATCAGCTAACTCAGGGAGCACCTATGTTGGTTAAGCTCAGCTCATGCATATTGCAATACAAAACATGAAACAGTACTCCCTCCATTTTAAGTGCCTCCAAGGCCTATAAATAGAAGCTTTATTGCATCACTTTCCTACATTGGCTGTTTTTTTTTTTTTTTAAGTGCATCACTTCCTTTTATGGACATCCTTATTTTTTATTACACCTTTCTCCTCACATGGTCCCCACTCTAACTTTTTTTATTAGTTCCCTCCTCTAACATCCCTAGAGTATAACTTTCAATTCCCCAACAAAACCCCACAACAATATTTTACTCCATTCAACTCACTTTCATAAAACTATATGCCGGTCAAACCGATGCACTTAAAACAAACAAAAATAAAATAAAATAAAAATAATAATAAAAATAAAGAGTAATATGTAATTGTCCAAGCATAAGTGGTTATTAATATATTAGTGATAGTACCAAATAAATTAAACAAGTGACCCACTTTCTAAATCAGGAAAGGGGGAAAAAGACTAGAAAAAAATACACAGATAGGCAAGCTGTTGGTCATATCAGCATTGCCTTTACTAATGCTGGCAACACTCCTAGAATACTGTGATCCTCAAACCGAGAATTTATCACATAAGATTTGCAAAAGCTTGATGGACTATATCAGTTGAACAACTCAACAAGTTTAGCAAGAGCAGCCAATGAAAAAAGATCTATGGACTTATGGAAGCACCTCAAGTTAGAATATATTGCATGCTTTAAAATCTCAGTTCATTGTCTATTTTTTCTCTAGAGAGATGACGTTAGCATGTTATTTAAAATTTCATTTCACACAAAGACAGGCTCCTTTGTATACAAGAAAATCACCAGGTAAGAGCATATTCCACCATTGAAGGAATAATAATAACTTACACATGACATGACCAAGAATGCTCAATAGAAAAAACAAAAAAGAAAGGAAAGCAGAGCCATAGAGGCGAGCAATAACATGCTACAAACGGACAACAATGAAATAGTAGCATACCTCAGCATATAATTTTCTGACTTGAGGAGTTGCATCTTCATCAAGTCCCTGATTAAAGAAAAAAAATTGCCTTATCCTAGATTAAATAAACTATAAAAGAAAATCATTCATTTTTAAAGTTTATCATCTTTTTGGTATCTACTTGCTTAAAATGAAATACAGTATTGATGGTCATACATCAACGAAAATATCATAGAGATCACAAATCTTATCCTCCAATGTAGCATCCATACAAATCTGCCCTTTTCCTGTTTTTTCTAAAAGACCACCCTCTTGAAATTCAGCCGATCCTCCACCTTGTTGCTCAGCTGCCTGCAAATAGGTGCAACATGGTAAATTCAGATTATGCTCTCTTTTTTGAGCTGAGAGCTAGATTCTCTCTACTAAAGAATAATAATTGTTTCGTACATGTAGGCCAACCAAATTACAAACTACCTGCGATATTGCCATATACAGATATAAGAAACAAATCAAACCACAATATACATGCTACATGTTTTTCCTCTGATCCAGTAAGCTGATGAATCATATAAGATAATCTCTCCCAATCCAAGATTTCAGTATATTCTATTTTTGGTCTATTTCAATTCAACTGTCTTAGAAGTGATAATCACTCTACAAAGAGCATAGCTCCTAGTCTCTAACTATTGGTCCTCTTAAACTCTTCTGAATGTTTTTTCTAAGCAAGACAAATGTAATGAACTACAGGAAGTAATCATGTTCTTTCAAAGTATTAGATCAAGACCATTGCACGTATCTCAGTAAAAGATCTATTCCTACAGGCATCTTTCCCTACCCAGGACCCTGCCCTCAGCAGGATCTTCAATACAACACTTTGTTGTATTAGTTAACATAAAGCAGCTAAAAACATATACTATAATGGATCTTAACTTTGACTTACCTCAAAAAATCATTACATCAGCAACATGAATACTTATTGGTATCAGACATGTATATCACAGCACCAAACCCAGTATATGACAGCAGCATATGGAATCTGAACTCTTAACTCAAAATTCTTTGATAAATTTTTAGATAACTGTCCTTTTTAAGGAAAAAGAACGGATCTCTTTCTCAGGTTTGGAAAACACCGACACATTAATCTATTAAAGCTACTAATCCACCAGGTAGTAGAGCCTATAGTCTTACACACCCGAAGCAGAAGAGGGAGATTACAGGAGAAAAGTTTATGTATATATTACAGATTTAATAGAAAATGTTGATTCTAAAAGCAACAGCCTTCCACATAAGCCTTAGATAGTTATCCTTTTTAATGATATAAAGAACAAGCCCCAATTTTAGGTTTGGCAAACACCAACACATTAATCAACTAAAGTTACCAGTACACCAGGTCATAGAACCTATAGTCCTACACACCAAACAGAATTGGAAGATTACAGAAGAAAAGTTCAATTAATATCTTACAAATTTATTAGATGTGTGCACCAAAACATGTTTATTAGATGTTTTCAAAAGGAGCAACAACTTTCCACAAAAACCTTAGATAGTTATCCTTATAAAAAAGAAAAGAACAAATCCCTATCATAGGTTTGGCAAACACCAACACATTAATATATTAAAGCTACTAGTCCACCATGTCATAAAGCTTATATTCCTACAAACCCAGAACAGGAGAGGAAGCTTACAGAAGAAAGTATTATTTAAATCTTAAAAAGAAAACACTTTCTAAAGGTACAACGGTCTTCCACAAAAACCTATTTAAGAGATAATATAAAAGTGCATGCATGTGCGTACCTTAGACATCACGGACGGAATACGAGTTTTAATCATCTCAACAACCTCCTTCTTTGTTAGTTGGAACTTGTCATCTTTCTCTTGTTTCGCAGACAGGCTCATGGTCATCATTAATTTTAAGTGCCTCTGTCAATAAATACAAAAGAGATGTTTTAAAATGATATAAAACCGCTGCACATTAAACTCAAACTCATTCAACTATAACTAAGAAGTCCAATCAGATACATCCATGAGCAGCAAGAAGACCAATAACTAAGAAGTAACCAACCAGTTTTCTATCTTATCCAATAGTGAAACCCTCACAGTTTTATTATCATAAAACAAAACAGCAATAAGGAAATCATAATTTTGGTAAATTTTTTCATCACATAAGAAGAAGATTAGAAGAGGAAGCATCTTGAAAATGTCAAATGGAGATTGCAGCTTGGGTAGCTTATAACATTTCATCAACATAAAACATGTCAAAGCTCAGATCAGTAATTACTATTAAACAGTTACCTTTAAGGTTCGGAGCTGAATTAAATGCCCCAAACTATCCATAAGACGGTTCAGGAGTTCCTTTGACACCTTACCATTGTTTGCATGCTGCAAAACCATGAGCAGACTACTTTAGTTTTTTACAATCCCCAAGCGTATATACAAAGATGTAAGAAAAATAAAGATCAAAACCAGAAGATACACAAAAAGAGGTTCCAATCCAGATTATGTTCACATACCGCTAGTCTAGAGACTTTGGCAAGCCGCTGCTTGATTTCTCGAGGTAATCTTCTTTTGACAGACTGCCCTGATGAGTCAGCATCTTGAGCATCTGGAGCTGGTGGTCTCGCTGCAAGGTTGGAGGAACAAAATTACAATCAGGCTTAGAAAAAAGATACAGTATCGATGAACCAATGCCAAGAAAGCATGCTCCTCACATTCTGCAACCGCCTTCTCCAGTTCTCTAACGGCCTTCTCCAACACATTAGCTTTGGGCTTAACACTAGAACCTTCCTTTTTATGCAAGACAGCATTTTTCTGCAAATGAAGAATCAAGTCAACATACTGATTACTGCTAAACATACATAGCAATCCAAAAAACCCTGCAGTTTTATGCAATGCGTAAACCACCTAAGGAGAAAAGGGAGAAAGCCTATATGTAATAATAGCAAAGAACTTTAAACCAAAAGGCAAGAATTGGATGAAGTGACAGGAGGGACCTAGCCATCAGAAATCAATGCACTCTTATGTAAGCCCTTAATTGATGCGGTCACTACTATCAAGGATAGATCGACCAGAAGTCCAACTCCAGAACCAGTATTATGGAATGAATTTAATAGGCATAAACAACTAGAATTTATATATATAGCAAAAAAAACTACAAGAAAAGTCATTAGTAAATGTAAATGTGCTGAAACAGAATAAAAAAATAGTTATACGCCATCTATAAGACATAATTGAAAACAGAGCATCATTAAGAAAATAAAAGTAAATATAATAAAAACCCATTAACCAGTGTTTTATAAGGCATAAAGTGCACAGAGGCGACAAGGTTCCAAAAGCCAAGCATAAGGGGAGAGGCATATGTATGGACTAAGCAAAGCGAGGCAAATGTTTCCTATGTAAAAATGTATAATTACAATTATTCTACACAGAATGTTTTACACATTCTAGAACTAATAAGGTATAAAATCACTGGATACTAACACAGCTGTGTAATAACATCATAACATTTAATAAAATAAACTACAGGATTTGCAAGCCTTTTCACACTGCTGTTAGCTATCACACATTGCATAGAACTCCAAGCAGATGGACATTTTATGATGGCTATGCATCATTTAAAGCTACCAAAGAAGGAAGGCAGCAAAACAAATTCAGAAACAGTAAACTCAGGTAAATCAAGAATGAATATGATTAACATTAACAGTGTTCGCAAACTTTATTAACAAGTAAATCTATGGAAAAGTAAAAGTACAGAAATATGTACAAAAGCAAACTGTTTAGATACCAAGATTTTATTAGTTTGACAATTGAAATTAAAGAAAATGTTCTTTCTTTGTGTGGTTTGTTTGATGAGGAAAAATATTGACATTGCAAGTAAAATCACGAGCATTTTAAGTTTCCAAAGTTTTCAGTAATTTTTCCATCAATTTTGAAAAGAAAACTATATTACCCATATCTAACAATAAGATTTCCACAGTTCTACAATTATACTTTTCATTTTTTTCTCACCCCATAAACAAACATGGTATAACTGAAGAATCCGTATATTTATACACCTTTAATTAGTCTTAATTATAAATGCCAAGTTCACAAACATAGTATGATTGCATCTACCAAATTTTACAGTCAAAGCAGACCAATTACAACCCCTCTTAGAGAAAGGAGAATTCATCAAGAAAGCAGACGAGAAACTCTACAGTCAAGTCACATAGGACAAGATAATTTACTCGTAAATATACAGACAAAAGGATTGGAATAAATTAATTATGGCATACTTATGAGGTTACAAAGAAAACTCATTAATAAGTTTCCCAAACACACTGTTAATGTTTATTATATTCATCCTTGATTTATGACATACTATAAGTACTCCATCCATCCTACAATATCTATAGGTGAAAACCCATAAAATTAATAGAAACATAAAACTTCTTTCTTATTTTCCAAAAAAAAAAACATAAGCATGACCCTATAACTAGAACAGAGGGAGTAATACAACCAAGAATTATTTTATATTAAAAATAAGGTTGTAACAATATCATTACAAAGCCAACAACAATACATATTGCTGTTGTGTGCACACAATGTATTGACTCTTGAGTTTTGACTTTTACTTGTCCCCTTAAACAAAGATAATAACCTTATTTGTGTTCTAAACAAATTTAATAGAGAATATAACAAGGAAACGCAATACAAAACTTCAGATAGAAAATAATACAAATTCTGCAAATCAGATGTAAGCAACATCTTAAATCACAAGAGTAGAGCCCATCAAAGTAAAGGGCATCTGCTTACCATAGGCTGTATAGTCTGCTTATTGTCAGGAAGATTAAGGTCTATCCTTTCACGCATGCCACTCTTATCCTTTGGCTGTGCCACTAAATCAGATTCCTCAACATGGTTTGGCTTAAGGGATTGACTTTTATGCATAAATTCGGATTTATCGCCATTTTCGCTAGCCTCCCTCAGCTTGCCACTAGAATTTTTTGCCATTATCCCAGTCTTTTGCTTGTCACTGTTCTCTGCTAAGGCTGAGGATGCATCACCATGTGAAGTCCTCAAAGATGCAGAAGGATCCAACGAAGATTTACAGTCAGCAGTGTTTTTCAGAATATTCTGAAATTTCATGTCTTCAGAGCTCTTCAATGAAGGACCTTGTGATGTAGGCAAAATGCCTTTGTCAGCTGATAAGGCAGACTTGCCAGCACCCTTTTTGCCCACTTTCATGGGCTTAATGGCACCCTGACCATCATGATTATCCCCAGGAGCCTTTGCTACTTCCTTCCTCCTCCTCTTCTTTGGCTGATGATTAACTGACTCCACTGGCTCATTTCTAGGTTAAAGGAAGAAACATCAAATAAAAAGATGAAAAATTAGGCCATACTTTGAAGTTGAGTCGGTGCAATTTCAGGTAAGAAAATAAATAGATAGAGATTCCAATTTAAATAAAAAAGGAACTTCAAATCTTAAACAAGGGAAGAACAACCACTTTTCTTTTTTCAGATGATACAATCCAAAATATTAAAACAATATATAAATAAAAACAGAGACTTTTTTTTTTGGACAAAGAGAGGGGGGAGGGAGATTGGCTAAGAGAAACATTTAACAAGGGCACAGCCGCACAACAAACAAAAGCTATGACAAAGGGGCTCCAAATGTCCAACGAAATTCTTTCAACTTAACAATTATGATGAAATAAATCCATATTTTTTCTGTTATACTCTCAGCAGAAGCAGAGCATAAAGACAAACAATGCATGGTAAACAATTAAGTACTTACACTTTTTCCAGCGTACCCCTATTAACAAAGTAACCATCATGCTTAGTCTTTGATTTGTCAACTTCAAAGTACTCATCCTGAACAATAATATAGACAACCAGATTTAATTCATAGTAAGATATAACCACTGCCAACAGTGATCATCAAAATTTTGATCTCAAATTAAGTCATAGCTGAGGCCAACAACTCCAAAGTTCAAAGGCAAACAAACTAAAAGAACAGGAACAAAGCCAAATGTCTCCACACAATTCAGTACAGATACAAGTACCAACCAGTTCAGCATCATCAATAAATGAATCTTCGGTATCATATTGATCATCATCTGGAATGTCATCAAGATCTTCATCATCACTATCCTTGCCCTGAGATAGTAAGTTCAACCGTAAAAATTAAAAAATAAATAAATTAATTAATTAAATTAAATAAAAAAAAACCCTTCAAGATAAAGGATCAACTTGACTTTTACAAGTTTATGACTAAGAGGAGGTAATTTCCAAGCAAACACTTAACATGAAAGTTAATCACTCCATTAATCAATAAAAAGTTCTCACCGTATACAGACGCTCAATCTTCTCAATAACGGCACTGAAACGATTAGGAGCAGGTGCATCATTCAGATCATTTGCAGCAGGTTGTCCCTACAATTGTGAGAAGCAAACAGCATCTTAACATATGTTACTACTTAAGCCTCTCATAAAATTGTTATTTTTAACAAAGAAGGGAAACTCCCAGAATCTATTTACTCTTGGCCAAATAAAAATAGGAGCTAAGACAAATCAGCATGGCGAAAACAAATCTTTCCAAAGTATACAACCAAGTAATTGAGCCAAAAGTACAGTGCAATGTTTCAACATGAAGGGTCTATATCCTCACAGCCAAAGCTGTTCTTAATTTTTATCAAAGATCAAGTAGCATACTTCTTCAACCAAAACCTCAACACATCATTCGCACACAATCAAATACAAATGATTGACTATGTAATGTCTCCTCGAGGAATATGTAGAAGAACATGAACACAATGAACTAAAACAAGTCTAGCTATGGTTACTGTGATGACTGATAAGGGCAAAACAAAAAGTAATATCCCAATAACTGTTCGATCTATCTAAACAAAAGGGGAAAAAAAATATCACTAATCTATTCCAGTCAGATGATAAATGACCCTGTTTTGTAAGAATGGAAGCTTCCCCCCCCCCCCCTCTCTCTCTCTCTCTGTTTTGGTGATATAAGTATGCCACACTCGTCAGCTGAAAAATTAACTCAAAAATAGCTAATTGAATGAATTGAAGATCAACAATAAACAATGTACTATGTAATTAACACACACCCAACAACAGATCACAACTAGATATACTTGCAGTATAATTTCAATTGATTTCAAATAAATACAAGCGGAAATCCTAATACTAAACCCAACACCGGCTACTCAGCTAATACAAACAGCTCAAAAAAAAAATGAACTCAAAAGAAAAGGTGCCTAATTCAAAACTCGATCATAATCCGGTATCACTGTATCTCTAATCGTTTACATCTCGCAAAAACTAATTCTTGCCAATTGACATTCGTCTACAATAACAACCAACAATCTGAAACTCATTGCTCGAAACCTTTGAAAACAACAATCAACAAAAACACATAAAACCAGCAAATTAATCGAAAAAACACGAAATTCAACTTACACAAATAAAAACTTCAATTAAGCAACATTACACGGCATTCTAATTTCTAATCCAAATAAAAATAAAAATAAAAACGAATTCAAACTCCCAACATTGGAAATTCATAAGACTATTAACATAACAATACTAATTATACCGGAGCAAGGCGAGACTCGAGTGCGGTAAGCGAATTATTCAGACCCGTAGGAGCAGCAACAGCAGCCGCGGTAGCAACACCGGCACCACTGGCAGCAGCCGCAGCGACAGGAACGGTAGCAGCAGCAGCGGTAGCGGCAGCAGCAGCGGCGGAAGAAGAGGCACCTTCAGCCTTAGCAGCATCTTTCATAAGCTTCTTCCATGAAACAATAGTAGTCTCACCAGGTCTCAGCTCCACCGTAAACCTCGTCCGGTCACCGATTTTCACAAACGCCGTCGCCGCTCTCGACGCCGAATTCGAAGATTCTCCGGCAATTCCTCCTCCTTCCACCATTTATAAACCCTAGAATTCACCACTCCAAATCAAACCGAAGAATCAAAACCGCAGAAATCGAAATCGAAACTGAAACCGAAGATGAAGAAGAAGAAGATCCAATTGGTTGAAGAATGAAGAACAAAGGACGAAGAGAGAGGAGAGAGAAAATGGAAGAAAGTAACAATGGCGGGATATACGAAACGTTTCGAAGAAGAAAAAAAGAGGGTTTTTTTATCTATTTTTTAACCGGGAAGAAACGTTGTTGTTGTCATCTTCATCCTTCTTCCGTTCGATGGCTGCGCTTTACCATACTGTGTGTTAGTTTTTTCTTTTCTCTCTCTAATTTCTAATCTTCTTCTCAAATCTAATTTTTGTGTTTGTGTATATTTTTTTAATTTTTACCAACAAAACTGTTTGATGCAAAAATATGAGTGAAGAGAATTTGAGATTTGGAAGAAGAAAGAAAGAAAAATAATGGTATTTTTGGGGTAATTTGGGATTTGAATAATGGTTAATCAAAGAAGATTAGGGGAGAATTTGGATTATGGAACATGGTTTTTGGTTAAGGGGGTTTTAGGGTAAAAGTTATGGGTCAATGTGATGATAGCAAAAGGGAGAGGAGTGATGAAAGGCTAATTTTGTGGCAATGCATAAGAATAGAATATTTAGTATCTTACCACTGCATTTTGGTTTTGATCATTTGGTGTCCATTAATATCTAATCTCAATTTTTGTTACTTGTATATAATGTCTTTTTCGATTTGTTTTGTTTAACACTTTATGTCAAAATTCTGTGTTTTTGTGCTTTGCTATCCAAGGTTATTGAGCTTGTTTTTATTAAACGGTTTTATTAGTCGGTTTTGTTTAACGGATTTATTTGAAGGTTTTTTATCCATTAACTTTCTTATTTATAATTTTAACTTTTGATGTATTTTGGAGTACTATTTAGCTATTTAGAATTATTCTGTAACTCTTTCACAATTCACATTGTGATTAATTCTTAACTTTTATTATTTCTTGTTTATTTAATATCTATTATGATCACAAATTGAAACCTATCTCTCCAAATTTGCCAAATTTTTCTTAAAATATTGCACTATACTCTTTACAAATCCAAATCCACCACAAATTTTGTAAAAAGGGTTAAAAATCAACAACAAAAGGAAACTAGAGATATAATTTCACTTTGGAAATTTTAAGTTTTACTTAATACCAATTGAAAGGGAATGAAATATAGCCAAAAAAAAAAAATATCAATTATATCACATTGGATCCTTTAAAATATAATATTATCCTAATTAAAGATTATTATCTTATTATATGTAAAATAGTAATTAAAAGTTTGAGTGAAATCACAAATCTTATTTTTGCTGAATTGACTTATTTCGCTCACATGTGGGTTTGTTCAAGGGGCTCAACACTCCCCTTCATATGTGAGTTATCCTTAACATTGGACCAAATCACAAGTCCAATGAGGTTTCATTACAAAATCATATAACAATAGGAGGAATAGCCTCCCTTAACCTTATAAAGAGTATTTAACTTTCTCTTATTTTCTCAATGTTGAAGTCTTACATGTTTTGTTTGAAAAGTTTACACTTCAACATAACCTGTATTGATACTATTAGCACATATAATTATATTTATTATAGAGTTAATATTATAAAACAAATATTTAAAGATAAATTTTAGGTAGCTTAATACATGCCAAAACACACTATATGAAAAGTGATGGCATTATCTCATGTTTTAATTTGTTTTACAAAACAAATAAATATGGATGGAGTGCATAGTATTTAAAAACAACCAATGAGAAATTGCTTTGTGGTTAAGAGCTTAAGATTGAGGGCATTTGTACATTAGGTTGCAAGTTCAAATTTGCTAACTCTATTAATTAAGGAGGCGTATATCACCAAACCAACCTTAATATGTAAATATCTCCAAATTGGCTTATGAAAAAATTATAAAAATTTGACATTCTAAAGGTTGACATTAAAGTTAATTCAATAAGATCCCACACGACAGTTTTTAACAATTTGTTATAGATTAGTGATAATTTGAAGTCAAAGTTTTTAAGTTTAACTCACAATAATGCAATGAGACAAAAAAAGTAGGGACGTATAGGGGGTCACTAATTAGACTTGCATTAATCAAAAGTTCACTCATGATATAAAAGTTATACGATGATTTTTCTTAACTCAGTAGGTTATATATCGCAAAATATCTTTTTGTTATATGTATATAATTTATATCAAGCTTAGGGCTGTTCAAGACGGGACCGGGCCAGGCCGAAAATTAGAATTTTAAGAACCAAAGACCGGACCGATTAAGTTGGGACCAAACCCGGACTTGACCGAAAAATCGGTCCAAACCTCGAATCGGACCGCTTTGGACCGATTTAAGATTTTTTTTAAAAAAATCTAAATTTTTAATAATTTTATGGAAAAGTCGAAAAAAGTAAAGGAAAAACTATATTTTAACGTTTTTTTTTTTGTATGTTTAGTACAAAAAAGCTCATAAAATTAAAGTTTTCTAAGCTTATTAAGGATAATCTTAACTATTATTTAAGGTTTCACACATAATTTTAAGCAAAAAAATCGGTCCGGTCCAAGACCATTTATTTATAGGGTTTTGGACCGGACCTGACCAAAGACCGAAAAAATAAATTTCTAGACCCGAAGACCCGACCACTTAATTCAGTCTGGTCCGGCCCGGGGTTAGTCTTGTAATACCCCGTATTTTTATACGTAAATTAATTTAAACATTATTTTATGAAGCATTTGAATAATTTGAATGAATTATTTATGGTATTTTATTAATTTAAAAAGGTTTATTTTAATTAAAGGTCCATTTTTATTTATTAATTGCTTTGAAAATATTTTATTTTATAGAAACTTTGAGGCATATTATTTTATAAAAGGAAGTTTTAAAGTCAATAGAATTTTTAAAGGAAATCAAATGACTAGTTTGAATAGGAGAATGAACCATTAAGGGTAAAAAGGGAATTTAAGGTTAGGAGGGTTTTGAGAGGGGGTATAAATATCCATCTTATGAGCAAGTTAGATCTTGCCCAAGGTGGAGAATACCCAAAGATAAACTCTCTTTCTCTCCCCTTTTATTTTCTCTCCCTTAATTTTCCCCCCTCCCCTTTTGCTTTCACCTTGCACAACACACACACACGCCGCACGGGTGGCCGGCTGCCACCACCACCACCGGCCGGTCACCACCAGCACTCGTCGGCAGCAGTCGCCAGTGGGAGGCGGCGGCAGCCGTCCTCCCTCCCCTTGTGCGTGTGGTTAAAAAAAAAAAAAAACCTCTTTCTCTTTTGTTTTAATTCAATCCAACTTTGATTTAATTATTATTTTTGGTGTGTGTGATGATTTTATGGTGTTTGAATAATGATTAGTTTGTATATAATTTTCAGATTTAGTTTTTGAATTAAAAAGCCCCAAATTGAAAACCCTAGGTTTCTAAATTAACGTATATTGATGGAAATTGATTGACGTTGGTTGGAATTATTGAAATAGGTGTTTTTAAACATAATTACAACAATTATTGGAATTATTGGAACGTATATACCTTGAGTATGAACATATGGGGAGAGTTATGCGACTTTATATTTGATCATAACTTTTACTAGGAGTACAAGACGTTGTATTTTCCTTTATTTATTTTATGCGCAGGATGTCCAGTCACTTTCATGTAGCATTTGCCTATCCGGTTAGCTCCCGGTGTAGTTTACCTCAATTTATTTGGGGCAGGGATCTGGTGGAAAACACGTTCGATGCGTAATCAAATTAAATAAGCAATTCATTTATTTATTGGTTGGTCGTTTGGTATGTTATATGCTTGTAACAGGTGCAACAAGGTAAGTTATGTGTTGATAGGATGAAAGCATGTTAGTTTGTACTGTTTACGCTTATGTACTCATCATTGCTGATTGTGTGTTTGTATGTTTGTTTGACCTTGTCTTTATCTTGGCCTTACGGTGACCCATTTCTAATCCCGAGTAGTGGGGACAAAGTAAAGAGAAGCTTTTCAGGTGATGAAGCATATTCATGATGGATATGAGTGAAGAGCGAATCATGCTTAGTTTCTATAAGAATATGATGTGGTTTATTGTTTTATTTATCATATATTTTGCTTGTGAGACTAACACAAAAAAATTTTAAATTTTGTTTTGGGTTTTGATAAGGGCCTACAATGGTTCCAAGTTGGAGGTTGATTTCGTTTGACTTTGGTTTGGCTCAACTTTTAAAGTTAACTTGTTTTGAATGATTTTTAAAGTGAGTCTTCCACTGTGAGTCTTTGATAATTGCCTTAGTCGTTTTCACGGTGGCGGTAATGTTTTAGAATTTCCTATTTCGTATTTAAAAGGAGCAAAACAGGTATTTTAAGGGAAAGGAATTTCTAGGGTGTTCCAAAGTGGTATTAGAGCATTGGTTGAGATTTTTTATTACCACTAAAGCCAAAAACGTGTTTTAAAGTATTTTGTTTTATACTTGGCCAAGTGTTTATTTAACCAAGTAATTTTAAAAATGAGTTATTTTATTTTATTTTAATTAAAAGAGGACCGAATTTTTTTTTATAGGGTCCAAAATCGATACCTAACTATTTTACACAATTCTACAAAATTAAGGTAGCGTATTGATCAAAAAATAAAATACTAATTTAACTTAACACATTGCTTTTAATATCCAACTTGACCCAACTTAAATGACTCAATAGTAACTTAAACCGTACTCGAAAATAACATGAATCAATTCAACCTAATCTAACCTACTCGACTACAAAGTCTACAATCAACTATAAATGTAGTTGATTTTATTTCTCACAATATGCTACCCAATATTGATTGAACTTGTACGATTAGCACCTTAATTGAAAGTCTATGGTGTTGTTTGGTTGGAGGTAAGAAGCATGGGAAATTCTATTTTCTAGGAAATGGATATAGCATGTGTTGTTTGGTTGGCACAAATTTATCAAAGTGGGGGTAATGGAAATTCCAAGGGAAGTTTCAATTCCCATTAAACATTGGGAATTCACTTACCAAGCCCCCCCTTGGTAAGTCACAATTCCCATGATTATTGTGGGGCCTACTTGCATTATTATCACTAATAATTTAATCTCTTTCTCTCTCTCTCCAAATTTGTTACCTTAAATAAAAAATTATCAAATTAACTAATAAAACATAGGAAATAAATTCCTAGGAAATCAAAGTTCCTACATTATCAACCAAACAAATTTAAGGTAATTCTTAGGAAATGGACAAGGGAAATTACTTCCCATGAAGTATAATTTCCTATGAGAACTCATTTCCCATGTCAACCAAACAACACCTAAATATGCCCTTGTACGTGAATAGACCCAAATACATTATAACTCATTTATGAATCGACTTGTGGATGATCAACTAAATTAGCTTGCTAGATTATTAAAGGGTGGTATTCAGGATATAAAATCAAATTCCGTCAAAATCGTTACTACTGTGCCTCTCTCTATACAAAAAAGTTTTAAAAATTAAGTCACATTATGATTTAAAATTTCAAATTGTACAAAGCCATACTAAATGACCTATTTGATACCTCTAAATATTATAGAGTAGACAATTATTAATTTTTTATTTTTTAATTTTTTTTATTGTAAGACCAGGCTGTCTTCACCTTAAAGTAATAAATAATTAAAAATAGTTTAACTTAAGTAAAAAAAAAGTTCATGTTACCAAAATTAATTTCAATTCAGTACAAATAATTTTTATTATTCATAAAATTCAATAACTGTAGTTATGATTTTGATTGTAAAAATTATGTTAATTTCTCTAAATTTGTGGTTTACAAGTCTTTATTTTTATCATAGATGCCGTATGACTATTAATTAATAAAATTATTTCTTTCCATAAAAAAAATAATCAATAACTTAAAAAAAAAATATAATTAAAAATCAAAAAAAATAATTTCCATCAGAAAAAATAATTTTAGTTCAAAAAAATATTGCAAAAATAGGTGAAAAGAACCCGGCCTAACTTCTTACCCCATTGTTTAGATTTATCCAAATAAAAAAGACATTTCAAGTACTCCTAATTTTGACACTCCAATCTCTTGCTTATCCCCTCCTAAAACCTCTCAAACTCTCACCATGACTACCACCTTCCTCCTTCTCCCCACCAAATTCCTCCCTCCAAAACCTCCATTCCTCCCACTCTCCACTCTCTCTCTTCCCCCCACCACCACTTTCTCTCTCCTCTCCTCAAAACCCCTCTTCACCCCTCTCAAACTCCGAGACTTTCGGGTTTTCTCCGATGACGGGGACGCCGATGGCGGAGGAGATGACTATGAAATGGACGATGAGGAGGTGGAGGAAGTCGATAACAAGAAGGATTTCGATGTCGAATACGAACCACTTGGGATTGTTTCTTCTGTTGGGATGAATGATGATGAGGTTATTCAGGTTGTTCAGAGTAAGAATTTTGTGAATACTCAAGAAAGGGATTCTGTTTTGGTGGTTGATTATCGGATTAATGAAGAGGAGTTTCATAAGATTTGTTTGTTTGATTGTGATTTCTTTATTCGGAAACCCCCTGATCCTGATAATGATGTCTATGATTTTAGAGAGGTAATTTTATTTTTACTTTTTAAGAAATTTGTTTTTGTCTTGTTTTAGTTTTTAAAATTCTGAATTTTTGTTAATAATTTGATTCATATGTTGTTTATAATTACATTTTTTGAGAATTTTCTGGGTTTATAGTTAAATTGATAGAGAGTTTGCTGTTGATTATGTATTTGTGAGATTGCTGAATTTTTTGGTTAGAATTTCTTCGTAATTTGTTATTAATATTAGTTTATTGACATTTTATATGTTTCTTATTTGTGAAATTGTCATAATTTTTGTTGATGTACTCTTTGGCATTTTCTGCAGATGTATGTAACACCACCAGATACAGATGTTTACTCAATTCCCAAAGTTCTGGCTCCCATGCCTGATAAGGTTAGCTTGTTTCATCTGGTTACTTTAAATTTTGTGTTTGAAGAATCAATTGCGCGATATAAATACATTGGTGGAAATGCTTTTTATTTCAGTTGTTACTTACTAGACTGAAATGGAAGCCATTACCCCATTGCTTCCAGAGGGGAACCTCCTAGGAGCAGGGTAGTGGAGTGGTTAGATTTATGTAGTCTAGTGTTACAATGCCAATGTGCTGCTCTAAAGTCTAGTCGTTTGTTCCCCAATGTTTACAAAGAGACTATTCTCATTTAGCCATTAGACATCAAAATGGCTATTGATGGTCTACATTGTCAAATTAAACTAATTTTAAATAAGAAATTAATTAGTCTCTTGCAATCTAAATTTATGCTAACAACGTCATCTACATAAACCACATTTTTAAGGCATTTGGCAGGAGTTAGTCACATGCCCTTTTACAGGAACCCTTTTCTAGTAAGTAGACTTGAATTCATAGCCTTGATTCCCATCTTCAACGTTAGCTCAAAGGGACAAAGATTACTATTTGGTTTGTTTATGCAAGTGTGTGTGTGGTTGGGGGGGGGGTAGATTCCTCAAATGTTCATCTTCCCATAACCATAAAAAGTCAACTCTCAAGGGCTCCAAACTCTTTAGGTCGTAATTTATGAGCTTGTTTAAACATGCCACTCCTCTAACCTAAGCTTATTGGGTCAAGTAGATCACCTTTGAAAGCTCACTAGCATGTGTGGAAATTAACATTCCGCTCCACTAACCTAAGCTTACCAGGTCAAATAAATCAATTTTGAAAGGTCACTAGGCTAGCATGCTTGATGCTTTCTTGGCTATCTTCTTGTTCAATGTTCATCTCTGCTGAAACTAGATAGCAAATAGATAATTTCCAATAAAGTAGATTATATTTTATGTTATGATAATTTGATTTATTTTTTGTTTGTGATCTTTTTGTAGTGTAAACCAATATTTTAGAATATCATCCTCTTATTTTTGTAATTATGTGTGAAGTGCAGTATATTCGATGTGCAAAGAGTGATTATGGATGCTACAATGTGACTGAACCACCAATTGATGCCCCTCGAGATCCAATGTATAAATCTGAGCGAGAAGTCTCTAAGGTAAAAAGACTTTTTTTTTGTTAAAATCAATTTTCTACTTTTTGTTTGCATGGCATTAGCAAAGTTCAATTTTTTTAATGCCATGAATATGTGATGGAGACTTGGTAGATATATTATCTTTTTCTTTCAAAAATTGTGATCAGCCTGTCCTGTACTTGCTAGCTGACCAAAATTGTCATTTAATCAGATTATTTTCTGGTTATTTTTCAGGTTTTCCTGACAAAGCATTATAGAAATAGGAGATTAAACGACCCAGAATTTTTTTTAGATTTCGAGGAGATATATGTTATTGATTCGAGAACAAAGTCTATTACACGTGCAAAAGTTTTGGTAAGAATTATCCTTTATCCTTCATTTTAGCTCTTTACACTTGTGGCTATAAATGATCTGTGGAAACTTAAATAGTTTCCTGTGTACTAGACTCGTGATGCATATGGGCTACCCTCCTCACAATCCAATTCATCCGCCTCACTATCAGTAGGATCCTTATTGGGGCAGTTGTGTACAATTCAATACTCCATATATTTTCAACCATGTATAGATGTTGATGTCAAGAGTAATTGGATGAGTCTTCTTAGAATCTAATTGGGCTACTTTTTTCGAGTCGATACCAGAAAAATTGTAAATAAGATAATAATTGAACGAGGTGTCGAATTTGAAGAATGAGATCATACAGATGAACTAAAAGAAGCATTGGATGCAGGGGAGGATAAAAGGAAACAAAATTGTAAGAGGGGCAAAAAATTTGTGGGAACTTTGTGATACTTCTCCCCCTCCCTCCTTCCCCCCCCTTTATTTTATTATTTTTACCTTGAGGATGTATGGGTAGGATGTTAGTGGGAACTTCAGTTGTCATATGCGAATTATGCCCACACATTGAACCTGATGATTTACTGTTTAGAGTTTAAAAGCCTTTAGGTGCAAATTTTAGTCAAAAGATTAGGAGTTGGGACTTTTTAAAATAGAATTTCTGCTGGTGTTGCATTTGATTCTTTTGGAATTACGGTGTGACCTTTGTGTGGGGAATTTCAAGAAGTACATGGCAGATGGACTTAGTCTGGTGATTGTTTACTGCTATAAGTTCTGTCCACTTTTTCTACCACGCACTAGGAATCACAGTTTATACTGCCTCATCAGTCCAATAGGCCTAGCTGTGTGGCCTTAATAGTCATTGCAAGTATTGCCTTTTACAATTTGTCATTTTGAATAATTCTTTCTTACAAAAGTCCTGTTTATTTGTCATGAACTGCACTGGATGTCGTTTGGAAGTTTGTTTATCCATTTATGACATGAGTAGGAATAGCTTTCTGAGAGCATGCTTGTCATGAGATCTATTCAAGAAATGGAGGTGTATGCGTGTATGTAACATCTACACTGGAGAAGTGAGAAAGTCATCATATCCCGGGTTGGCGTAACCATGATGAGTGATGAATCCTTGACAAGACTGTCACTCGTTTGGAGCATTTAGTTTGTAATCTCCTCCCCTGTGTTTGTTCTCTTTGGATCATTTTACCCCTTGATTTTAGGCTGAGTATAGTTGATAATGGACCAAATTGGTAGGACACTGGGACGGTGGGACCAAATGTAGTGGATGTGAGAGTAACGTGATGTTCCTTCATGGTCACTTATCGGTGGAACCATGCAGTACCAGCCACGAGATAGATCTTCCAGTGAGGAGCAAGCTCAAAGGAGCAAATGAAAAAGGAAACTGGGGAAAACAAAAGGGGGCTGAGGCCTGAGGGAGTAACTATGATGATGGATTGCAGGAATGGAGTCCATGGATCTGATGAAATAGATATGTATATATTGGCAGTAATCGTGTGAAGGAGAGGAAGAATAGCTAGGTTATGGAACTAGCTGTATTATTTAGAACATTCTGGTGAATGGGATATACATATTTGTCTAATTGATGTCAGTATCCAAGATACTTGATGTTTTCTGCTTGTTAACCTGCTTCACTGAACTTGTTTCTAGAACTTTAGAATCATAATTGATCCGGTCAAGAGATAAGAGTAATAGTGTGGAATAGTTTATTAAGTTCTCCACTTTGTCCCTGGACTATGGGTCAACTTTCAACCGTAGGGGTATAGTTTGAACTTAAATTTTCATTTTATTATTTGTCTGTTTTGACGTATATCACGTCCATTAGTTTTTCTAGTAGTAGTTAAATTTTTTGTATGCATTTATCAATATATGGCCTGTCATTTTCAATTTCTCGCATGTAAGAGGAGGCTCTCTGTACAATCGTACTAGAGAGATTATTGGCAATGTAGTCCTGCTGCTCCTGCATCTCTAGCTCTATTGTGATTCTTGATTCTTCCCTCTTATTAGAGGGAATATTGGCTGTTGTAGTCCTACTATTGTACTGCTAATGTTAATTGAAGATTACATTCTCATTCCAAAGAAGTGAAAGAACCATTAGAAGCATCGCCATGTAAACTTCCCCTCCCTTCATGGAGTGTTTTTGAAATCCCATAAAATCATGTGCTATCTTTATCTTGAATCTGCAATAATACTCCAGAATAATTATCATCTACTTGGTACTCTAGAAAGACAAGCAATCAAAAAACTTGATGATTAAATCTACAGTAGGAAATCACAGCACCTATTAGGTCCCTAATTGACTTAATGTTTGGTCATGCATTTGAACTCTGTCCCTTGATGGATCATGCTTCTTTTCAATACGCTCTCAGGAAACTTCTAATTCTGTTAAATGATGAAAATTTTCTGTATAGGCCTTGCTACTGTTGTACTGTACTGCATTTATTGAGGCAGATTGTAATCAATATGGAGAAGTGTAAGTGTGTAACCCACTGCTTTTGCATTCTGAGCCCTGATGCTCCAATAATAGTTTCTCTGTGGCTTCATTTGTTCCAAGCCTACCAAGATAATGTTTCTCCATTCCATTCTTTAAATATCTGCCAGTTGCTTCTGTCTCCTTGTTTCCTTGCGTGACCACAATTTGGGTTCTGACATAGGTCAACCAAAATTGGCTGAAAAAAAAATCCCATATAAGGCAAGTTATAATTTTAACAATTCAGCATGGCGTTTCATTTTTCCGCTGTTTCCTTACGCATAAGTACAATTAGACTTACTTGAATAGAGAATAGACTGTAAAGAACCTGTTGCCTGCAACTGAAGGACCTGGAAGTCATAAACCTTGTTCGTCCATCTGTAATAAAATTTTATGTTTCTTGTCAAAAGTTTGTATAAATTATGGTCTGTAGAACAAATTATCCATATTGCATCATATTTTCACACTCTTTTTAATCGTGACATGAATGGTTGAATGGCTGTATGACACAAGCCTCCAGGATCCTGCTATAGTATTTTTCTTTGTATCTTCATCATCATGCTGTCCACAGCATGGCCTTCTAGTTCTTTACATTTTTTGTTTAACTGAGAAACCACGGCCATTATCATTTTTCAGAAACATTGGTTTAGTTGTCCATGTGTTCCAAGTATACATATCAGCTGTTCTTTCCTGCATGCTTAATCTCTCCCTCCTTGGGCTTAGTTTGGTATGATTGATAACTTTGGCAGTCTTGGTGTGATCATTATGCTCTAATTACATGCAATTTGTATGTGCGCATGAGGGTATTCCTATGTTTTGTTTTGTTATCATGCTCCATCATATTCTTGTATTGATGAGTTTACTGACTGATTGGGTCTTTCCATTGATTAGGTCACAGTGCCAGAAGGGAGAAAGAGGGACAGAAAGGATGACTTGCTTGTGATCCGTGATAACGGGAACTCATTCAAGATAATTCCTGCGGTCAGTATCTTTATTCTGATCACCCCCCCCCTCCCCCTCTTTTGAATCATCTCATGTGAACCTTCAAACTTGCATACCCGTATTTGGGAGTTGCTAATTAATTTACCTGATGCATGGTGCAGAATCAAAGAGATGATCCAACCACTGTCATAGAACGGGAAGAGTGGACAAAATCTAGGCAAGACATGGAGAAACATTTAAGGAAGCTACGTGATTTCAGCATATCGAATTGGATCTAGAACCACTTCCATTAACAAGGCAGGCATGATTTGTAACTCTCCTGAGTAATCACTAATGTACATTACGGAGCACTTATTGTTTATGATAGAAATTTATTAAATAGTCAAGTTGTCATGTAGTAGTAGAACTACCAAATTAGAACTACCAAATTAGCCAACAAGTCCCAGAAAATGAATGTGTTTATAGAGTAACTTCACATTTAGGCCAAGATTTTTATCAATTAAATTCGAATGGACACTTCCACAATATTTTTTAATGAATGTGTTCATAGTAACTTCACATTTAGGCCAAAATCTCTATCAATTTAATTCGAATTGACGCTTCCACATCGTTTTTTGGAAATATTATTCGAAACTAAAGTGGAAAAATAACACTAGTTTATCTCTAAAATAGTATCAAGCCATCACTTGAATAATTAATAAATAAAAAAAGCTCTTCCTAGTCTAATGTAAGTTTTTGTGAGACCGTCATATACATGATTTTACCACAAAATAAAAATTTACTGTAGATTGGATGATTGTGACAAAATGTTTTTTGGATGATATGGTGTTACAAGTAATTAAGTTAGACATGTTTCAGTATCCACTTCATATACGTACTGTATTTTTTGTTTTTGGTTTTCAAGATCATAATTGAAGGAAAAATTATCTTATACCGTATTGATATAACTGTTCTAAAAATCATACAGATACTCCTCTGTGAAAGTAGCTAGCATATTTTATCAAACACTTTTATCTCTCAGAAAAAGAATAGATTGTAGACAAGCATTTGTGGTTAATTAAGTTGTAAAAATTAATTATAGCTGCCTTAGATGATGTTAAAATTACTACTCGTAATTACTTGCTACAAGGATTTGGACTATTAGTTAATAAAAATTTTGAGAGTAATACTCAAAATCCGAAATCAAATTATGTTTCTTATTTGTTGTTGTTGTTTTTTTTTTATTTTTATTTTTTCTTGACATATGCTTAATCAATAGCTATTACAAGCTAAAAAAGTTCAACAAAATACTTAAATGAGCTAAACTAGAGACAAATTTAACAAGATCCCACATAACTATATTTTTGCTTAACTATAAATTATCAAATCTAGTTAAAGTGGCACATATAAATATTTAAAAGTCAAAATTTTAAATAAAAAAAAACAGAGGAGGTAAAACAATAATAAAAGCTTAACCTCTTGATCTTCGAAGGAACTTGATTGCTTGAAACACACTTATTGCTTTCGGTCGTACTTCAAAAAAGTGCACAACTTACCTCTGTTATTTACTATTACAAGAACTCCCCGTCAGGTCTGAGCCACAACACAAAGAATAGACCAATTGTCAAAGCCCAATGCAAGAAAAAACTGCCTCACTTGAACCTAGACCTGGCAAATGGGTAGTTCAGGTCGGGTATAGGTCGGGTCGGGTCATTTCAGGTTTCAGGTATGGCTCGGGTCATTTTTGGGTCAAGTATGTTCGGGTCAAATTAGGTCGGGTCATGTTCGGGTTGTTCCATTTAATTTGTGGATCTAGCTCAATTCAATAATTTTATATTTTATTATTGTTATAATAAGAACTATCAATTCGGTTTATGAGTGTGGATACAATTGAAAATGAACAATTTAAATTATTTTTGGCACCAGACATTTTAGTTCAATTATAAGGTAATTTTAGTTCGGGACATTTCGAGTATTGGGTCTGTTCGGGTCAATTTTGAGTATCGGGTTTGTTCGGGTCAAAAAATTCGGGTCAATTTTGGGTCGGGTCAGGATCGGATCAACTCTATTTTCGAGTCGGGCCAATTTCGGGTTTCAGGTCATTTTCGGATCGTTGTATTTAGGTCATTTCGGGTCATGAGTCGGGTCATTCGGGTCGGGTTATCGGGTCTGAGTTAGGATTGCCTGATCTACTTGAACCTAACCCTTTATTATTAAGGGAGGAAACTCTAACCTTAACTTCACCCTTACCACCGAAAAAAATGCGTTTAACGAAATTTCTCTTTCAACAACGGCGTTTACCCTTGGCTCCTTGTTTCGCTGGTTAATCGTATTCAATCACACGTTACGACTGTACCAAAATATATCTAATAATCCAAGAAAAATACAAGGGAGTATACTTATGTAACTTGTACATTAGTACATATTCTATTTTTAGTAAATTGTAGTGTTGAGAGACGACTACTCTAATTTATAGCGTTATTTTCTTTCCTAAAACAGAAAACGAAAGTACAGGATATAAGCAGCAACATCACTAATATGGGTATATTCCAATATTTATCCATAATGGTACAAGGTCATTGTCTAATCAAGGCATTATTTGTAGTTGTAATTAATTGAAGCACGTAAACAACAAAAGTCTAATCATTAAATCATTTACAAGCTTCTATTCATATCACATGCATGTATCTTATCATACTAGTACGGAATATATTATTTCTTACACGGCTAAATAATACTCCGTACTACACGATCATACTATTAACCATATACTTTTGACTTTTTTTCCCCTCAAACTAAGCTACTTTAACATAATTAAATGCGATTTGATGGTGAAGTTATGTGGAGGTTTTTCCCCAATGTCTCAAGACTCCCATATACTTCCTCCGTTTTGATATGACTGTCTTATTTACTGTATAATCTTACACAATTTTTATTATATAATTGTAATAACAGTTTTCTTAGCTTAGGTATACCATTTTTCAAAAAATTATTACACATCTAAAAATAAAAATCGAGATTAATTGAACAAGATTTCAAGTGACTATGAATTATATGTACAAGGTTTAATCTAGAAGGTGAAAACCCTAACCCTCCTATGGCTAAGCATGCACGTGAGACCATCATTATCACACAATTAATGCAATGGCCGTCAGCTGATGAAGAGTTGTCCATCAACAAACACCCTTTGAATCAAAGGAGTTGTATTCATACAAAGAATTGTATTTATTTGTATCCAAAAGAGTCTTCTCCAAAATACCACTTCCTCAGTTTTGGATGAACTTTTTATTTAACTTTCTAATGATGAAAGCTTGTAAATCTTGACTTTAAATAAATACTCAGTGTTACTCCGTAAAACTACACTAGTGGAGTAATTAACTAAGTTTAATGCATCATATACGAAGTTATTGAAACGTTTGCAGTAGACAACATGGGAAGTCATTACAACAAAATAAGAAGATACTTGCAACTTTTTACTAATAAAAGTCACTCTAGTTGTACATAGATTATTTATAAGGAAACTTACCGTTTAGCAATTAAGTACGGAATACTTGTAAAAAAAAATAAGTACAAAGTATATAAGTCAATCTACTCAATTAAAAATATTATAAGTATGACAATTCAATACTGAGAAAAATACACTTGAATTGAATCTGATCCATACTTAAAACTAACACACTTGAAATTGGGTGTCTCAAATTTTATTCCACCCTAATAGCTTAACATAATTACTTGAAAATAATGAATGTGGATTAAATTGATTTAGGAGAGTAGGAGTTTTTTTCATGATCGATAAGGCATTTTAAAAAAAAAAACTCGAAATTGATTTTACCACCTATTAGAAAGGGAGAAAACCTAACCATGAGATCGATCATTATTGCACAATGTGGCAATGGATACATATGAACCAAGAGGTAGGCAAGAACAAAACATTAGTAGGTCACACACCAAAATAAAAAAAGGTACAATGTATTTTTTATAATTGTCAAATATGAATGTACCAATTCAATACATAATGTGAAATAAAATTCATGAAATACCATAGAATTCAATTCTACTTTATGTTAACTTTCCCAAACATACCAAAATAATATTAGTGACCATGATTTCAATGCTAGAGTACGGAGATCAAAGTAAAAAAAAGTAAAAGGAATAGAACACAAACAAATCAATCATCACTCTCTATGATGATGCAAACAATAGACCAACGGTTAACAAGGTGACACTAACTATCAAACAAACACCTAATCAACAACCCAATATTTCGTCAAAATTAAAGAAATTATAAATTCCTTTTTTTTTTTTTTTTTTTTTTTTTTATTTTAAGAAATAAAAAATCAGTCTTTAAATTCAGTTGAATATCACTTGTCAAATACACAAACCCCTTTTCAGCCAAACCCTACTACCCTCCCTTTGAAAGTTCCTTGTCCTTCATTCCTTTCTTTTTCTTATTAATTTATTTATTTTTACTTATTTTCTTTCATAATCATTCATCATCTTTATTCAAAAACTAGCTAGTTTACAAATTAAAACAACAAAAATATATAAAATTTAGAGAGAGAAAATGGGGAGAGGAAAAATAGAAATAAAGAGGATAGAAAACGCAACAAATAGGCAAGTAACTTTCTCAAAGAGAAGAAATGGAATCATAAAAAAAGCTAAGGAAATTACTGTTCTTTGTGATGCTAAGGTTTCTGTTGTAATCTTCGCTAACAATAATGGCAAAATGTATGATTACCATAGCCCTTCTACCACGTATGTCATCGTCCTTAAACTTTTAATTTCCGATTCTTTACTTTATTATTACTCCCTCAGTTCAGAATTAATAGTCGTGTTGATAGTTTATGTACTTTAAAACCCTGATAGTCGGAGTTTTTAACGGAATTATTTTTTCTTTGAAGGGTGGAACATATACTGGATAAATACCAGGAAATTTCCGGGGTGAAGCTCTGGGATGCTAAGCATGAGGTGGGTTGATATAAAAAAAAAAAAAAAAAAAAAAAAAAAAACACTTTTTTATAAGGTATTTGTTATTCTTTTATTCAAAAAGGAAAAAAAAAAACCTTTGTTAAAAAAAAAAAAAAGTGTTTGTTATTCTTTTACAGGATATAACAAAGGTTTTTTTTTTTTTTTTTTTTTTTTTTTTTTTTTTTTTTTTTTTGGGAGATGATAGAAATATATGCAAGAAAGATAGGAAAAATTGATCATATGAACAGATCTATAAATGGGTTGGGCTTGATTTAGTATCTAAGCTTTATATTAGTAGTTTTATGGTTTTTTAGACAAATATGGAAAGCTATACTACCCTAGATATCAGATCTGAATGCTTGTTATGTTACATCTTGTAAATCTCTTCTATTCAAGTTATTTTTCCATTATTTTATTTTATTGTTAATATTATTTCATAGATCTATGCAAGTTCAACAAAATATCCATTTTTTTTTTTAACAAAAAATACATCAAATTCTTTTTGTTGATTCTGTTTTTGGTCATCCCTAACCCTAATTAATAATTCAAAAAACATAAGTTATATTCATATACTTCGTATCTTTTTTTCCTTTAATTTTTTTTTTATTTCTGGTTTGCTTTAAAATATACATTTTTGTAGGTAAATTCATGTTGGCAAAAGTAAAGGATTGTATACTAATTAATTGCTAATTTTATTAAATTGAAGCAAATACTAGTATTTACTCCTAGTTAGATTGTATTTCTGATTTAAAAATTATTTTTCATTGATACAAGCTAATTTATGGTTCATGATGCAAAAAATTGTGTATTCACAGAATCTCAAGAATGAGATAGATAGAGTCAAGAAAGAAAATGATGACATGCGGATCGAACTCAGGTGATTAATTAAAAAAATCAACCACTTAATATCTTTATATTTTGAAATTATGAAGTACTAAAAACAATTTCTAGACATAACTTGATTTATACTTCCTATTTTGTTCTAAATATATACTTTGTAGCACGGAGTACTCGATAACATAATTTAACAAGTTAAAAAATAAAATGGTGTGTTATAAACTATATGTAGGCACTTGAATGGAGAGGACATTGCATCTTTACAATACCCAGATTTGATTCGCCTCGAAGAAGCTCTTGATATTGGTATTGCTAGAATTAATGACAGGAAGGCAAGTATTTTCTCCTTGTTATTAAATCCATATGAAATTTAATACTAACACGATATTTCTTATTTAAGCTAATTGCTTCGTATAATTTATAAATGAAATAAAATATGAGATTATATCGAGTCTATGATTTACTAAGGAGTATTTATGTAATTATGTTACTTATTATTGTTTCTTTGTTTTTGACAGATGGAAGTTTACACGATGCACAAAAATAATGTAAGTGTAAAACTTAATTATTTCCTAGTCTAATAATCTTCACATTTAGTATCAATTCTTTTACTTTAATTTCTTCACCTTGATTTTCACTGACCTGATTGCTGTTTTTTTTGTTGAACTACTCCACTGTTAATGTAATGTTATTAATCTCAATCATCAAAATCATTGGGATTTATTTATTGCTGAATTAATGTTGATGATTGTTTGGCCTATTTGTACATTAGTTTATGATTGAAATGTGATTCTTGAAAATTGATCAGACATCGATGCTTGAGGAGGAACAGAAACAGCTCACTTACATGTTGGTATGTTTTTCGTTTTCCATAATGCTACTTTCATGCTTACTAATGCTTGGAGAACACGAGGTTAATGATTTAAGTGAAGCACACAAATGCCAGCTTATGTTAATTATGTGATACATAGTAAAAAGCTAAAAGCAACCTACTTAATTAGCTTACAAAAATTAACTTTGAAGAAGATTAATTTTCACAGGACATCCTACAATTAATTTCGGACAATGCACTTAAATGTAACCAGATAACCAATGAAGCAACGACTGCTAAAACTTGTGCTGAACAATACTCACTCTTTATCATTGTATGTTGTTTTCTAGGCCTTATTTTATATACACTATAACAAACCTTGGTCTAAGTGTTTTTATAAACTACTTTTATATACCTCAGCTCATATTTATATGAGTGTTAATTACTGTTTATTGAACAATTTCCTTATTTAGTGTATTGCATTCTTGTACATACACAGAACAAGCAAGAAAATGAAATGATAGATGGTGGCGTTCGCCATGCTCCACAAGAGAGGGATTACCATTACCAGATTCCTTATGGTTATCGATTGCAACCAATGCAACCAAACCTACAGGAAAGGATGTAGATGATCTGATGTTCGGAAAAATAATGCTGATGTCTAGCTTGCATAATTGCTAGCTAGCTACTATGTATACTTCTCCGGCTATATCATACCCGGAAGAGGATCCTAGCTAGCTAGCTACGTGCGTGTGTGTGTTGTAATAATTGAAGGCTATCATCATTGCCTTGATACTATGTTTGTGTGGCCTTGGTGTATCGTGTATGTGTGTGCTTGTTATATATCAATAGCTTGTTTGTTCCAATTATCTAAGAAACTAATAAGCTAATTAAGCAAATGGATTGTGGTTTTGTTATGACTCATGACTTAGTCATGGCTCATAGATTGTTAATATATTCATTAATATACTACTGGAAATAATTTGTTTGTGTGTGTTTCCTAAATATAAGTAGTGTGTCTCTCTTTTTCCACAATATATATCCTTTTAATTAGGCAAATAATTGAAAATTGTGGCTTTTTTTTTAAAAAAAAAATTAAAAATAAAAACAAAATAAAATTGGCTGTTTAATTTTCAATATAGCGAGACCATAGTCTTTTTGTCAATGTTCGTATGGTTGTGAGATCGAGTTTATTTCTTTTAGGACAATTGCGAGTTATTGTAAGATGAAGTTTTGATTGAGATTGATTGTTACTTCATATTATTAGCGACATAAATATGATTGATAATACTACATATACATCTTTTTCTATGTGTGTGTGGAGAGTGCATACAATGAATTGAAGGTGTGATCAAGTGAGCAAGAGTGCATACATCTTTTTCTATGTGTGTGTGGATGATGTATGGCTTGCACGCATAGAGCAACCGCACACATGATACATTGGTCACTTATTTACTGATTATGATATATGACTTGTTTATCCAACTGAGTATTGTAGTATGTGGATCATATGGTGTCCCAATCTATCCTTAGACTACATATATAGTTATATCTAACTATTAGCACATGTTTAGGTACTTGCAAGATGCAAGGACAAGTTATAGCATAGGACTGATGTTAAAAAGTTATACGTGACTCTTAGGGTTGTCCTTAATCATATTATCACGTTGATTTTAAGTTGAATGTTTTGACATTAATAGTTTAGTGATGTAAAATCTTTTCTAAATGTCTTTGCAAACATAAAATACCAATGTACCTATCAACATCGGGCCAATTTCATGCCAGGTCAAAGCAGTTTGTGTGCCAGCCCGACCAATTTGATTTTGACATGGTAAAGTGGCTCAAGATGTGTCAAAGAAATAATCTCCATTATTAATTCCTTTATTACGGAGGATTTAAATATGTACTACGTCAGAAAATGAGTTTTACCCTTAGCTTATCCAATTTTTTTTTCTAAAATTGTACAAAGTCAATGTCTAAATTTTTGAACCAAAAAGAGTTCCAACAAGCTATACTATTTACACAGATAAATAACACACATTTATCTAGCTTGATTATCACACAATATGATGTGATGTGATGGTGAATAAGATGTGTGACTCTCATATAAGAAATTGTAAAATTGATTTGAATGGCTAGGTCAAAACCCTAACTCTCCCTATAACTAAGACCTTCATTTTCACAGAACACAATACATACCAGTCAATATGGCATGTGTCAATTGATTAACACCCCCTCCAATATAATTCATCAATATTCTTGAAAAATAATCAGACAAAGATTAAATAGTAATCCAAAGTCTTGTCTAAAGTACTAATAATAAACCTTTTTTTTTTTTTAAAAAAAAAAAAAAAAAAAAAAAACAGTATTTAACACACTAGTAAAAAAGATGCTATAGAAACTACCACAAAACAGATATTGCACCATTTGCACACACAAAAGAGTACATCTAGATGATGCAAAATGACCAACGGTTAACAAGGTGACACAAACTATCAAATGCCTAATCAAAAAAGCAACAGAAAACCATGACATCAAATCATAATATACTTTCAATGCAGAGTACGTTTATACGGAGTACTACTTTTATAATACTCCGTAGTTAAACAATTTTGACTTTTTACGGGTCTAAGACAAATACGGAGTACTTCGTACAGTATGTATCACCACATAATTTTACTTACACTGTGTATACAAAAATGTGGTTATTTAACAAAAATTCCAAAATAATTTACCATTTAGAAATCGATAAATTAAAAAAATTTCTACCTTTATTACCAATCGCCGTTTTTCCTAGTTGGTAAAGGCATGGAGTCTTGTGTGAAAAATATTATTAAAATTAGCCTCAAAGTATATTTTCAAAATATCAATATCATATAATACAGATATCTATCAATTAAAAAAGTAAAAATGTGATTAAAATTATACGGAATACATTTACAAATGTAAAGTTAAAAAAGGTGCGTGTAATTATTTTAAAACAAAAGTATTATAGAAGTTAACATAAACCAAATAAGTTTAAACATGTATGTAAATCATTAGTCAAAATTACACCAAATAATTTAATTATTCCATATATAACCAAACCCTACTTCCCAACTTTTTAAAGCCCCCTTGTCCTCAAACCCTTCCTAATAAAGGCACACCCCTTAGCTTCAATTCATTACCACATCTTCATCTCTAGCCTCCTTCCATTTTTATTCTTCATCTTCAATTCATTACCACAAAGTAACAGAAAAAAAAAAAAAATGGGGAGAGGAAAGATTGAGATAAAAAGAATAGAAAACCCATCAAACAGGCAAGTAACTTACTCAAAGAGAAGACATGGGATTTTCAAGAAAGCTGAAGAAATTTCTGTTCTTTGTGATGCTAAGGTTTCTTTGGTTATCATTACTAACAATAGCAAAGTGCATGCTTATCATAGCCCTACTACCTCGTAAGTCATCGCTACTCATTCAAATTACACTATCAATGTGATTATTAGTTTCGGACAAAGGTATTATTGACATATATGCTTGATTTTGCCAATGTTTTTTTTTTTTTTTTTTTTTTTTTTTTTTTTTTTTTTTTTTTTACCTTTATATTTTGATTTACAAAAGGGTGGAAGATATACTTGAACACTACCACAAAATTTCTGGCAAGAGGCTTTGGGATGCTAAACATGAAGTAAGTTTAATTTAATCCATTTCAATGTTATAATTTTCTTTCTTTTTTAATAAGTCTATAATTTTATTTTATTTTTAAATAAAAATAAAACTTTTTTCTCCATCTATTTTAGAGTGCCTGTTTTTCTTCAGGGGATAATATGCACTTTGTTACACAAATTATTAATATATTTATTGGGTTTCTAAAAATATGCAAGAAATATAGAGAAATTTATCATTTGAACAGATCTAAAAACGGCATAGGTTATTCACAAGAATTTTAAGGTTTATTGGACAAAAGGGAAAGATATAGCTGCATGCCCTAGATCTGTATTTGTTATGTTACATCCTTCAGATCTGATCTGGTTTTCTTAATTTTTTTTTATTTTTTATTTTTTATTTATTTTTTATTATTATTATTTGGACAAAAGAAATTCATCATTATTTTTCTTCAACTAACCAAGTTTTTTTTCAAAAAAAAAAAAAAAAAAAATCTTAATTTTAATTTGATGAAATTCCCACATATTTATTTCCCAAGAATACAAATTTATTTTTATTTTATTATCTTTTTCTTTATTATGCAACTAAGTATCACTAATGTAATTAATTATCTACAATAGACGGGATCGTTAAATAGAAAATCTATAATAAATGGACTTAATAGGCTAATTTTAATTAAAAAAATAATTACTTCGTATTTTAATCTGTTTGTACTCGTAATTGGTAACAATATGGTGTGCGAGTATTTTATTTATATTAAATTTTTGAAAGTTTGTGCATTTTATATCAACATATTCTTTTTGATCTGGCATAATTGATGTAAATGGTCACAGAATCTGAGCAACGAGATAGAAAGGATCAAGAAAGAGAATGACAATATGCAGATTGAACTCAGGTAATTATAAATCTATGATACATGCTAGTTATATCTTCTATATTATTTTAAAAACTTAAATAATATGTTTGTTAATCAAAAGAATTATTTAATGAATTAGTAATAATGTAAACCAAGCTAAAGGAATATCTTAGTTTCAGCGCGATTTTGTTTGTTCAAATTACTTAGGCACTTGAAAGGAGAGGACATTGCAGCATTACCATACACAGAATTGCAGCAGCTAGAGGATGCTCTTGAACATGGTATTTCTAGTGTACGCGACAAGGAGGCAAGCAACTAATTAAATTTCTCTTAAATTTGTTAATTAAAACCCTTTAATTACACATGTTTTATTAATAAGCATGTTTTATTTGTGATTTTATCTAGAGTATGTAAAATTGCACAGCATAATAATCTCGGTCAACCTAAATAGTCTTTTGTGGTATGTCTTAATAAGCTTGTATATTTTACTTATTACGGACTACATTTTTTTGTAACAGATGGAAATCTACGGGAAGCTCCAAAAGAATGTATGTGTAATTCTTATAGCGTATCTTGTTTCGTCGTTTAAGTCTTATAAAAACATACACTTCTTGCCTAATGCTATTGAACGAATGCTTTTAGCGAAAATATATAATTAACTATATGTATATTTGATTTGGGGTTTTCATGCTTGATGTAATTTTATTTCTTGAAAAATTTAATCAGGTAAGGAGGCTTGAGGAGGAGAGAAAGGAGCTCACTTATTTATGGGTAAGCATGTGTTTTGTTTCCCTCCATATTCTTTGATCACGTTTATTTGCCTAGAATTAGTAGTAGCCTATGTTGAATGTTGATAGTGTAATTTGAACGTCTAAGGTCACAACTAATTCAAATGAGTATATTAGGGGATAAGGTCTCTGCCCTCTTGCAACCTTGCTTTGTATAATGTACTCAAATTTGACTGATCAACACTAAGGAGGTTCCACTTCAAAACCATATGGCAATGAGGGGAATAGCCCCTTAGCTTTATAAAGTGGACACAACTTTCTCTTTTCTTCAATGTGGGATACACATCATAATACTCATCTTCACATTCACTCTCCTTCAATGTGGGACAACACTTTTACTCACATGTGAGTTTGCTCATGGGCTCAACATTTAGGTTTCTAGTTAAGTAGTTACCAAAACTACATTGGTTTTGTAAAGTTGTAGGCTAGATGGATTATTGATAATGAAGATCGAGTCTATATCTACTTGATCATAATTAGTCTACGTCGACTTAAAAATCAAGAGTTAAACAACCCTAAATTCGTTGACATATAATTGAATTTAGTACGAAGTAATAATTTTTTTTTTTGAGGGAAATTTAGTACGAAGTAATAGTAGAAACTATATTATTATATATGCAAGTAGATAGTTAATGATGACGAGGTTTTGATCAAAGAATTATTATCGAAGGAAACCAACCTTAAACCTTTAAATGAGGGCGTTAAAGACTTCCCTAACCTATACTAGATCAATTACTCCGTACTTTGTAAGTATGCATAAAGTGGAGCTGAAATTTGAATTATTGATTATGTACAATCTACTAGTAAATGTCCATAGAAAAAATAACGAGGCAATTTCTAGCATTTTCTGGACTATTGTAATGTACGAGTCAAAGTACTTTTATATATGTATATTGTATAAATTATGCCCTAATATCGCTATGCATGTTTTCCATTCTCTACACAGCACTGTCAGCACAAGCAAGAAGTCATGGAAGGAGATATGGGTGAAATGGAGGGTGGTGTATGCATTAATCCACAGGATAGAGACTATCGTTACCAGATACCGCCTTTCGGACTATCTATGCAACCAAATTTCCATGATATATTTGATGTAAAATGAACTTCAATAGTTCAATTGCTGCTGCTGTTACTTCTGTTAGTGAGTTCTTCATATCAAAATTCTGGACTGGATCGGATCGGATTGGATAATGTGACAATTCCTAACAAATGCTTCTAGAGCTAGCTAATGCGTGTGTGAGTGTGTGTTTTGTGTAATGTGTAAGGATTGATTTCCTTGATCTTCCTAATTCAGCAACTCTCTATGCTAGTGTGCTGTTATTTGTGTGAACTTTATGCATTGGTAGTATAATTTAACTTGATAATTCAAAAGCAACTTTGGCTACGCAAATATTTTTTGCATGATGTGTAATTTTTTGTCTTTTGAAAGTAAACTAATTCACTACTCCGTAATAGATGGAATAGTTATACTATATCTACAACAAAAATCAAAACTAGCAAATACAAAAATAATAAGATGAAATAAGAATCTAATCGTGCAAAATCACATCCGTTGTCTATGCCACCAAAAAAACTTGTGTGAATATGGTCCACAATAATATTATTGTGACTCCGAGGTTTATATGCACGCAACTGACGTTATATGGAACACAGTGACCCTAATTTTAACATGGTAACCTTATTTTTAACATAATAACCTTTATTAAAACTTGTGTGATATTTAATATTATTGTGAACCTGAAGTACGACGTTATATTAAACATAGTGACCCTAATTTTAACATAGTAACCTTTATTATATTGACCAGTATATAAAAAATTTCATTAAAAAAAATAAAATAACTTCTTTTAGCCTTTATAATATTACAATGACTTTTATTGCAACATAATAACCTTTATTTTAATATAGTGACCTTTTTTTCTATTAAAAAACAACCACAATGTCTCTAATATTAGTAGTCCACAATAAATTAGTGTGGACCAGGTCCATTTAAGAGTTTATACTATGCCACTGATGAATATTTTAGTGGGTAATATTCATTAGTTGTCCATTGTATCAAATATTATTGTTTTAATGTGAAGAGAACATGGCCTAAAGAGAGGGATGAGTGATTAGAGTGGTCAGTGGTGGAGGATATATATTTTTTTTTAATACAAATAATGAAAACAAGACACGTTCATTATAAACCAGTCAAATAAACCTGTTAAAAATATCATACGGACTGTTTTGACAAAAACTATCTTAAAGTTAGAACTAATTTAAGTTTATTTGATACTCCCTCCGTCCCATAATATCTTGTACATTAGAATTTTTTTACTATTCATGTATTAGCTTTGACCACAATTTTTTATTAACATTATAAAAACATATTTTATCATAAAATATGTTGTTAGACAGGTATTAATATAAAGGTTAATAATAAAAAATTTAGAATAATTTTTATTAATATTTAATTATATAAAAATAAAGTCAAACTAGTGCATTGACATGCATGCAAAGTTGACTGTATGTGTTAGATATTGTGGGACAGAGGGAGTAGCCGAGACCTTTTAAAGAAGACCGGTCATAGCTATTAGGAAAGATGGCGTCAAATTTTCAAAAAAAAAAAAAAAAAAAAAAAAAAGAAAAAGAAAAAAGTATGAGTGATTTTAGAAAGAAAAAAAAATAGTAAAAGTTAGTTGAACCTTTTCAAATTAAATGCCTCAAAATCAAAAGTGATTTATTTGAATTTTTGGAATAAAAGGGAGAAGTAATAAAGCCAAATTACTATGATAAATTTTGAGTATTGACAGATTTCTATAATTTTTTTTTACAATTTTATGTCCTTAGTTAATGGATCTCTTTTTCTTGTTTTGTATTTATTTATACACAAAATAGAGGTGTTCTATAAATGTTATAGGACACCCCCGGCCCTCAGAAGAGTGCCTTAGTGGCGTAATCTATTCTCTATTTTGTGGTAGTGAAACGAAATCGATTCACTAATCATATGATTAACTTCTTCCCTTTAGAACCCAGCACTTGGGGCTTGTTTAGTTCACCTTATTTTAAATAAATCTTGTATAAGATAGACCTATGTTAGTTTATTATAAGACGATCAATTTGAGGATAACTTTAACAACTTTGATGGTAACTTTAACCCCTTTAAGGCTAACTTTAATTTGTAATGAATTTGATTGTATTTAACGTATACTTTCTAATGGATATATGCTATGCAGACTAATATGATTAATATAATATATTATAAGTATTTTTTTAAGGGTAAAATTTATGTTAGAAAAATGTTAACTTTTGTAATATATAAGGGAACTTTAAATATTTTTAGGGTTACATTAAAAAAAAAAAAAAATTGAGTAACTTTAATCTGTCTTGCAACACTTAATGAAAATTCGCATTGATCATGAATTTGTGTCTTATTTTAGCTTATTTGATGTGATTTGAATTTATCTAGTCTGGTTTGATTTGGTCTAATTTAATCTGGTATGATTGATATGTCCATATTATATAGTGATTTACCCCCGTCCCTTGGTCATATTTAGGAGTATTATTGGCTCTACGGAGCTATTTTTATTACTAATATGCGTTTTCTAGTGTTTTCTTAGCTTTGGTATTATTATTTTGTAAGAATGCGGATTTGGAGCATTTCCAAGACTTATTTGAGCCATTACGAGCATTAGATTTGGATCGCATTCATATGACCATACGTTGTAGCCTAGGACTGCGTTAGAGTAATCAAGCCGGTGATTAAGGGCTCGGCAAAGAAGAAAGAACCGAGGCATTGGACTTGTTTCGTAGAAGAAAATATTCGGATTGGGCCGAGTAAAGAAGCCCTAACGAGGAATCTATGTTGCCCAGTGGACTCGCCCGACCGGGAAGTGACCTCGCCCTGAGGCGCGCCGGCAGGGCGAGGAAGGAAGAGCCAAGAAGACCCTCTCCCTGAGGCGCACCCTGCCGGGAGAGGAAGATAAAGGAGGCGAGCTAGAGACGCGCCCGGCCGGGCGATCAGGCGCCTTTCCGGGTGCGTGTTTTGAAGAGTTTAGTGACGTTAATCATCGTTTTAAGTTTAGGACTCTTAGCTTTATTTTAAATAGGCTTTTTGTTAAGCAAGACAATGTCGCCTTTCATTAGTTAAAATTCCAGATTTTAGTTTTAAACTTACATTAGTACTTCTCTCAACACTCTATGGTTTATGCAATTCATTATTTCCGTTTATTTGGGTAACGATTTTCTTCCCTTTTATTTCTAGTAATTTAATTGCTTTGATTAATCATGTCTTGTTTAATTGCTTTGCTTAGTTTAGATTTCATTATGTGTGAGTAGTTTATTTTTAGAGTTCGTGGAGATCCGTAAATAATATGAAGGGGTGATTTATTATTGTTGATTGTCAATACTTTGATTAATTCCTATTGATTGATTTAATGCTATGCAATTAGACACTACTAGAAAACAGACCATTTCCGAGGGAATTTTTCCGTTGGAAATGTTAGGGTTTACAAAGCAATTCTACACAACAAGAATCACTTAACAATGGTGGACAAACCCTAGAATGTGTATAAATTCCAACGAAATTTACAACACCAAATACTTAACGTAGTATTACAAACCAAGCACTTAATTAACAATGTAATCTAGAAATTACAACAAAATAACACTAATGTGAAAGGTTTTTAAACTTGCCTCACTCTAAGCCGAACACCACCAAGAACATGAGAAATTCAATGACCACGTGAGTCTTCTATACCGGATACTTGTCTAAGGTGTGTATACACTTTCCTAAAGTGATAAATTCCCCCACCACGGAGCTTGGGTTGAAACCGGAAACTCACCTTGAGATACAATAGACAACATCACACACTTAGCACAAAGATGTGTGAAAAGATGGTTAAATTCTCAAACAATAAACTTAGATGATAGAGAATTAATGAAGAGTTTGCAAAGTTCTTCAATAAAGGTGTAGAGAAGGAAAATATTCAGAGAGGAAGAAGTTTTCTCTATATCGAAAACAAAGGCCCCAAAATCAATATAAAGGGAATAACCGCAAAAAACCGAAGACGAGGGAGGAGGCGCGGGCGCGAGCAAGGAGACGCGGGCGCGCCACCCCCTGCGCGCGGGCGCTCCTCCTCGTTCTTCCAAAATTCCAATTTTTCCAGGAAGGGTCGCGGTTTTAGCGCGGACTGGAGCGCGGGCGCGCCTAACGATGGCGCGGGCACGCCATCTGAAAGAGCGGGCACTCTACCTTGAACTGTCAGAATTTTCCAGTAGGGTACGCGATTTAGGCGCGCCTACTGCGCGACCGCGCCTCCCAAGCGCGAGCGCTTCTTCATGGTCGCGAACGCAACCATCAACACTCTAAATATCTAACAGGAAACACCCTATTTTCTGTGGGAAAACGTGTTTTCGACGGAATTCAGACGTTGGAAGAGGTTTCTTCGACCCGGAAAAGTCCGTCGGAAATTCCCAACGGACACAATTCCCTCGGAAATTTCCGACGGAACCCTTGCCAAAAAAAAAAAAAAGTTGCCCCACCACCAGTACGAAAAACCAACCGCCACCACCTACCACAATAAAAAAAAAAAAGCAGGTTATTCGCTTCAACCCCACCGCTACCAGCCTCCACCACCGCCTTAACCCACCACCTTAATACACTACCTAACCCCAATCCCCAGATCTACAGTGTTAACCCTAAACCCACCACCACCTTAACCCTCCCAACCTATCCCAGATTTACATTCCTAACCCTAAACTAAGATCTGTAACCTTAACCAATCAATCTGGCCGAACAACCACCCGAACCCACCCACCTAAAACCACCTAAAAACCACAACCACAACCACCCGAAAATCACAACCACAACAATTCACTTAACAAAAAAATTCAGAAAAAAGAAAGAAAATCAAAAACAAGAAAACACACCATTTAAATCGAAAATGGCCTTAAATTTCACCTCAAATTTGGTAACAGCCAAATTCGACCATGAAAACTCTAGATCTAGAGTTTTCATGGTCTAATTTGTCCATGAAACCTTCGTTTTGACCATGAAAACCTTCGTTTTTAGCCAAATTTCGCGAACATTGTGACGAAAACCACCAATTTGACCATGAAAACCTTTGATTTAATTATGTAAACCTTCGTTTTGGCCAAATTTCGCGAAATTCATGACGTGGTACTAATTTTGACAGAGAAAGAGGAGAAGAGGAGAGGAGGGAAAACCGCGAGAAAGAAAGAAAGAAAGAAGAAAGAGAAAAAGAAGAGGAGATAGAGAGGTGTGAGAAAGAACAGAGGAAAGAGAAAGAAGAGAGGAGAGGGGAGAAGGAGGAAAGAGAAAGAAGAGAGGAGAATAACGTGAAGAAAGAGAAAGACGAGAGGAAAGAGAAAGAGGATAGAGGGAGAACAGCGTGAGAAATAAGGAAAGAGAAAGAAAGGAGGAAAGAACTTAGCGGCGCAATTCTCCAAACTAGGATTAAGGTTTGTTTTTTTTTTTAAATGTTATTTTAATGGTTCCGACGGAAAAATCTGTCGAAAAGCACTAATTTTCCGACGAATTTCAATTCTATCGGAAATTAATCCGTCGAAATTTTTTGACGAAACTTAAATCCGTCGGAAATTACACATTTTTCCTAACGGATTTAAGTTCCGTCGAAAATTTTCCGACGGATTTTCCGACGAATTAAATGAATTTGTCGGAAATATCCGACGGAATGTAAATCTGTCGGAAAATTTAGTTTTTCCGACGGAATTACGTGTCCGTCGGAACCTATCTGTCGGAAATCAGCTGATTTCTTGTAGTGAGATTAGGCCTGGTTTAATTGTATGAGTTATGTAATATTGATTCGAGATTCGACAGATGAGAATTGATGTTTAGACTTAGTTTCAATAGGCAGGTTAATTTATAAATGGTTAAGTAAAGATTCGAGAGATGCGATTTAATACCGCTAGATTAATTCTGTGATTGTAATATGTAGCGAAAGCCCTTTATGATCTTATTTATTGATGCATTGATAATTGATTGTTGTACTTTACCCCGGAGTATTATTTATTGGTGAACCTATACCCTAGGCTTTGATTTATTGTTATTCCTATTATTCTTATTCGCGTTAGTTTATCTATTTCCCTTAGTTTAATTCTCATAAAACCATATTTTTTACTTAATAATTTAGATTATATTAATTATTTAGGAATAGAAAAATATTGTTTCCCTGTGGATATGAGCGCGGGGAAATTAGGTCGTTGACTAACCTCCTCACGGCCAAACAAAATTTATTATAATCCTAAACTAACCCCTAAACAAGTCTAGTGGTAAGTTCGGAGTCGAACCACAAGGAACGGTAATGTTGGATTGTTCTCGATCTAATGCTTAAGCTACGCCGAAGTCGGTTTATGGATAGTGGACACTACAACTACACTAACACACATATAAAGATCAAGATATTACAAAGTCAACTAGGGGCAAAGATCCACTTTGAACAATTAACAAGTTAATGGGAATCGATTTGATAATCAATCATGCAAAGAAAGAATTAAAATGGGAATTAATTACCATCAAGAGCAATCCCTCAAATTCCTAGCCTAGATCCCTCATTGACTAGGTGCATAGAAGAAATTTACCCAAAATGCAATCAAATATATAAATTCTAATTCACAATCCCTTGTCAAACTAGAACTAACATGCATTTAAGTTTGCTATCTTGGGAGATCAATCCAATCTAAAACAAACAACATGCCATCATCAATTCAATCAATTTAATCACACAATTATCATCAAATTTATCTCAAATAACTCAATTAACCATAACAAAGCTTCACTCAACACCTAGTAGAAGGAAATCTACTCAAACATGATTAACAAAGCAATTAATAAAGCATAAAGAGAGAAGAAAGTAAGAAATGCTCATTGACATAAAATGGAGATCTTCAAATCATCAAATTCCTCCTTTGATTATCCAAAATCCATGAAAACCATTGTTTCTCTCACTTTCTCTCTCCAAAATTTGAGAGTTTCTCTCTCTAAAAACCTAAAACTACTGAAAATATGAATTCTCCCCTCTAAAATGAGCAAAAAATCTATTTATAGCCCTTACTAAATTGCCTAGGAAGCTCCGCAAAAAGTCGAGCAGCGCGTAGAGGAGCGGGTGTGCACCCCTCAGGAGCGGGCGCTCCAAACTTTCTGCCAAATCTTCTGCCAAACTTCAAAATTGCACACCCTGTGAGGAGCGGGAGTGCGGCCTTGAGAAGCGGGCGCTCCTGGCTGCGGGCTGGGCAAACTGCTCAGCTTCAAATGAGCATATCTCCCACGTTTTACATCGGAATTGAGCATATGACCTGTCGTTGGAAAGCTCTCAAGATAAGCTTTCATCTCCGATTGAAATCGCCCCAAAATGTTTTGTAGATCAAAAGATATAGGCGTTTGAAGTATGATCTTTGCAAATCAAGTGCACATTTCTTCATTACTTGTTCTTTTATGCTTTATATTTCTTCAATCTTGAGCAATGAACTTATCCAAGTGTTCCTAAACATAAGAGTAAACCAATAAAGTTTAATCTAATGTCATAAGCCACCAAAATATGCAAGAAAAGCCAAAATTGAGCAATAACGACATTTCACACATAAACATGACAAATGTAGTAAAACGTTATTAAAACCAAGTAAAAAGATAGAAAAACTATGAAAAACTAACTAGAAAACTCCTAAAAATAGCGACATAAATGACACTTATCAAATTCCCCAAGCTTAACTTTTGCTCGCCCTCGAGCAAAACAAAAGAAACACAAGGGAATGTGATGCATTTTATACAAAGAAAACTAGAAGGGAAAGAATATACACTAACTCACTTTCGTAGGAATCACGAATACATTTAGCGTACGCATCAAGCACTTTAAACCTTTAGATTGCTCTAGAGGACGAGTAAGCTCTCGTAAGGGTGTCCTGAGAGTTTAACCCATAACTCTTGACAAAAATCAAGGCAAAGCAATAAATAAATAAAATAAAATAAATCGAAGTAAGAGAAAAGTTACAAGCGTTCTAGAGTGGACTTTTATGATGGAACAAACACTAATGAATGTCAATATTTCTAAAATAATAAAGGTATGCACGTTCTAAGATGTCCAAGGTTGATTGAAACATAACATATGCTAAGCATAGAGAACTAAAGGAAACACATTCCACCTTTTGTTTCAACCAATCAAACCACGTTCTCTCTACTAGTTTCAAATCCACTTTCAAGTTAGCTTCTCATGATTCCACGAAGGAACCGGAAAATAAATAAGAAATTAAAAACATTGAGAAGGTTACCCGACATCTTGGCTATGCAAACTCGCTCTATAGGCTTGATTCCTATTTCCCTCCATCATTGAATGACTTAACCTTCTAGGATCAAAAGGACTTTCAAGGTATTAACATATAAGCTAGGAGAGTAAAGGTGTGGAGAACTCTTGAAATTGGTGGTAAACCTATGTGAAGCACGGGTGGAACTTCTTCCACAAGATCCAAACGATTCCAAAACAAAAGTGCCAAGTATGCTTATTAAATAACTTTCCCCCAAGCTTATTTAACACAAAATAACAAAAACAGGGAAAACAACAATAACAAAACCCCTTTTTTTTGTGCTTTACATTCTTCTTTACTTTTTTTTTGTTGAATATTTCCTTTTTCCAAGCTTTTTTTTTTTTTTTTAAATGTCCTTGTCTTTTTTAACTTTGGACGGCTTTTTCTCAAAATGCATTTGGTTTTATGCACAAAATTATATACAACACATACTTGCTTTGCAAATGAACTCATAATTCTAAACTTGCACCATAAACAATAAAACAAGGTCGAAAACAAAATTGCTTCACAAAACTAAAGGTAGAAATTAAAGTGAAACCAACGCTTGAAGGCTTGTATGTGGCTAGAGAAAAGAATGTATATGGGTCAAAGGGACTAGCAAGAGGGGAAAATGCAAACCAAATCCAAAAATTAAAAATTAATCCTATAAAAAGATAAATGTCTTTGTCATCCCCTAAAGTGGCTCGGTTGTGATCTTGGGAGCTAAAAGTCAAGTTCTAGATATGAGAATGCAATAGCCAAGGATCCAAAAATGCCGCTCAACAAAATATGATGAAGGCTTGAATAATTATACCTCACTAGGGATAGCAATAACTAACTCTTAATTTCATATCCACTATAGAGAGTAACTCCATCTTACCACAAGCAAGTGAACTAGAGCTTCATGGTCCCAAAGTTCTTAGCCAACTACCTTAGCATACCATATCCTAGAGTCAACCTAACACATTCTCAAACTGTGCACACCTCTAAAATTTAGGAAGAAAGACATTCAAGAATACAAGTCCATAAGTATTATGTCCAAAGCAAGAACAAAAGAAAACACATTGCAAATTTGCCTTGATAGAAACAAAAATCTTTTTGTGATTTTCAAGATAAAGAACATGAAAATACATATACAAATGTGCATGGCATATATGAATCAACATCCCACCAAACATGATGGAATACCCTCCCCGAAGCTTGAATGAAACACTACACTCAATCATAAATCAAATAATCCATGGAAGGGGAAAACAAGGAGATCAATCCAACAACCCAACATATGTCCTGTTTCAAAGCCACTTTAGGTATCAACCAATGGAGAAAGAGCAAGGAAAGATATTACCGGATTTTAGGTGGGTGTATATACCCGCAAATGACCCAATTAAACTTTTCAAAGCCACTTTTCTCAAGAATTGAATCTTGTTTTCCATATGCTAGCAATTGTGGTGCCAAACTTCCTTGATCCTTGATCCAAACCAATGCACCAAAGTATACCAAGTTATGTACCTAGAAAAAGGCACACAAACATTTCCATGAGAGAAAATCTATTCTAAAAAGAAGAAAAAAAAATGAAAGCAATAAAACACGGGTTACTTCCCGAGAAAGGCTTGCTTAAGGTCCAAGCTTGACCGCTCTAGTAAATAATATTGCAACGATCGCAAGAGCTTGTCAAATGCACTACTACACATCTCATAAGATAGCAAGTAGGCAAATGATATAAGAAGGGCATGCACCAAGATTAGGGCACGCAAAAGAAAGTGAAGAGGGAGTTGCCAAGAAGAAGAATAATCAAAAGAAAATTCAAGAAAATAAGAAGAAGAATAGAAAGGCAAACTCTCTTCACAAAAATCTTTTTGGGTGGCAAAATCACCCTTTTCCTCAATAGAAGACGAATGAGGGACATGAAAATCATCATAGGCAAAGGGTTCCCCAATAGGCTCATTAACAAAGGAAGGAAGGGATATAGGAGTGTAGGGGATATGGTTGAAATTCCTAGAAAAAGGGATATGAGAGAAGGGGATAGGAGCAATGGTCTCACAAATGGTCTCTTCTTCACCACCATCCCTCAAATCACCAATTTGAGCATGAAAATCAATCATAGAATCCTCAAAAGAAGAACACTCATGATCATGATCTTCCTCAAACATCCAACTTCCAGGAGGAACTACATAATCCCCTTCACTACAATCATGAACAACAACTCCCTCAACTTCCTTAAAGCCTAAAATCTCTAAGCCATGCATGAATGGATGCAAATTCATTTCAAAATTATCTCTCTCCCATGAAGCATTCTTAATGAACTCACTCAAATGGCTATGAGTTTTCATTTGACACTCAATAAACACATTAGACATAACCTTAAATGAATCCAAATACTCATGGATAAAAGGATCACAATCATGCACTTGAGACTCATCAAGATGGGAAAGAGGGTTAAAATTTTCAAAATCTACACTCTCTTCATTCTCAACTCCTTCACCATCACTTATATGCTCACCAATGGGATCCTCACACTCTCTTGGTTGCTCAAAATCATCATCATCATCCTCAACACACACATTAAATTGGGATTTTTCACAAACAAGCATCAAGGGTGACAATTGGCTTTCTAACTCTTCTTTTCTTCTCCTTCCCTCCTCAAGACGCTCCTCATTCTTTTTCATTATCTCTAATTGACCTCTCATAGAATTAAGAATCATTTCCTTACTAGGCCCAAGCTCATTATCAAGCTCAATGCACCTAATTTGAGATTCAAAAGTAGCAATAAGGGATTCAAAAGGTGTAGAAGATTGAGGCTCAACAAGAGAAGAAGAAGTACAACCAAGATTGGAAAAATTAACATTAAGATCATGAGCATATACATCACAATGGGGAGTGGGGGCACAATCAAACACATGATTTCAACTCTATTTCCTCTTTTGTTCATGATGATGAGGTACATGCTCAAGTTGATGCCAGCGCGGGGAAATTAGGTCGTTGACTAACCTCCTCACGACCAAACAAAATTTATTATAATCCTAAACTAACCCCTAAACAAGTCTAGTGGTAAGTTCGGAGTCGAACCATAAGGAACGGTAATGTTGGATTGTTCTCGATCTAATGCTTAATCTACGCCGAAGTCGGTTTATGGATAGTGGACACTACAACTACACTAACACACATATAAAGATCAAGATATTACAAAGTCTACTAGGGGCAAAGATCCACTTTGAACAATTAACAAGTTAATGGGAATCGATTTGATAATCAATCATGCAAAGAAAGAATTAAAATGGGAATTAATTACCATCAAGAGCAATCTCTCAAATTCCTAGCCTAGATCCCTCATTGACTAGGTGCATAGAAGAAATTTACCCAAAATGCAATCAAATATATAAATTCTAATTCACAATCCCTTGTCAAACTAGAACTAACATGCAATTAAGTTTGCTATCTTGGGAGATCAATCCAATCTAAAACAAACAACATGCCATCATCAATTCAATCAATTTAATCACACAATTATCATCAAATTTATCTCAAATAACTCAATTAACCATAACAAAGCTTCACTCAACACCTAGTAGAAGGAAATCTACTCAAACATGATTAACAAAGCAATTAATAAAGCATAAAGAGAGAAGAGAGTAAGAAATGCTCATTGATATAAAATGGAGATCTTCAAATCATCAAATTCCTCCTTTGATTATCCAAAATCCATGAAAACCATTGTTTCTCTCACTTTCTCTCTCCAAAATTTGAGAGTTTCTCTCTCTAAAAACCTAAAACTACTGAAAATATGAATTCTCCCCTCTAAAATGAGCAAAAAATCTATTTATAGCCCTTACTAAATTGCCTAGGAAGCTCCGCAAAAAGTCGAGCAGCGCGTAGAGGAGCGGGCGTGCACCCCTCAGGAGCGGGCGCTCCAAACTTTCTGCCAAATCTTCTGCCAAACTTCAAAATTGCACACCCTGTGAGGAGCGGGAGTGCGGCCTTGAGAAGCGGGCGCTCCTGGCTGCGGACTGGGCAAACTGCTCAGCTTCAAATGAGCATATCTCCCACGTTTTACATCGGAATTGAGCATATGACCTGTCGTTGGAAAGCTCTCAAGATAATCTTTCATCTACGATTGGAATCGCCCCAAAATGTTTTGTAGATCAAAATATATAGGCGTTTGAAGTATGATCTTTGCAAATCAAGTGCACATTTCTTCATTACTTGTTCTTTTATGCTTTATATTTCTTCAATCTTGAGCAATGAACTTATACAAGTATTCCTAAACATAAGAGTAAACCAATAAAGTTTAATCTAATGTCATAAGCCACCAAAATATGCAAGAAAAGCCAAAATTGAGCAATAACGACATTTCACACATAAACATGACAAATGTAGTAAAACGTTATTAAAACCAAGTAAAAAGATAGAAAAACTATGAAAAACTAACTAGAAAACTCCTAAAAATAGCGACATAAATGACACTTATCAGGATGCGACCCTACTTCCCTATCTACTTTAGTTAGAGGACTTAGAAATTAATTTTGATTAGGTGATATGACTAGAACCTGTCAAAATTTGGCATCATTGCCGGGGAAATATCTGATTGCCAAGGCGGAAACAAAGCCTAGGCTTCTCCGTTGGGTACTCTTGCTCCAAGATTTTGATGTTGAAATTAAGGATATAAAGGGATCAGAGAATGTAGTTGCATATCACTTGTCGAGGATCAGGTATGATGAGGGTAAGGATTCTCTTCCTATAGATGTTCTTTCCCTGATGACCACTTGTTTGCAGTTCTAGAGCAACACCCTTAGTATACTGATTATGCCAATTATTTGGTGGGCGGCACCCTACCTCCTGATATGTCCTACCAACAGAAATAGAGGTTTCTTTATGATGTAAAACATTATTTTTGGGATGACCCTTTTTTATTTCGTGAGTGTGCAGATGGACTTTTTTGCAGGTGTGTTCCCGAATGGGAAGTTCACGATGTTCTTACTAGATCCCACAACTCACCCTATGGTGGACATCATGGCCCCACAAAGACATTAGCAAAGATCAATGAGTCGGATTTCTTTTGGCCTACCATGTTCAAAGATGCTTACTCTTTTATTCTAGCTTGTGACTCTTGCCAAAGGACTGACAAAATTTCGCAGCGGCATGAGATGCCTCAAACCGGTATTTTGGAAGTTGAAATTTTTTATGTTTGGGGTGTTGACTATATGGGACCTTTTCCCTCTTCAAAAGGGAATCGCTATATCCTAGTAGTCGTTGACTATGTATCCAAATGGGTAGAAGTCGTTGCCGCACCTACCAATGATCCTAAGGTGGTCCATAGACTTTTCAAGAAACAATTTTTCCTAGATTTGGTGTCCCTCGAGCTATTATTAGTGACGGAGGATCTCACTTTCATGAGAGGAAGTTGGATACCCTTCTAAAGAAGTATGGTGTTTACCATAGGACGGGTTTAGCATCCCCAAACTAGTGGCCAAGTTGAGGTTTCTAACCGTGAAATTAAGGCTATACTATAGAAAGTGGTAACAAAGTCTAGGAAAGATTGGAGTAATAAGTTGGATGACACACTTTGGGCATATAGAACCGCATTTAAGACCCCCATTGGTACTTCCCCCTATAGACTTGTGTATGGGAAAGCATGTCATCTCCCGGTGGAATTAGAGAACAAGGCTTATTGGGCAATTAAAGAGCTCAATTTGGATGCTAAGTTAGCGGGAGAGAAGAGGCTTCTTCAACTTAATCAGTTAGATGCGTTTCAATTGATGACCTATAATAGTGCACATGTCTACAAGGAAAAGACCAAGAAATGGCATGACGAGATGACCCTTCCGAGAGAATTCAAAGAAGTTTGATAAGGTTTTGTTATTTAACTCTAAACTTATACTTTTCTCAGGAAAGTTAAAGTCAAGATGGTCGGGTCCTTTCATTGTGAAAAGGGAAAATAAATTCGGTTATGTGGAATTATATGATGAACATGCAGGTGTTTTCAAGGTCAATGGCCAAAGGTTGAAGATACACCATGAAGGGGCTACGATAGGTGCAGTTGAATTACTTCACCTAATCGATTCTACCTCATATTGATCTACATATGGTAAAAAGGTCGTGTAGGACCTAGATAAACCAGCGCTTTGCGGGAGGCAACCCGTATTTACTTGCTTTCTAGAGTAGTTTCTCCTTTTATTTTTGAATTTTGAGAGAGGAGAGAAGGGAATTTTATGTGTGTGTTGGAGTGTTTTTGTATAGGTTTGGAGAGCAAAAGAGTTAGCCAAATTTTGAAGAAAACAAGAAAAATCGGAGTATAAGTGTCTGACGCGCGCTCGACCGGGCGCGAGAGCAGCCCTGTTTACGAGCAAAAATTGCCCGACCGAGCGCGAGACGATGGTTGGGAAAAGTGAAAAACTCGCCCGACCAGGCAAGGCGCGCCCGACCGGGTGCGACAGGAGCCTTGGAAAAAGAGAAACAACTCGCCCGACCGGGAGCGAGAAAGAAGATGGGAAAGTCGAGCAATATCGTCCGACTAGGCATGGAAATGGGATTTTACGAAGGAAAAAATCGCTTGATCAGTGGATGGGCGCCCGACCGGGCGCAAGGCCTAAGCTTTGAAAAATTTCAAATCGCCCGATCGGGCGCGACATTTTATACGGATTTCTTTTCTTTCTTTCTCTTTCTTTCTCTTCCTTTGCCCTTCCTTCTTCTTTCTCTTTTCTTCTTTTCTCCTAAACCTCCATACTTTCTCTCTCTAAAATCTCTAATTTCTCAAATTCTTTCTAAGATATCTCCTTCATTTTTCCTCCAAAATCAAAGATCTTTACATTTTCTTAGTCCTCTCATCATCCTCTTTAATTTTACACTAATTTTGTTTGTTTTTTAAATAAAAAAAATTCAGACCAACATCACCATGGCTAGCAAATAGGCAAGAACTCCACGAGGTGGGGGTGGTTCGAGTTCAAAGGCGCCACCAACTGATAAATCTCTACAACTAAGGGAGTGGCCAACGATCGTGATCACATCACAACAGCAAAGGAACTGTCTAATCAACCTCTACGAACGTGTAATATCTTCTCGGTGGTCGAACCGAGACGCTCTTAATGCCATTGGCGTGTACGACCATGTTAGGAGATTCATTAATGATATTGGCATGCGAAAATTTGTTGATATGTATTACCCTACATATAGAGAATTTACACGTGAAGTCCTATCTTTTTTTAATGTCGAAAATGCTAAAAATGGCCCCTTGTTGCGTTTTCGATTAAACAATAGGAATATTGCATTAACTTTTGTTGAATTCGCAAAATTGTTTGAACTTGATCCCTCTCCCCCCACCCAATTTCATGAGAATTATAAAGCCGATGACACTACTAGAAATAGGTCGTATTCCGACGGACTTAAATTCCGTTGGAAAATTCGTTTTTTCCGACGGAATTTGGGTCTATCAGAAAAGTCCGTCAGAAAAGATAGGTTGCGACGGAAAATCCCTCGGAAATATTCCGATGGATTTTTTTCCCCTCGGAATTTACTGCTTCCGACGGAAATTTCCCTCGAAAAATTGCTTCCGATAGAAATTTCGTCGGAAGCTATAAATTCCGAGGGAAAAAAATCCGTCAGAACATATTAATTTCCTATGGATTTTAAATCTGTAGGAAAATTTCGAGGGATTTTAATTCCATCGGAAAGTTCCGACGGAAATTAAAGCCCTTCCGACGGATTTATGACTTAAAAAAAAAAAACCAAAAACCAAAACCTAAATAATTCGGAATCCCCCTCCCCTTTTATTTCTCATTTATCTATTTACTCTTTCCTCTTCTCTCCGCCTCTCTTCTCCTTCTCTCTCCTCTCTTCTCCTTCTTCTTTTTTCGGTGCTCTTTCATTTCTCCATCACCTTTCTCCTTCTTCTCTTTCCTTTTTCCTTCTTTTCTTTCCTTTCTCCTTCTTTTCTTTCCTTTCTCTTTCCTTTCTCCTTCTTCTTTTTCCTCTTGGTTATTTTTTTCCTTAATTTTCGACAACAAATTGTATGGGTTTTTCGGATTTTCGTCAACAAGCAAATAATTATGGTGTTTTTGATCAAATTCGACCATGCAATGCAAACTCTAAATCTAGAGTTTTCATGGTCGAATTTGACCTTTAAAGCCTAAATTCGACGTTTTTTCGGTAGAATTGAAGGTATGTCTTTGTTTTCTTTCAATTAATTTGGTTTGATTTTTTTTTAGATCTAGTTTTCAAAATTTTTGTATTAGATTTGTATATGTTTCTGTTTTTTTGTTTTTGTTTCTTTTTTTTTTCAGATTTTGTTCTTCAATTTGTGGGCTAGATCTGATTTTCTTATTGGTATATATTCAATTTTTTTGTGTTTTCAATTTCCTGGGTTTGTATATATTTGTATATATTCAATTTTTTTTCGGATTTTGTTCTTCAATTTATGGGTTTTCAATTTCTCGGTTTTTTGGATTTTGTATATAGTTCTGGATTTTGTTCATCAATTTTTTTTTGGATTTTGTTCTTCAATTTCTAGGGGTGGTCTGGGTGGGCGTGGGGGTGGGTGGGGGTAGTCTGGGTGGGCGCGAGGGTGGTCTGGGTGGGTACTGTTTTGTTAGGGTTAGGTGGTGCTCTGGTCTGGGTGTGGGTGGTGTGGGGTGGGTGGTGGTCTGGTTTTTTTTTTCCCTGCAGTTTCCGACGGATTTACAAGTGCCGGAATTCCACTTCCGACGGAAAAAGTCTGCCGGAATTCCGTCGGAAAACTCCGTTCCGACGAAAATTCCGTCAGAATATAGCGAAATTCCTACAAAATGTAATATGACGGTGCGTTCCGACGGAATTCCATCGGAAACCGGCAGTTCCAATTTCAGGCTATTCCGAGGGATTATTTTCGTCGTTGATTAGCTGTTTTCTAGTAGTGTGATGTGTATTTGGCTTTGATGGGCAAACCTTGCCCGAATATTTAACATGCTAGCTCCCTTCCCTTTCACCACCCTGTCCCAAAAATCTTTCAAAGATTTTCTGGGACATATTTTTTGGCCCGCTATGAGCCTCACAACGCCCAATCCCTAAAACTTGCTATCATTGGGCATTATATTTTTGGATATGGTAGATTGAACATAGCCCGTTATATAGTGAACCACTTGAATAGGCATGGGAATACATGTGATACCAACATTAAAACCCCAATCTATTTTGGTGGTTTAATCACTAGGATAGCACTTAAAAAGGCGGGCTTTAATGAAACCAACTATGAGGGGGTAACTAACTTTGGAGGGGTACCTTATCAGACCTTGACTTATTATGGGGGGTTGAACTGGGTTAAGGCTAACCACCGCCGGGTTTTAGAGTAGCTAGTGCAGAGAGGGAGAGACTACGTGCCCGTATTTCCCTTCCCTGACACAGAGTTAACCAGTTTCCCTTCGAACAGCAGTCCTATCTACCTACACCCGTCTACTTCTCGGGGCCCATCCCCAAGCACAGCCCCAGCCGCATGTGCCACAGCCACTCCCTCACTAGCCTAGACCCGACTTAGAGACTGTTTGGGACCATCAGAGTATCGGTCAGGCCATAGGTAGGATAGAGAAGGGTCAGGGGGAGCTTAGATCAGAGGTTGGGGATCTTAGGAGGTTAGTTGGGTCCCTTGACCAGAGGGTTGGGTATGTCGAGAGGAACACGGGTAGTGGTCTTTTCCCGATGTACGACGAGTATGCTCGTCGTGGGGCTATTCCTGCTGAGACCCTACGCCCAGATTGGTTCCAGCCACCACCAGGGGGGTATGTATATACCCCAACACCTAGGGCACCTACATCAACTACTCCTCCTTCTCTGGCTACGGCCAAGACTTTCCTTTTGGGGGATGGGGGGTAATGTTAACCCTAATTATTTTGGTGGGAGTTCATGTGGTGCTGGTGGCAGTGGCGGAGGAGGATTTAGAGCGATGGATGAGGATGAGGATGAAGATGAGGATGGTGATGATTAGCCCTGCTGAGGCTAATTCCCAAGCTAATGAGGACATTGTCTAATTTTGGCTTGGGGGAGATTTTTGGTAGAGGTATCTTATCTATTCTCTCTCTTTTTGATTTTTGGTGTGTTAGGTATAGTTTTTATTGGTTTTTAGGGTAGATTTTATTGCTTTGAAAAAAAGAAAAAATACAAAAAAAAAAAAATTGAAAAAAAAAATACAAAAATACGATCCAATGAATGATAAATCATGCTTCCCTGTGCCCCATACATGAAAATTGTTTTGATTCTTGGTACATGATGATGAATATTGTGGATAGGTTAGCCATGATTTGATGTTTGATTAATTACTTTGATGCCTTGATATGAGTCAAGTTTGTCGAATTATTTGTGAATTTGGTGCTTGACTAGTTGATTTGGTTAGGAATTGTGTGATAGTTCCTGGTATGTCAATGACGTTGAGTATTGGTTTATGACTTTGAGTAATATTTGTATGGCTCATATTATGGACATTGAGGAGGACGAAGGAATTTATTTTTTTAGGCAGCATTCAGATGATTTTAGATGCATATGTTCCCTTCTTGCTGCCTATGTTGTTGCCTTGACTTTTCATTATTTATTTGGCCACGTTACAAGCCTATTTTTCCCCATTGATTACTAATCCCAAGCTTGGCTTGGGGGAGCTATTAGTGAGTGAGGTGAGTGATATATGTGTTTTATATGCTATTTTATCCCCCGTTCCACGATCATTTTTGTGCATACTTGAGCTCTTCGGTGCTATTTTTAGTACTAGTAATGTGTGGTTTCGAGTTTTTTGTAGAGTTGGCATTTATTTTGCAGGAATGTCCCCAATTTGTTGGTGATTTCTATGGTTTTTCGGTCACTACGAGATATCGAAGCTATGATCACATTCATGATCTTCGTTTGTAGCCCAAGATCGATTATCTCGGTGACTAAGGGCTTGGTTCGTGGAATTGGTCCAAGTGATGGACTAAGGAAGAGGAATTGGGCCACAAGTAATTGGAGCCCAAAGGAAAAGAAAGAAAGACTCAGCCAAGAGAAAAGAAGACCGGGCGCGATCGGGCGGATGCTTAGCAAGGCGATGTGAAGAAAAAGTGGGGCGCGATCGAGCAGCCCTTCGCCCGATCGGGCGCGAGTATTTCCAAGGATATTTAGGACTTGTTGTTTTGGTTATTTTTGGGGTTTTTATAAAAAAAACTCTTTTGTAAGCTTTATTAGCTACGTTTTTAGATTACAATTTTCATTCCTAAGCTTTTAGAGAGAGATTAGTGAGAGGTTATTGTTGAACTCAAGTTGTTTTACTCTTTTAGTGCAATTTCATATTTCCTTCATTCGGTATTATTTCTCGTCTCTTTTATTGCTTTGTTTATCACTTTGATTTAATTGCTTTGCTATTTTTGTGCTTTGATTTCAATCATGTCTTTTATATATGCTTTTATTAGTTTAGATTTAAATATGTGTGAGTAGTTAATTTCTAGGATTGTTGGGGGATCCATGATTAATATGAAGGGATAATTTGTTATTATTGATTATTGATATTGCATGATAATTTCTTATTGAATTGTTTTAATTCCTTACAATTGGATTATGAATCGAGCAGATGTGATTTGATTGTATAAGTATAGCAATATTGAATTGATGAATCGAGCAGATGTTAATTTGATATTAAAGGCTATTTTCAATGGGAACTTAGATTTAATAAATTGCGAGAGCCTATTAGATCTATGTTGATTAATAAATTGCGAGAGCCTGTTAATCATGTTATCTTTTCAATGTTAATTGTTGATTGTCATGCTTTATCCTGGAGTAGTATTAATTATTGGTGAACCTGTGACCCTAGGTTTTTATTATTGGTTATTCCTTTAGATTAATTTCACACAAATCTTATTTGCTTCTTGATAATTTTGATTATATAATTAATTAGGAATAGAAGAACGTTGTTTCCCAGTGGATTCGACCCTACTTCCCTATCTATTTTAGTTAGTGGTTTTAGGAAATTCTTTTGATTGGGTGATACGACTTTAGCCTGTCAGTGCGGGAGTTTGTAGCGTGCTTAATTTTTGCACAATGTAGGTGGGTTTTGAGAGTTTGTTTTGTTCTTGATTGTGGTTTATTTTGTGGTTTATTTTTGATGATTTGAAAGTTGACATGTCTTGAGAAAAATAAAGCATGATGAAAAAAAAAGGAAAAAAATAAAGTGAATTTCAAAAGAAAAAGAAAAGAGCAAAAGAAAAAAAAAAATTGTTTCAATGTTCAAATGTTCTAAATGAAGGTTGCTCAAAAGAAAGAAAAGAAAAAAAAAAAAGTTCCAAAGAAAAATTCAAGTTGAAAAAAAAATTCAAAATTTGTTTGATTCACTCTAATTCTACATTGCTATATTTTTATGAGTGAAGTTGTAAGTGTTGGGAATTTTTGATATGATTGGATTAGTTATTTGGTGAATTTTTGTGGAGTTGGGTTGAGTTGTGTTGGAGATGATTGGTCATTATTTATTTTTGACCTTGGTTTTATTAGGATTTGGCTCCCTAAAGCATAGCTTTACTATCACATTTTCCAAAATATTTCCTACCCTTTTACCCTAGCCTTACATTACAAGCTTTGAACACCTTCCGACCTTTGTGCATAAAGCTATATGGAAGTGAAATTAGTTGTTTATCAATGCGAAGAATGATGTGACATATTTCAAGTCGACTAATAGGTTGAGTGCTTGTCTTTTTAAACACACGAGTGTTGTGAGTTTGAGAGGGCATTGTTCACACTAAAGGGGTTAGATGGAGAGCGATCGGATACAAACTATATCCGCCACATATATGAGTGAAGAGTGTGTGAGCACTAGTCATGAATTCCATATACACTTGTGGTTCGCTTTGTTTGACGATTGTTAGGGTGGATTAGTAGTTGGATGGAATTGATTGGTTGACTTTGTTGCATATTTGTTGGATTTGCCTTGAATTGATTATACTTGGTTTTAGTTGATTTTTGGGGTGAAGTATGTTTTATTTATTTATTAATGAGATCTTTGCTTTGGGACAAGCAAAAGTTTGGCTTGGGGGAGTTTGATATGTCCATTTTATATAGTGATTTACCCTCGTCCCTTGGTCATATTTAGGAGTATTATTGGCTCTACGGAGATATTTTTATTACTAATATGCGTTTTTAGTGTTTTCGTAGCTTTGGTATTATTTTGTAGAAAATAGCGGATTTGGAGCATTTCCTGGACTTATTTGAGCCAATACGAGCATTGGATTTGGATCACATTCATATGACCATATTTTGTAGGCCAGGACCGCGTTAGAGTAATCAAGCCGGTGATTAAGGGCTCGGCAAAGAAGAAAGAACCGAGGCATTGGACTTGTTTCGTAGAAGAAAATATTCGGATTGGGCCGAGTAAAGAAGCCTAAACGAGGTATCTATGTTGCCCGGTGGACTCGCCCGACCGGGAAGTGACCTCGCCTTGTGGCACGCCCGGCCGGGTGAGGAAGGAAGAGCCAAGAAGACATTCTCCCTAAGGCGCGCCCTGCCGGGAGAGGAAGATAAAGGAGGCGAGCTGGAGACGCGCCCGACCAGGCGGTTAGGCGCCCTTCCGGGCGCGTGTTTTTTGAAGAGTTTAGTGACGTTAATCGTCGTTTTATGTTTAGGACTCTTAGCTTTAATATAAATAGGCTTTTTGTTAAGCAAGACAATGTCGTTTTTCATTAGTTAAAATTCCAGATTTTAGTTTTAAGCTTACATTAGTATTTTTTTCTCTCAACACTCTATGGTTTATGCAATTCATTATTTCCGTTTATTTGAGTAATAATTTTCTTCCCTTTTATTTCTAGTAATTTAATTGCTTTGATTAATCATGTCTTGTTTAATTGCTTTGCTTAGTTTAGATTTCATTACGTGTGAGTAGTTTATTTCTAAGGTTCGTGGGGATCCGTAAATAATAAAAAGGGGTGATTTATTATTGTTGATTGTCAATGTTTTGATTAATTTCGTGTTGATTGATTTAATGCTATGCAATTAGATTAGGCCTGGTTTAATTGTATGAGTTATGCAATATTGATTCGAGATTCGACAGATGAGAATTGATGTTTAGACTTAGTTTCAATAGGCAGGTTAATTTATAAATGGTTAAGTCAAGATTCGAGAGATGCGATTTAATACCGCTAGATTGTAATACGTAGCGAAAGCCCTTTATGATCTGATTTACTGATGCATTGATAATTGATTGTTGTGCTTTATCCCGGAGTATTATTTATTGGTGAACCTATACCCTAGGCTTTGATTTATTTTTATTCCTATTATTCTTATTCGCGTTAGTTTATTTATTTCCCTTAGTTTAATTCTCATAAAACCATATTTGTTACTTAATAATTTAGATTATACTACGTATTAATTATTTTGGAATAAAAAAACATTGTTTCCTTGTGGATTCAACCCTACTTCTCTATCTACTTTAGTTAGAGGACTTAGAAATTACTTTTGATTAGATGATACGACTAGAACCTGTCAATGATTGATCTTATTTGATTATCTGATTTGACCAAACTTTAACCTTATGTGAACGAAAATCTATAAAGAAAAAATAAATCAAGTTGGTTCTTGTTAGATTCGTAATAATGTGTATTTTATTAATATGTAATTTTTATAAAAAAAATTAATTATAAAAATCAAAGATACTTAGCAATAAAAACCACACATAAAACAATAAAGTATGTTAGAACTTATTTTTTCAGATCTGATAAAAATAAGGTGAACTACTAAACATGGTCTTAAACGTGATGACTTCTTGATTTGGTAATAAGTGATAATAATCTATATTTATAGCTGTACTAAAACAGAGGGCACTCCAGGCAGAAGCTCCACGTGTCACTCTAATAATAAAATAATTTCCGCTCTTTTCTGCTATCCTAAATAAAGCAATTATTCACAAATTTTTTAAGACCTTCTATTTCCTATAAATATTATGCATAATATAAAAAAAAATATCACAGTCTGTATATACTAGAATAGTATTAATTAATCTTAAATAATTTTTTTTGCCAAAAAAATATATAAACTTTATTGATCCTATGTAGTAAATATTTTCATTATTTTCTTAAAGTATAAAATTTCACAAAATATTTCCACTATATATCATATCATTGACGGATTGTTTAGTAGTTATTTTCCTTAAAGTAGAAAATTTCACAAAATATTTCTAGTATATATTATACAGTAGTTATTTAATGACTATCACAAAATATTTCCACTATATATCATATCATTGACGAATTGTTTAGTAGTTATTTTCCTTAAATTAAAGTAGAAAATTTAACAAAATATTTCCACTATATTTCATACAGGACAAAATTTCACAAAATATTTCCACTATATTTCATACAGTAGAAAATTTCACAAAGTATTTCCACTATATATCATACAGTAGAAAATATTTTCACTTTATACACGGTAGTTATTTAATGAGTATCATCACAAAATTTTCCACTATACATCACAATAAATTGATCTTATATAATATTATTTGCCAATTTTTTTTTTCTTCTGAGATTTAGTACTTATTTTCCTTAAAGTAGAAAATTACGTGAATATAATAGTTATTTAGTAAGAAAAGTCACAAATTCTATTACTATACTAAAATAGAGGACACTACAATCAAAAGCTCTACATGTCATCTTGTCATTAAAAATATTCCCACCCTTTTTCACTATCCTAAATAAAGAAATTAGTTTACTAAATTTTTTAAGACCTTTTATTTTCTATAAATCTTACACATAAAATTCGCATATAATATTATACTAAAATTATATTCATATAGGGACAAAATAAAGTTTAGTATAATAATATCAGTTATAATACTAGTTATAGTACAAGATAATATTATCAATTATTATACTAAAATAGAATCAATTAGTATAATATATACATATATCCTTATTAATATGAACAATATATTTTATTATCAAATATATAGTAGTAAGATATCTTACAAATTTATTATATTTTTTTTATTCTTGATATCGATCTGACCACAAACAATGCAATTTATGATTGAAATGTATAAGCAAAAATGCAATTTAATTATGGAGTATTACTATATCATTTTTTGATAGATATATTAGCAAAGTTGAACGCATTGTAATCTAATTTATACAAGTAGAATTCATGAATTTTTGTTCGATATCCTTTTACTAAAAAAACATGTGATTGGACAATCACTAGGCCACAATGATAACAATACGAAATTAAATATGTGTACAAAATTAGGAAAATAGGAACATGTAAGGAAATCAAACATAGTTTTTTTCTTTTAAAAAAAAAAAAAAAGTTAATAACTACAATGATATTCTAACGTGTATTAAACCATATTTGGATACTGGCAATTAGGGATATAATAGTTCAAATACCAAACCTCACAAAATTTAAGTTATAGTTAATTTAATGCACAATAGTGAAAGTTATAATTTCCTTAATCCATTGGTTTATTGTACATTTGATTTGATTCATATAAAAGAACAGCCCGTGTTGTATGTGGTTAGCCACACCGTGTGGCCACTTATAAAAAATTTAAGTAACCCCTATAACTAGAGGTGAGCAAAAATTCAGAGTACCCTGACCTGGAACCGAAACCGCAAATACCCGCAACCGGAATCTGCTTGGAACCGCAGGTTCCAGAACCGGAACCTGTAGATCAGGTTCTGATTCCGGGTAATAAAATTGGGAACCTGTTGCAACTTGTTTTGATTTCGGGTAATAAAATTTTGGACCCGGAACCTGTAGGGTACCCTGTTAGTACAGGTTCCCTCTAGCGTACACAAAATCGGAACCTATCATTTAAACACAAATATAAAAGCCTATATCAAAATTATATAATTAAGTAATCCTAAAAAAAACCCCAAGCTCATACATCATTTCTCATTTCCTACACAAGTCGTCACCTGCCTTTCTCCCTCCTCTTATTCATTTTTCATCTTACTCTTACAGGTTTAATTAATGGTATTAATATAAGTATTTGTAATTTTGTATTAAATATACTAGACAATCAGTATTGGTTTGTTATATTTGTATTAAAGTTGTAAGCTTTTATTGTGAGCATCCATTTTATTTTATTTTTTTTGAAATTCTGTAACAATTTATCAAGTAACTATTAAGATTACTTTGAAAAATAAGGTACCCTATTCCAAAACTGGAACCTGTAGGTTCCGGTTCTTAATTTTTAGGAACCTGTTGAACAGGTTCCGGATCCGGTTCGGGGTCCTGAGATTCTTACAGGGTACCCTGCTACGCTCACCCCTACCTATAACATTGACCAAGTAATCCCTGTAATACTGATAAGGTAACCCTATAACACTGACAGAGTAACCCTATAATATTGACGAGATAACCCCTTTAACACTGACCAAGTAACTCTTATTACACTAACAAAGTAACTAAGTAGTTAAGAAATAATGTACAAAGTCAAAACATGTCAAATTAAAAGAAATGGAGGAAGTTAGAAGTATATACCTATAGTAAACACAAGTGCCTAAATTTTAAATTGGCATGTGACATCTCTAGAATAAAAACTTTTCCGCTCTTTTAATCACTCATAATTTATTTTTTTTCTTAAAAAAGTATGTACTACTGTGTAGTACTTGTATATCTTTATTGATTTTTATTATTATTGGTACTAAATAAAATAATAGACCTGTTTTAATTCATTTTATTAAATAAGATGATTACATTTAGTCTTGAAAATGTTAATTTAAAATATATTTATAAACACAAATTATGAAAAGAATTTGGCGACAAGGGAATGACATGTGTTATCCTAAAATTCACTTTTAGTATAGGTTTATGACTTGGCAAATGGGTCATTCGGGTAGGGTCATTTCGGGTCAGCTAACATTTGGGTCTGGTACGGGTCGAGTCGGGTCAATTCGGGTTTCGGGTATGACTCTGGTTAGGTATCGGGTTGGGTCAATTTCGGGTTGGGCTTGTTTAGGTCATACCATTTTCGGGCCGAATATGTTCGGGTCATATTCGTGTCGGGTGAAAATCAGGTTGGATCATGTTCGGGTTGTTCCATTTGTGAATCAAGCTCAAATTGATAATTTTTTATTTTGTTATTATTATAAAAGAACTATCAATTCAGTTATATGAGCTTGGCTACCGTTGGAGATGAACAATTTGAGTCATTTTTAGCACTAGACATTTTTAGTTCAGTTATAAGGTAACTTTAGTTCAGGACATTTCGGGTATCGGGTCTGTTCGGGTTAAACACTTTGAGTCAACTTTATGTCGGCTCAATTTTAGGTCGGGTCAAGTTCGGGTCTGGTACAATTGGGTCGGGTCAGTTCGGTGTCGGGTTATCTCTATTTTTAGGTCGGGTCAAGTTTGGGTTTCGGGTCAATGTTTTTGGGTCGATTTCAAGTCATGAGTAGGGTCATCGGTCTGCGTCAGGATTGTCAGGTTTGGTACTTTATAGATTTATTAATTATTTAAAAATACTTTTTTGTATGTTGTCTTAGACTTGATAAAGTTTATCAATAAATAAGTCAAATATATTATAAACACTTTTGTGTACATCTGATTTACAATAATAGTAGTGTACATCGAATGTGGCTCTCGAAACACTAAAAAAACAATGGTAGGATAATGTACTTTCAAGTTATTTTGGGTAATGTTTAACCTGATTTGATTTTGAAGTATATAAACAACGGGATAATAAGTTTATAAGGTGATGTAGTTACTTTTACTCACTCATATTTTGGTTTTAATAATTTAAATATTGTATCCTTATCAATAAAGCATGTTTCGGGGTTTTTTGATGTCCTGCGGGAGAGTTACAATTCCGAGACTGGAACCGGACGCCTGTACCTGTAAAACAAACGGAGACTCCGAGTGGTTGGAGCTCCGCCTCCGACGGTCAAGTTAGTACTTGTTTTAGGAGTTATTAATGCGGAAAAGTTAAGTGTATTTTCTCTTTGTGAGAGTAATTGACGAGCGTAATCCCCTTTCATGAGGATTAATGAAGGTATTTATAACCTTGGGAAGCGTGCCAATCCTAGGTTTAGGTTAACCTAGGGCTGATTGGGCTTCCCTTGGAAGTTGGGCCTAGATGACCGGTTTTTCCATTAGGCATGGAGGATGCCACGTGTCGTGACATAATAGGTCCATGGTGGACAAATAGGCGCGTGCCACGTGGTAGACTCTGACAGGTCCAACTAGAGGACACTTGGCAGGACCTGATTGGCCCAGTGGCGCTTTCCGATTGGCGGGAGCAAAATCCCTTAATCATTTGCCCCTCACAGGTGGCACGTGACTGGTCACATGTCACCTGTGACAGGTGTCGGCCCGTAACAGGCGACGACCTGCTACAGGTGTCGTTTGGTGAAAGGCCGGGAGTTTTTCCCGCTCATTTTTTGAATTTGGAGAGTGTCCCTTCAACTTCTTCCCTTGCCTATATAAGGGCATGTTGACTTCACATTTATTCACACCTGAGAACTTTTTAAGAGAACACTCGGACCCCTGAACCTGCTCTGACATTTTGGACATTTCTAGCCTACCACCTATTCTGACAAGCCGGCTGATATTCAGATTACTTTTCCAGATCTTCGTCAACTTCTCAATCGTTCAGGTAACCGTCCGTTCTCTTATTCTTTTTTATTTCTTTATTGGCCGACTGCTTTGGTTGGCCTTCTTTTTTGTCAGACCTCCTTCCGTCCGACTGCTTTCCAGTACTACAGAGATCAGTCGCCTGTATATAGGATTCTGCTTCAATGAAAGCTTATTGAAGAGTCGCAACCCTCTTTCGAACCAGGTCAAACTTGAAGGTCGACCCATCTTTGAGACCTCTGAAAAAGTCAGTGTAGGACACCTCATCCGGTAGCCCTTGAATCTGTATCCTCATCAGGTTGAACCGCCTGATGTATGAACGGAGCCCCTCCTTCTCACCCTGCTGAATCGTCCCTAAATCAAGGGTCGTCTTCTTTGCAGGTATGTTCATAGCAAAGTTGGAGGTGAATAAGTAAGCAAGCGTCCTAAAGTTGTTCACACAACCAGTCGGCAGGTTGCCGAACCATTGTTGTGCGATTCCTTTGAGAGTCGCTGGGAAACACTTGCACCAAGTGGGATCATCCAACTCTTGGAGGTACATTAGATTGGTGAATGCCATCAAATGGTCTTCAGGGTTAGTAGTGCCATCATAGGCGCCTACTAGCACATTTTTAACTTTGGTCGGCTGAGCGGCCTCAGTAATTTCCTTGGAGAAGGCGGACGGCTGTTCTCCAAGTCTTAGCAACCATAGTTGCCAGTCTAAAGGCTGGACATTTTTTGTCGCCTGTCCTCCAAACAGAGGTGGCTGCAAAAAATATTGTTGTTGCGGTACGTATGGTAAATTTGGTACCGCCTGGTCTTTATGAAATCCAGACCGACGGGAGGTACCACCTGTCTGAATCTCATGATTTGACTGAGTATACCTCATAGAGGTATTGTGCAGACTATCTTGGAAGTCTGAAGTGGAGGCCGACTATGACAGTCGGTCGTTCTTCTTCTGCTCTAGCAATAGCCGAGCGTCTGAGTATGTTTTCTTTGACCCGTCCGCCTGTATATGACGGATGGGCTTTCTCTTCCCTGGTGAGGGAAAACGGTACTTTGTCAAGTCAAGCACAGGCGGCTCCCACTTCCTAGAGTTAGGATGAGGGGTCGCCTCTCGTCCTTGAACATGCTTCCTTCTTCCTGAATGGGAAGGTTTTTTAGCCGACTGCTCCTTAGACAGAGCAGACGTCTTCTTATTGATCAGTTCTTGGATTTCCCCCTTGAAGCCCCTCATGAGGTCATGAGTTCGTTTCTTGTAATGGGAGCAGACCCTTCAGCCGCCTGCTGCTGATCAGGCGGTGTGCCGGCTGGATTACTGGGTCCAGCTTGTTGATCTACCCGTTCTTTCCTTTCGGTGTGACGGGTGCGTCGGGCCCTTAAAGTCCCGTCTGAGGCTGTGTGTGTTTCAAACTCAACCTCATTTTCAGTATCATGATCTGAGTAGACTTGAGGGTCGTCCAGTGGACGCCTCTCTTCAGGTACGGACGTTGATGCCATCTCAAAAGTACTCTCCCCACAGACGGCGCCAAAATGTTTCGGGGTTTTTTGATGTCCTGCGGGAGAGTTACAATTTTGAGACTGGAACCAGACGCATGTACCTGCAAAACAAACGGAGACTCCGAGTGGTTGGAGCTCCGCCTCCGACGGTCAAGTTAGTACTTGTTTTAGGAGTTATTAATGCGGAAAAGTTAAGTGTATTTTCTCTTTATGAGAGTAATTGACGAGCGTAATCCCCTTTCATGAGGATTAATGAAGGTATTTATAACCTTGGGAAGCGTGCCAATCCTAGGTTTAGGTTAACCTAGGGCTGATTGTGCTTCCCTTGGAAGTTGGGCCTAGGTGACCGGTTTTTCCATTAGGCATGGAGGATGCCACGTGTCGCGACATAATAGGTCCATGGTGGACAAATAGGCGCGTGGCACGTGGTAGACTCTGATAGGTCCAACTAGAGGACACTTGGCAGGACTTGATTGGCCCACATGGCGCATTCCGATTGGTGGGAGCAAAATCCCTTAATCAAAGCATATATAACTTTTATATATGTCAGAATGACTCTGAACTTTTGATATATCATTTTAGGGTGACTTTTCAACCAATATATTTAATGTTGTACACCTGATTTTTTATTTTGAAAAAGTCTGTGACTATATTATGGGATGATAGAGTATATTTTATTATTTTGATTAAAACAAAAGTGCACATAAAGGGTAATATATAAGATATGTGAATGTGCATTACTAGATTTAAATAGGTAAAATATGACCAAGATGTTTATAAAGGTTGTAAACCTCTATCATGTAGCTATTTCTAAACCATTTTATTCAACATCGAATTGAATATATGATATGGAGTACCGTGATAGATGATTAGATGGGCACACGTTATTGTGACTAAAATTATTATACACTAAAAGCTTTCAATATAATAAGTAATAGTTTAAAATTTGTGAGAGTTAATATTTGAACTATTAAACTGTGCAATATATATATATATATATATATATATTTTTTTTTTTTTTTTTTTTTTTTTTTTTTTTATATATATATATTATATATATATATATATATATATATATATATACTAAAAGACACACCAGTAATGACACGTGTCATCTCCTGGTATGTCCTTAGTTATTTTTTTTTTTAAAAAATCTATTAATTAAGGAAGCAAATTATTTACAAAATAATAATATATTTTTTTTATACATATTTCATATTAATATGTAGTATATATTATGTTTTAAATAAATAAGATTTCACAAAGTCTTTCTAAATAAATTTGGACAACTATAAACCAAAAATCATATTCTTAAATTAATTTGTGACTGATTTTACAACAAGAAAAAAAATATTGCTTAGATTCTTTGCCTACTTTTATTACTCGACTAATTTATGATTATAATACTTATCAATTAATAATTATCAATAATCTATAACTATAGATAACGAATCTAACCTAGTAACTATAACTATATACTAAAAGACACACCAGCAATGACACGTGTCAACTCCTGGTGTGTCCTTGGTTTTATTTATTTATTTATTTATTTTTTATATATATATTGTTTTAATACATTATAATTACTTAAAATAAAAAATTTTGACATATCCTTAACATAAATATCTATATAGTTATATAAAAAACATTCTTAACATAATTTTGATCATTTTCTACATCATTTTATATCTAACATATCTTTCGTAACCCTTTTTTTTGATTAAAATGTGTCAACTATATTTTTCGATTTTTTTTGCTTATAAAAAACTAATTATGATTATACTAATGGTTTAATAATGGTTATTGAAAATTACTGTGCATGACATGGGAACTAACTTAGTTAGATGGTATTTGGGATTTCTGTCTAATAAATCTAATCCATTTTTTGTAATTGTCGCATAAATTAGAGTTGCAAGGAGAAGGTTCATATGGAATGAAATACCTCGCCTTTTAGTAAGACAAATATTTCAAGACATTCTATTCGTAGTTAAAGAGGATTGTGACTTAAGAGAGCTAATAAGAGAGTTGCTGTCCAATAAGGTAAAAACAACAATTGATAGTTTAAATTACCATTTGCAATTTTTTAAAAGTGAGTAAAACATACATAAATACATTACCTTAATGCGACCAGGTGAAACTCATATCAACTTACCAATTATAACCTTCAGATATTGTTGTATCCAACATGACTTTATTGTTAACACTCGTGTGAAAGTTTGAAATGAAAATTCAATATATAAGTTATAATATAGTATGTTTCAACAAGGTAATATAATATAACGAATTTAACGAATTTTCAAATTTTAACAAATCTTATTCATCAGTAAATCCCTCTTGTGTTTTTGTACAACCTCGAATCATCTATTTTATAAACAACAAATGTCAAAACCATCAAACTCATCCATTATCAAATCCAATCCAGCCGACCATCTATTAGGTACAATCTCACCGATAAAGATACCCTTAAAAAGACAACCGAGAAAGTATAACGATCATGAAACACTTGAAAGAATTTCCCTAAAGTACCCAATTCCTCCTCCGCACCCACATTCATCTTCATACAACAAACTAACAAAGGATAGATAAAAAAAGGTCGTCTTGTTCTTGTTTGGACCGACGAGCAAAGTCTTCCGCTTTCTCTCTCCTCTCCTTCAGTGCCCTTCTTCTTAAGGACACTTTTCTTCTTCTTTTGTTTTTTTTTTTGGGATTTTTTTGGATTTTTTTTTCTTTCCAATATGAACCGTTTTATTCACTTGACACACCTTTGCTCGTATTCTCTCTCCTCCCTCCTTCTCAATTAAGGTCACCTCCAAAAAAAATAAAAAATTATTCAAGAAATAATGTCATAGCAAAAAAAAAAAAAAAAAACCAACAAAATTTCTTCAACGACTTAATTCATCTCTTTCTCTTTCTTCAAAACCAGGTACCCAGATTTTTATTTTTTGTTTGTTATTGTTATTTTTGTTGTTTTTAATTTAATTGTAGTGTTTTATTTATTTATTTATTTATTTTTATTTATTTATTTTTAATTTAATTTAATTTAATTTTATTTATGTGTAAATTTTTCTGGGAATTTTTGAACGTAGTCTTGTTCTTCTCTCTGTCTCAGTTCTCCATTGACATTTCTATCCTCCATTGATGCAGCTTCCGAGGTAAGTTGTTTCTTTTTGTAATAATCATGTTGATTTCACAATCTAGGGTTAATTGTTTATCTAATTTAATTTAATTTAATTGTCAGTATATAGTTAATTTAGGGTTCGAATATTTGAACCTATTGGTTGTAATTTGATTATTGAATCAAATATGCTTTTTCCCCCTAAAATTATGTGGTTTTTGGAGCCTGTTTTAATAATTGAATCAAAATTTGTTGTTAATGTGTTGCAGAACCCTTTAATGTTAGGATTGAACTATGAAATTGGACCTCTTGGCGGCCGCCCCTCCTGCCCTGGCTCAGGGACGGGCCTGTCAGCAGCATTGTTTCTCGGACACGAGTGGTGGGTTAGGTGAATTGGGAATGGGAGATAGACATACAACAATTGATAGTCCTGTGCCTGTAGTTAAGAATTCTGAGGCTTCTATTGAGAATGCTGGTTTAGAATGTACTGATAGCGCTGAGGAGCTCGTGTGTGATGCTTTAGGTGAGAGGTTGGATGAGTTGATTCTTGTGCCCCCTTCTGTTTCAGGCTTGGACATTAGTTTACCGGAACCTAAAGGTGAAAAGGACACTGCTTTGGTATCCTCTTCTGAGGACGGTTTCTCTGAGTTGGATCATAGAGATGAAAATGCAGGAGACTTTTTTCCCGATACAGATTTTGAACCGATTACTGAGAGGAAGTGTGAGCACGATGATAACGACTCTGAATTAGGAAATGCATCAGACATCAAATGCTGCTTAAACAACTTATGTCTTGATGGGGGACCTTGTGAGCGTGAGATGAACTCATTTCTGAGTGGTTCTGCAGCACAGCATATGTCAGATACTAAAGCAGACTGTGTCAATTCCACTGATGGAGGTTTTTTGGGGGCTGTTTATTCTGGGACTATGGTTAATGGGTCTTCAAAGAGCTTGGTGATGCCAAAGTCATTTAGATTGAAGGGTTGTGATGCTGCTCCTAATTTTACCTGTGCATTTGATAGTTTTAACCAAGCTGGTTACACAGAAAAGGATAATGCTGGAACTGACGATGAAACATGTGAATTGAAATGTCTTGACACTTCCTCTTTGCCTTTGCGAAGGAGTTCTAGGAGTAGAAAATCAGTACAGAAAGTTCAAAAGGCAAAAAATGCAACTAAATGCACAAAGAAGGCCTCTAAAGTGTCACTCTGTCGAAACATTGATTTTCTTTCAGAGGCTACAAGAAAAAAGCGTAGTAGCTTGAGTAGATCAAGTTGTTCATCTGGTTGGGGGATGTCAGAAACATTGTCAAAGTACTTTCAACAGAGCAATGAGATTTCCGTAAACTTAATGAAAGATCAAAGATCAAGAAAAAAGAAGGCAGGCCAAAAGAACAGGAAGAAAAATAAGCTTAAGATGGTTGCAAGCTCAATTTTATCAGAGGACAGACAAGAAGTTCCTATTCGTCCAATTCGCATTAAGGTTACTTTTGGGAAAAAGGAAGAGTCTCGTAAGGTGGATGGCATGCCTCCTGCAGTGTTTGACGCTTTACCTGGCTTTAAGCCTTCTAATGAAGGTAAGGGACTGAGTTTATGTCCCTATATTGATAGTGCTGGAGGAAATGTGATGGATGGTTCAGCTCCCAAAGAGATGCCTGGATTAATGCCATGCAGCAATTCTACATCAAATGTTCAGTTTTCAGGTTCAAACCTAGAGATTTGTTCTGAGTCAGGCAAGTGTAGTCTTGAAAATGCTTCTCTACTGGAATTTGAAAAGCGGGACAGCTCAGTTGCTGATAAGTTTTCAGACCCCGGTACATCACCTGATTCAGAGGTCATTGACCAGGCACTTGACTCTATTATTGGGCCCAGGGCCTCTTGTGGCAATGCCTGTCCCAAGAGTCACAGCTTCCCTGTTTCTTCAGAAAAGAGTAAGAGCAGAAGATACAAGAAAGACAAACTCTGTCTAGCAGGCAATCCTCAGTTAGAGTACCAACATAGTGCTGATAGAGATAAGGTGCTTACTAAGGGTGGTCAATTGCAGGATTCAGTTAATGATGTTTGTTCTACTGATAATGTAAATGGGGATAGTGAAAATCCTCCAAGCAACACCTCTGGCAGTGAGCTAACTATAACAGAGTTGTTGCCAGTTGTTGAAGGTTGTCACAGGGCTTCGAGTCTGGACAATGGTTCTGATATCAATACTTGTCCTAGTATAAACATTGGGATTGAATCTGCTTATTCTGGGAGTTCATGTCAGTTGGTTCCTTCCAATAAAACTCAAAAAACAAAAAATTCCAAAGGTTCAAGAGCCAAAGGGAAACCCAAGAATAAGTCTAAGAACACGGATGCCATTGGTCATCAAAAGGAACCTTCTAGCCTACCGAAAGGTAACAATAAGCTGAAGAGTAAGCAAAAAGTGACGGATTCTGGCATTTTAAGTGAGGCATACAAGATAGGGGCCCAACCAGGGACAGGTATGCAAAATTTATCGGTTATGTTTCTCTCTGGCTCATTCTTGGTGCCTTTTATATGTTTTCTCCTATATTTGAATCTTTTGATTATAGCTTTGCTATTCGAGCTGAAAGATATTGCAAACTGTTTCAGGGAATCATGATGTGATTGATGTGGGAAGAACAGATTCTAGCAATGAAGTGCAACTGGAGAATGCAGGTTGCTTGGATCCTGTACCAACTGGAGCTGAGAAGCAGACCTTGGCTCCTCGTCTTGCATGGGTTTGTTGTGATGAGTGTCTAAAGTGGCGTTGCATACCTGCTAACCTAGCAGATACCATTGAAGAAACAGACTGCAGATGGTAATGTCATATTGCTGATACTCTCTTTACAAACAAGCCTAGGTTGCATTTAGTGATAATATGCTGTTGGTTTTATGCTAGCCGTACATAGCTGGATTTTTATGTGTAATGGGCCATTTCTTTCTATCAATTAGTCAAATATTGTATGGTAATGCCCCAAATTCTTGTCTGTTGCAAATGCACATTGTCCATTTGTAATTATTGATTTATCTATGGAAATTATCACCACCTAGTAAGAAGGTGTGTGTATGGGGCGGGCGGGCGGGGGCTTGAGGGGCATTTGTGAAGGGTAGGATATGGACTGCCTTGACCTCTGTGCTCTCTAAACCTTAAAAGAAAGAGCGAACTTACATAAGGTCATGCAAGGCATAATAGGGGTAAGTGATAACAATTGTAATGACAATAACTAATAAAAAACGAAATAATAACATTGATGCAGTAACAAAATTGGCATTGTGAAGTTAGAGGAGTAGCCTGGATTTGAGCTTGAAATAAGGCTGGAGGATAGGATTTATCAGTGAGTATGTGTGCTTGATGTCTGCCTTCTCTGTCATTCCTCTTTGAATGCTCTTTGCTTCTATGCTGGTGATGCTAACATTTTTTGCAATTTTGTTTGTTATTCATCAGTTTGATGACTGAAAAACAAACAGTTTATACCATTTAGGCGGGAGACTTGTTTGTATGCAGAATATGAGAGTAATTTGTTTGTGCTCTCATCTTGGGCTAAATTAAATCGCTTATGTTTGTACTTTTTAGGATTGTAAAGTATCTGTGTCGGCTAACCAAAAGTGTTGTAGGCTTGTAGCACCATATCTTTCATTATTGAGAAGGGTCTGTGAAGGGTAGGATATAGACTACCTTGACCTCTGTGTTCTTTTAACCTCAAAGGAAAGAGGAAACTTATATAAGGTAATAATAGGGATGATAGCGATTGTAAAGATATTAACTAATAAAATATGAAATAGTATTGGCGATGGCAACAAAATTGGCATTATGAAGTAGTTCTTGGCTTCTTGGAGGAGTAGCCTGGATTTAAGCTTTACATTAGGCTGGAGAAAAGGATTCTTAGCTATGACTATGTGTGCTTGATGGTTGCCTTTTCTTTCATTCCTCTTCAAATGCTCTTTGCTTATGTGTTGGTGATGCTAAAAGTTGTACAAATTTGCTCGTTATTCTTCATTTTGACAAGAGATTGATAAACAATGTGTTTATATTATTTAGGAAGGAGGGAAGGTGGGAGGTGATGTTTGTATGCAGAGTATGAGATAAGAAAATCTTTTTGTGTTCTCCTTTTGGCCTAAATTGAATTGCTTAGATGTTCATACTTTTTTAAATTGTAAAGTATTTGTTAGTGTTGTAGGCTCGTAGCACCATATCTTCTATTACCTCTGTTCTTTTTTAGTTGACATGTATTCCTTTATGGGAAGTTTCTTTTTAGCAGACACATTTCTATTTTAGATAATATTGATGTGAAATTGTCATTTTACCCTCAATACTTTTAAGGAAATTTTGTGTTTTGCTACCATCAAAACACCCTGTTTTGACTTTTGCTACCTATTTAAAATTTTATTTTATTTTGCTACCTCCAAAAGTTACAACATATAGCTTTTGCTACCACTTAATAGAATCCGTTAGAGTTTTGTTAAGTGAGGCCCATTATCTCATTAAATAATGATTTAATTTAAAAAAAAAAAGAAAAAACTTAAAAAAATCTCAGTCACTACAACCTGTCAGCCACCCCTCCCCCCTCCGTGCCGGCTGCCGGTGCCCAAACGATCCCCCGGCGCCGGCGACCTCGCGCCCCTCCCTTTCCCCCACCCAAAAACTGGCACCCCTAACCCTAAACGGGTTTTAGGGTTTTGTTTTTACCCGTTTAGGGTGGTTTCGAGGAGGGGTGGGGCCAAATGGTGGTTGCTTGATGCCACTGCGGCCGCGGTTAACTGCTGTGATTGGTTGCGATTGGTGGAGGTGGTTGGTTTGCGTCAATTGCTGCTGTGTTTTGCGGTGCTGCAAGGTGCGTGGGGTGAGCGGTGATGGTGAGAGCTGAGTGGCGGTGCGATTATTGCGGGCTGGCGGTTGAGGGTAAGAAATTGGTAGGGCGAGCAGAGCTGGGCTACTATAATGGGAGTACTGGGTGGCTGTGCAGCAGTGTTGTTGGTTATTGGCAGGGACTGGTGGTCGATTGTAGGCTGCTGCCTGGGTGCTGTTGTTGGCGGATAATGGAGCAGGGGAAATTGGAGTTGATTGCTAGTGGTGATGGAAGTGACGGTGGATGAAATAGGGAGGTGCTGTGCGTGGTGGTGGGACAGGGGCTGTTGTACGTGTGATTGGGTGGTTGATTGTTGGTGTGAGCAGGGAACAGGGGTGGCTGGAAGGTGGCTGGGCCCCACTAATGGAAATAGTAACCAATTCTGTTAAGTGGTAGCAAAACATATGTTTTTGCTTTTAGGTGGTAGTAAAATAATATAAAAATTTATATGGGTAGCAAAAGTTAGAGTGGTGTATTTTAGTGGTAGCAAAACTCAAAATTTCCTACTCTTTTAGTACTCCATTTTTTATCTCCTTTCTCCTCCCTTCACCATTCTTGAACTTTTGCACCTCCATCATCATCATCTTCCCTAATCCAAAGGCAAAGACCACCACCCATCTTCCATTATCACCACCACCACCAACCCCTTGCCACCTTCTCCACGAGAAACAAAGTTGTTCTTTGGAGGTTGGAAGGAAGTGCCACCATTAAAAGTTGAAGGTAGCGTTGGGAGATTCGAGGATTTCAGGGGCTCTGCCGGTGGTTTGTAGTAAAGTAGTGACTAGGGTTCTGACGAGATGGATTTGCCGGAGATCCGAGAAAGTGAGTCAAAATGGGTCACAAAATCTGGGCTTTTACACATTATTAATGTTTCATTTAATACTTTTGTGTTGACAGAAATCAGTATTTTCTTTGAAAAAAAAAATGATTTGTTTAAATTGTCGAATTTCTGGGTTGATTCTAGGGAAAGAGAAATTTAAAGGAGAGAGAAATTCAAAGGACAAAGGGAGAAGAAACTACTTGATGGTGTTTGGTAGTCGTGAAGAATCTGAAGGTGGACATATGGTGGTGGGGCTGAAGAGTTGAGGAAGGTGGGGATGTTGGTGGGTTAATGGGTAGGGGTGTTTATGTCTTTTGTCATTCTCACTCATCCCTCCTTTATTTGTGTGCCAAAACCAAATATGTCAACTATTAAAGAATGGAGGAAGTATTATTTGAAAAATTATTTTCTGGTGTATCCTCGGTAGGTTGTGAATAGGGTGACTGGCTAATGTCTGGTATTGGGTACTAGTTTTTGGTTTTGCCTATTTCTCTATCTTTTATTCATTATAATGTTGCTCATAGGACTTGCAAGGATAACCAAGATCAAGCTTTTGCTGATTGTTCAATCCCTCAAGAGAAGTCTAATGCTGAGATCAATGCTGAGTTGCAAATATCTGATGAAGAAGATGTTCGTGGTGGGCACTTAGGTTCCAAGGGTGGTTGTCTTGGGCAATCAACAGGTTGTTGTTTGGCTTTGGTAGTGGAATTTAATTGTTTCTAAAGTTATTATGGTTTATATAGTTTTTAGGATTTACTCTTTTCATTTTGTCCTTCAGCTTTGCAGCCTTCAACTTGGATGCTTATAAAGTCTAACTTGTTTCTACACCGCAGTCGCAAGGCCCAATCTATGGATGAGGTTTGATGATTCTCCTTAACTTATTAAGTTTTAGTGATCTTGTAATGTCATACTAGGCTGCTACTCTTCAATTCGATTTCAATAATTGGCAGATGATGAATTTAGATGCTTCTTGACTTTTTTATAAGCATATAACAGTTTATGCCTTTTCTGCTGGGGCAATATATATCCCGGAAACTGCTTCTCCTTTATGCCTTTTCCAGTGTTATTTGATTTGAGATAAAATTTGAAGTGATGTCCTGTAATTTTTAAATAAAGCTTACACGTACAGTCTTACACCCGTGTATGCACTTTTTTTATTCAGTAAACCTATCTTACCTTTTGTGCTATTAATTACCTTGCTTGTTTTGTTCTCACTGTTGCTCTTTTTAATCAGATAATGGTTTGCCATTGCAAACCTCCTGTAGATGGTCGGCTGGGCTGTGGCAGTCAGTGTTTGAATAGAATGTTGAACATTGAGTGTGTTCAAGGAACTTGCCCATGTGGAGATCTTTGTTCTAATCAGCTGGTAGGTGCTTGATTGTGAACAGTACTACATGGTACTATTTACGATAAATTTTTCTCTTTTGTAGACATATTATGAAGATTCTGTTTTCCTGCAGTTTCAAAAACAGCAATATGCCATGCTGAGTTGGTTTCGTTGTGGGAAAAAGGGTTATGGATTGCAAGTCTTGGAAAATATCTCTGAAGGGCAGTTTCTCATTGAATATGTTGGCGAGGTACATATCTGAACTATTTGATTATTCTTTTGGTAACGTTATACTTAGTAATTTGAATTATGATACCTCAGAAATAAAAGTTGTTATTCTATGTTGCTATTAGATTCCTATTCATTAATGGTCAGAGTATGTGCTCTGTTTTATGCATTGAGTTTATTTGAAACAAGTATCACATCATTTTTGTCTAGGTGCTGGATTTGCAATCTTATGAGGCACGGCAAAAAGATTATGCTGCAAAGGGTCACAAGCATTTCTACTTTATGACCCTGAATGGGAATGAGGTTCATATTGCTCTTTTCGTGAATTTCATTATTGGCTCCACGCTTTCTGTGTGCTTGTTTGTGTACAACAGCTAATGCAGTTGCTGTAGGCACTTAAGTAACCTATGCTACTTTCCTTTTACAGTTGGCAAATTGCCTTTGATTTCTCTAATATAATACAACAGACAGTCTCATCACTTATATCTAATTATTAAAGTCTTATTAACACTTGTTGGAAGCTTATAAAGTAGAGTAAAATACAGGGGGAATTTGAATTACTATCTAGCATTCCAGGAATCCTCTCACCAAAGTGTTAAAAGTCATTCCTAGATCTGCTAAAAGGAGATTGAAGTATGAGAAGGGCAAGCTCTTGATGACACACTCAAGCACTGAGATACCAAAAGAAACTTAAATATGAAAAAGAGTTTAAAAATCTGAATAGGAGTTGATGCATATTTATTTTAATTAGATTGTCCGACAAGAAAATTACAGTATCATTAGCAAACTGCAAGTAAATGTACTTTCTTGAAGAAGTTTATGGGGCATTGCATGTTGCTTTGTTGATGATGGATCATTGTTTCTTCTATATTGTTGGAAGATATTCTTTTTGATTAATACCCTGCTCATATAAACTGGTGGGGGTAGGGTTTTATATTAAGGTCTCTGTTAAGTGTTAACTTTCTGTAGTTTATGTGTTGCAGATTCTTGACGGATATGTAATATTTCTGTCATGTATTTGATGTGCTTCATTTTGTCCTGAATCACAGGTTATAGATGCAAGTGCCAAAGGAAACTTAGGTCGCTTTGTTAACCATAGTTGTGATCCTAATTGTCGTACTGAGAAGGTGAATTCACTTTTGAAGAACTTGTTCTTTTTACCTGTAGTGTGATCTGATATTTCTTTTTCTTCCTCATTTTTATTTATTTTACCTTATGGGGGTAAGCACTCTTACTGGCTACCTAATGTATTTGTATAAAATTAAATGTCTGGTGAAAATTCTAGCACCTTCTAAACTATTTGAAAATTGTAATTTGTCTGAAGTTATACGTGTTTTTTCGTGATGGACTTTCAAAATGTGATAAGTCATTAATAGATTAAAAAGATGACTTGCCCTTTTTTCTATTTATTTTTTTTTATTTTTTTATTTGTGTGTGTGTGTGTGTGTGCTGAATGGTACATATTATAGTTAAGCCATTGGGTGTGCTCCATTTTCCTATTTTTAAATTATTCTTTTTGGCTTTGTTTTTTCCCCCATTGAATTCTTGTACTACCTCCATTTTAAATTATTTGCAACGACTTGACATAAAGTGTGAGTAGAATATGTCTAATCGTTGCAAATAATTTGAAACGGAGGTAGTATTAAAGTTTGCAGTCTACTTTTACTTGAAATTTAAATATTGCATTATCTCAATTTATCGCAATCAAAAGAATCTGTGTTATCTCCTTTTCCTTTTATTGAGCTACATGTTTTTTTTTTTTTTTTTTTGGATACAGTGGGTAGTAAATGGAGAAATATGTGTTGGCCTCTTTGCGTTGAGGAATATCAAGAAGGTACTCTCCCCCTTTTCTTCTGCTATTAAATGAACCCATTAATGCTCTAATTCATTAGTATGTAGTGGTCGTTAGGTAGAAACATAGTATACCAGAATTTCTGTGTATGTCTGTAAAATGTCACCTCTCTATATAATACTACTCCTATTCTGTAGTGGTGCTTTGAGTGAATTGCCATAGGGTAGTGCTTCTTTATGTTCTTTGAATCTTTGTATGATGGAAGGAAGGAAATGTTTTTTTTTTTTTCCCAAGTCTCTGTTGATAGACTTGACACTCATTGTAGTTATGCTATAATTGAGTCAATGGGATTTGATATAAGGTCATAGGTACCCACCCTACTTTAGACAATTAAGCTAGTTGGCATCTAATGCTTGTATTATCTAAGCAACATGCTTCATGACTATCCCATGTTGTATGAAAAAAGGAAAAGAATTACAAGTAGAAAGTAGGACGGTTTGTGTGAGGGGGATAGAGAAAAGGGCTAAAGAAGGGATAAAAAGGGAAAGGAAAGTAAAATTCTCAAATGTTACTTGTTTGTGTGGAGGGGGAAAGAAAAAAGGGCTAAAATAGGGATATAAAGGGAAAGGAAAGAAAATTCTTAAATGTTACTTGTTGGTGTGGACATAGAGGGAGAAAGGGAATGAAAACGATAACCATTGCCACCACCACCACCTTCCCACCCTACATCCCTTCTCTTCGGGTAACGTGGCGGCAATAATTGAGGGTGGCCATCCTTCTCTCTTTATCTCTTGTGGTTTGATGGATTTTCTTCATAATTGGGTTAATGGGGGGTGGGGTGGTGTGGTTGCCTGGTTGGGATTATTCTAAGGGTGGTTTTGGGGTGGCTGCGTGGTTTTTTTGTGGGGATAGGGGTTGTTTTGGGGAGGGTGGGGTGGTATTCTCCTTTTCAAGGTGTTAGGATTGGGCATTTTAGGGTGGTTGGTGGATTGGGTGTTTGGTTGGGTGACTTGGGTCATGGTGTGGTGTGATGGGGTGGTGAATGTTGGTCAAGATGATTTGGTGGTAAATGTTGGTCAAGGTGATTGGGTGTAGAGGAGTTTGGGGATTGGGATAATTCCATTAGTGGGAACGAGGTAGAGGAGTCATGGCTGAGGAATGTGGGGGAAACATAGTGTTAAAGGGATTGATTAAATGACCTTGTATACTAAAAAGGGAATCATCCGTGTCTTTTTCCTCCCCCCCCCCCCTCCTTTTTTTGAAACCCCTAAACACTCTATTTCTCATTCCAAGATAGAGAATGAGCTGGTAAGCAAGGTAATGTAAACATCATCTGCATTGGCTTGCCTGGGATATGCTTTTAGCTGCCATGGACTGTATATTTGGCGTTACCAACTTTTAAAAGATCATCTTGTGGCCCCTTAGCTATCTCTTTTACCTCTATTTAACTTCTATTTTTGTTGCCAAAAAGTGTGCATACATATTGCAATTGTGATGGGGAAAACATGCACCCTGTGAAGGGAACTTTGTTTCCCATGTTTTCCTTCAGTCATTTTCTTTCCCAAATCATTTTGATGCATCTGAAATGTTATTGAAACAAATATTCAGGGGTTGTGTAATGTTTCCATGCATCAGATATGCCCTATGACCAATAAGTTTCAAACCTTGTGGCAACCCATATGAGCCCGAGTTTTAATCGCTGCTTCTCTAAAATCCTACTGCTCCTCAGCTTTAGTGAAAATCTTGTTTGCCTGCCCCTTTCACACTCCTGCTTGATTTCTTCAACCGCCTGACCTGGATGGTTACATTGGTCTTGTTTGGTTTAACTGATGAATTTTGACAGACAATGGGAAACAGTTGGACATCAATAAGTACCATTTATAGATGCCACTTTTGGTGGGTTTAGGTCTCTTAGGAGGCTGTTTACAATCAATTTATTAGAGAGAGTAGATAAATAGATATGTTTTAATAGAAGATGCCTGGCGTCTTCCCCTGTTTACAAGAGGAGGTGAGGGTTAAAAAGAAGCCCCAAACCTCAAAGAGGCACTGCATAGTGCTGCGAGTAACATATCAAAGAGTAAAATCTACGAACTTTTAATCTTTGGAGTGAGATTGTCAGGTTAGAGTCTGTAGACTGAAGAATACGATCTTGTTAACTTCATTATTTCTGGTTAACTATGGCATTGATGTACTTGTTGAACTGCTATGATGAATATTCACAAGGTGGGTAACTTGACATGCAGGGTGAAGAGTTGACTTTTGACTACAACTATGTACGTGTATTTGGTGCTGCTGCTAAGAAATGTCACTGTGGTTCTCGTAAGTGTCGGGGTTATATTGGAGGTGATCCACTCAATACACAAGTAATTGTTCAAGGAGACTCAGATGAAGAATTTCCAGAACCTGTTGTCGTTGATGAGAATGGTAGAATTGACCGTACCCTAGAGGATATGAAGGCTAAATCCAGTTATCAGGATGTTGAACAGGTTCTAAGTGAGGATAACTTAATTTCCAACAATTCAGAAATTATAGTTGAAGGACAAATGGTGAATAATTCAGACTCTCTGATTGATGATGTTGGGCAATCACAAAGCGTGCCAGTAAAGGACTCCGTTCATGAATCTACAGATAGGTCATTTGACTTGCGACCTGAGAATCTGAGAACTGAACATATATCTGCTGTAGAAAATCATACTTCAAAAACAGCACATACGAGCACACTAACATCTTCCCCAGAATCGGATTTACTGCATGTGGATAATGCAATAAAAAAGTCTTTATCTGGTTTGATTGATTCTAATGGTAGGGCGTCTGAAGTTGACATTGAGTGTGAACCACGTATTGCCAGACCTCGTTCTCGCATGAAAATTTCTCATCCATCTAAATCTGTTAAGAACCGCAAAGTTAGTGGCAATTCAGCCAATATTGGGAAGGCTCCTCTATTAGCCCAGAGATCGAAGATTTTGTCCTACAAGCCAAAGAAAATACTGGAGGGTTCTGTCAATGGTCATCTTGAAGCAGGTATGTTTATTTCATTTTATTTATTATTTATTTATTTTTATTATGATTAACCATATCGATAATACTTTATCACTAATAATTCATGTAACTCACAGTTGAAGAGAAGCTCAACGAATTACTTGATGCTGACGGTGGTATCTGCAAAAAGAAGGTATGGTAACTGACTGATGTTTCGAGATTGGTTTGAACACTTCTTGTCCTTAATAACAGTCCCCTCCCTTAAATGACCAAAGAAAGAAGACAAATAAATAAGAAATCTGGTGGGATTCAGGTGCTGAATGTTTGTTTTTTTTGGCTCTTTTCTTTCCTTGTAGGATGCCTCTAAAGGCTACTTGAAACTTTTGCTTCTAACTGCAGCTTCTGGTGATAGTGGCAATGGGGGATCAATTCAGAGGTGAGTTTTGGTTTAACTGTTGAATTGGTTGTCTTGTTTTAATTTCTCATCTGTCTCAGTGTAACAATGTTTTGTCTCAATTTTTAGTATGACATGTCTAAACTTATTGGTCACTTTAGTTTTTTTTTCCAATATCAGGCAATGAGGTCTGAGTGTCTGACCTCCTTTACTGAGAAATCAAAATATTTTGGATTGAGTTTGGTTCTTTGGAGAGGGAAACTTTATGTACTCTACTATTGGTTTATTAGAGTTGGAAAAATGAATTTTGATCCCATACTGATTCCAAGAATGGGATTTTTTTTACCAACTCCCTCTTTTCTAATATTATTGCAACACTTCCCATTCTAAAAAGTTTCAAAACAAGTGAAACATTATATTATTTTGGCAGATGGGCTCTCTATCTCTGTCCTTGTCACATGGGTCCCTCTTTATATCCCTCTCTATCTCTCTTTATATCACATGAGCTCCTTCTAGATCATAGCAATTAATATTGTTGTTAGGGGGCATAGCTAGTAATATTGTGGCTAAAACTCTGGAGTTAAATGAAATGGACAGTCTTGGAATTTTTGGTGTCAATTGTATTGAAGTGGCTGAAATTGATCTCAGCTTGAAACTTACTAGGTGTTGATTTTTGCTTCTTTTTTACATGATTGTATGACTCTGTAGGCCAGCCAGAACTGTATTCAATATTAAATTTTGGAGATTTCTCGGGTGGAAATCGCTGCTATTCTGACTGAATGTTTGAATTGGAATTGGTTTTGTGATTCTGCTCTCTTTGTTTGCTCTGGTTTTGTGACCCACTGTTTTTTTTTTCCTTTGCTGCAGCAATAGAGATCTTTCAATGATACTTGACGCGATATTGAAAACCACATCACGCGGGGTGCTTCTGGACATAATCAACAAAAACGGTATCTTGTTTGTATTGATGAAGCATCTGCCCTGCCTGTATTTGTTGCATTCCTTGATGTGTGAAACTTCTTTGTTTTTCAGGTTTGCAGATGCTACATAATATGATGAAGCTTTACAGAAGTGATTTTCAGAAGATTCCTATCTTACGGAAGCTTCTTAAGGTATGCATGAACCTCTTGGTCTTTAATAAAAGGTGGTGAATCTGTTGTTGTTTTTGACAAATTTGGGTTCCAATACATGTATCTGATTAATTTTGTAGTACATCAAAGAAGTGTTATGGTATTATCTAGAATAGCTTTGATGTGGTTTATTCACGCGTGTGTGATCTTATTGTTAGGCTCTGATAGCCTTATAATTTAGCCATAGCTAGAGTAAACCTTAAATAAAAATAAATTTTTCTGCATAATGATTAAATTTTTGTTATGATGTACTGCCCTGTGCCCAGACCTCAAGGTTCTTAAAATTTTATTTTCTAAAAATTCTTTCTATCCGTTGATCACTGGGAGCAAAAAGTGATTTAACTACTAATGTCATGGAAATCAGCAGGATTACATGACAGTATTTTGTTTTATGAGAATTGAGGTAATTGAGTGAAGAAGGCTAGAGAAAACTAAGGGGGGATAAGCTGTACGTTAAGTAGGAAGCAAAAAGTTGCATTTCTTTCAAATTGTTACTACTTCCTCTAAAGAATCAAAATACTTCTTTTGTTTGTCTTATTTATGTCTATGAAAACCTCTTGAGTTAGGTGCCTAACAGAAAAGAAGCCATTACTAGTCAAATATGACTTCCTTATCAATCTGTCCTCTAACCTAATGGCCATATAACAGAAAAGAAACCTTTACTTAAAAGGATTTATTTTGTTTCCCTTTCTCTCAATGGTCAAATTTTTTCCAACAACCATACCAATATTTCACCCATTATGCCAAGGAGTTTTTTTTTACTATTTTCAGCAATCTTGCATGGAATATTAAGATATACTGTTTCATACATTTTCTTGCTCTTGAACATATATCTGATCATTGTAGATGCCTTGCTGCTTAGAAATATCGTTGATATGGTCTATTAATCGGAATTCGTTAAATCTATGTTACTCAATAAAAGAAAATTTTTTGCATGGTTGTGGTCTAAATGAAGTGCTAAGTATCCATTCTCTTGTCCTAGTAACACATTACCAACTGATATGGGAGTCTTACAGCCAAACATTGTTGTCCTAATAACACATTACCAACTGATGTGGGAGTCTTACAGGCTGAACATTGTTGTCCTAGTAAAACACCAATGAAGTATTAGTTTGGAGGAATTCCGGTTCACTGGTGTGTCAGTGACAGTAGATTGGAGTATACTTCGATTGTGTAATTTGAACAGTAGAATTAAGATATAACTGGTTTCTGTTTGCTGAAATTCTTGCTGTTTACTTCATTGCAAATTTTCAACACTATCACATTTCGAAGGTTGACTCTGACCTCTGCCAAGATTTTGAATATCTGTCACCCCTTGTTATATGTCTACTTTTGATTCAACGTTTACAAATTTTGACTGCTAATATGTTTAATATATGCTGAATTGCAGCATTTAATTGTTATTGTATATATATAAGTACTTTCATGAGAGTATACTTCTATTATTTGTGACAAATTCAATGGTTAATTTTTGGTTTCAAAGACCATGGAAGTCCAAGTGGACCTGTATACGGGACACTCCGAATTTTTATTTATTAGCCTATACCGCTGCTGTATGTCACAGCTGGATCAAAGTATAGATTTGTTAGAAACTAATGAGCATATTAGCATATATGTATGGGGAACGTAATATGTGTTGACAATGGGTTAATTCAGGTAAAAGTATCAAATGAGAAATCACCCAATCCTGCATGTGCTATGCCCGTTGTATCCTAAAATTGTTGTTTTCCTTAACTTAAGCTAAAGTGCACATCTGAAACTTCTAGTCTTAAACTGCTCTCATTTTGTGGGTTTTTGTCATCTGAGGTTAATGGAGTTAAAGTAATTTGTTCATATCCTTGAGCATTGTTGAATAATTAAGAGCTTAGCTGGTTATGGATAAGGCTGCTTCTATGTACTCTTGGAGATTATCCCCTCCTGCGGCTTCTATCTGTTTATTTATTTTATTTTATAAAGGTTTTAATTGAGATTGCATGCTTCTTAGTTATGTCTAAATGCAAATGGATGATGCATATCTTGAATTATGTTTGGGGTAGGACATTACTGGTTAATTAAGGCTGCTTCCATGTACCTGTAACCCTTACCAAGCAGCAAATTCTATTCTGTTGTCTACTTGCTTATAGCTCCTGGTGATATGTATGCTTCTTAGTTATGTCTAAATGTGTGTGGATGATGCATCTGTTGAACAATGTGGGATGTGTTCTTGCAGGCTTTGGAATTTCTGGCTAAGAAGGAGATTTTGACTGTGGATCGCATTAATGAAGATCCTGTAAATCCTGGAGTTGAGAGGTTAGAGAAAATAATTTAACTATCTTGTTTTTCAAGTTCTTTTCTGGCAGTTAATGAAGGGTTTAGAAACTTCGGAAGTGAAAGAAGTCTGCTGGAAGCTCTCTGATTAAGCGTACTGAATTACTGATAGCTTCAATAAGTTCACATTATTTTTTTTTTCCTGGGATTGGTCTGCTCTTTTTGGCCTCTATTTGTAGGATGTACTGTAGTCTATATAGGCTGTAAAGAGGACGTATGAAGTCCAGATTTAGAATTTGCTGGTTTCGAATACTTTCTAGTTTCCCAATTGATTAAATGCTGATATCTGTTTCTCAAGGAAAAAGTATGAAGTGGAACCTCATATATCTGGTTTTGGTTATTTTGTACATGAAATTATCGAGAAACCTATGTAAGTGTTCATTTGTGTCTTATTTAATTTGCTGATTACAACTTTAATTATCTGCTGCAGTTTGAGGGAATCCATATTATATTTCACAAATCACAAGGATATCCAGGTAATGTTCCTGTTTTCTTGTATGAATTATAGATGTGATATACGTTTAATTTGATATAGTCCCTTTATATGTTGTGCTACATTCATTTTGGTCTTGGCTAATCTTAAACTAAAAAAGAAGCCTAAAATTTTTATGTTGTGATACAGGCTATTTTCTGTTTTTCACCTGAAATAAGGTGTTCAAATTTGATCTGAATATTTCTGAAATTAGTAAAATATGGCTGAATCTTTAGCCACTATGAGGCGCTATACAAAAAGGGCTTTTGTGTTCTAAATATTGGCAAATAATATGTTTGTTGGAACTTGACCAAATGTTTTGCAGTACCATATGCATTGACACTTCTATGACCTTCAGTTATATTTCCATTCTGTTACATGCGTTGTATTTCCATTCTGTTACACGAATTGTTTCCTGTCCTATGATGTCTTTCCTGTGGAACTAAATATTAACAATCATAGTGGTAGTCTGGCAGAACCAAATTTCCTAAAAGATCCAATCTGTGTAGTGACAGTGTTCTTGTTTTGGTCTTCTACTGTACTCATTTATTTGTACATGCCTCTGCATATCTAATATGGTATGCCAACTTAACCGAACACTTTCCAGCTTCTACCATCCAAAAAAAGATGGTCATTAAGTGCAAAAACTGTGTTGATGGATTTGATTTATTTTTTGAAAATTTAATCCCTAATTTGCTTCTTCACCAGGTCCATCAAATTGCGCGGAACTTTCGGGATAGGTGGATTCCTCGAAAATTTAATCGAGTGGATCGAAGGAGAGAGTTTCGTAGGGTTTCAAACTCTAATAGATATTATGGAACATGCCATCATTGGAGAGGGCAAGGAGCAATGGAAACAGAACGCATAAGTTGTTCTGATCAATCAGGAATAACGAACAATCCTGCTGATGCTAGAACGCAAGAGGCCTCTTGTTCTCAGTTAACTGATAACCAGACTGTTGTTAGCAGACCTCGGAAGCGTAAAAGCAGATGGGATCAGCCTGCTAGGTCACCCAAGAATATTAAAACAAGCCCTAAAGTTGAAATTAGTGAAGGGGGGCAAACCCTAGTTATCGAGGCAAAGGAGGATAGTGGGTGCTCTGGTGCTCAGAATTTACCCAAGCATAGTAACAAGGGAACAGATGACGTGATGCAGAACTCTGATGATGACGCTCCTCCTGGGTTTTCTTATCCACGCGATCCTGTTGATGATAGTCCCCCCGGATTTTCTTCTTCTCTACAGTGTCCAGTTCCATCGGGCCTTCTCCAGGAGAGATTCAATCCACGTTTGCCTGTAGCATATGGCATTCCCTTGTCCATCATACAACAATCCGGAACTCTTCATTGTGGAACTGTTGATAGTTGGGCAATTGCTCCTGCCATGCCTTTTCAACCCTTTCCACCACTTCCGCCTTATCCATGTGATAGGAGTCTGATGGGTGTCCAGGAAGAAGCAAGGGAAGGCTACCATTCCCATGCTGGTGATCAAAGGGATCAAGGCATACCGAGTACATCTGGGGCAAGCTTGCTGAATGCACAAAATTCTGTTGCCACGAATCAGAATGCATTACGTCATGAAAAGGGATTGCGAAATTTCCCAGGGAAGAGGCATAATCGACAGAAGAAGTGGAACAACCAGAAGCCAAGGCCGCCATGGCTTCGGAATTTAGATGGTTGGGGTTTCAAAGGGAACAATCCCTCGCATCCCAGAAATGGTTCATTTGACATAAATATGGATACAGTAGCTAATGAACTTAATGATCAGCATTTAGCTGATGTAAATTATAGTATAGAGTATGCAGGCAATTCTTGATAGGTTTTACAGCGTCTAATTTCATTGATTTTTTAGGAAACATTCACAGGCTCCTTGATTTTGTATTATTTCATTCCCAGTTGCCTTTTACTGATGGAAATCGATAGATTCATTTGAGACAGCATCTTCAAGCTAGGTTTGTGTCATGACAGATTCGGAAGGGTGAAGGTCAGTTGGTAACTTGGTATTAGGGAGTTTTGTAATTGGATGTCAATCTTGTATAGAGTGGGATAATTATTCCGGTCATTGTCTTACTCGTACTTTTAGGCATCTTCACAATGTTGGAATTGTAAAAAAGAACAATTTCATCTATACAAAATTGAAGCTATTCAAAAAAAAAAAAACTATACAAAATTGAATGTTCAAAGGCTGAAATTTCAAAATTTAATCATTATGTTTATTGCCATTTGATGTAGTTGGAACTTTTTTTAGCTATTCCTTCACTTATTTAGTAAACAAAATAGAAAACAAAACTAAGTTTATGATTTTATACCCGAAATAGTGATTCATCTGCGTAACATTTACTTCCAAATTCATCTATCACCTACCATACAGCATCCTTGATCAATACAACTCAGAAAAAGAAACGTCCTTTGCCTGTAAGACTACAAGTCTATAACTGTTGCAGAAATTACTAACCTTCGTAGCTAGTCTCCCAAGTACTTGACCAATCATTTTCAGTTTTTCACCTTACTGATGAGATCCCGTGAACAACTCACATTTGAGTCGTCCCACACTGTAGCTAGTCAATAATTGTTACAGAAATTACTACCCTTCATAGCTAGTCTCCCAAGTACTCGACCAATCATTCACCTTACTGATGAGATCCCACAAACAACCCACATATGAGTCGTCCCACATTGTAAAAGACGCGAGGAAAAATCACATTTTTTCCCCTTATCGTAAAGCTGTTACACAGCTGAGTAATTTATATTGATCTGTCCTTACCAACATAGACATGCAGTGACTCATCACCACTAAAACATAAAATGTGTGGTGCATCTGATTAATAATTATTTCAACATTAAATAACTTGTACAATTTTACCAGAACCCAGGTGAAGAAGAATACTAATGCACACAATGTTTAGCATTCCAGGAAACAGTGACAGTAGTAAAGAGATTGTTACTTTTTGAGGGTGTCATTTGATTACGTAAATAACCTTTTAGAGGAAAAAATTGCGTACAATTGGTCAAAAATCATGGACATTAATGTCAGCATTTTCTGACAAATCGTTGACTTCCCACCAAACCCATTTATAGCACTTGTATTAGTATCTTGTGACTTTTCTAACACTTTACTGTCCTCGGGAATCCTGATACTGATGTGGTTGGTGTTTTTGCAAGGCGGGTTCTATACTTCTATGGCAATGTCCATAGCAATGGTTCGGTGTCCTACTCTCAACGATCTAATCACATTATGTGAAGGTCCGAACCTTACCAGCATAGAAGAAGTACTACTCTAGCGGTAATGGAAATAAGTTTACAAAGAAAACACGAACATAAGGATACTCGGGGATATAGTTGTATAATGATGAACAATGACTATATGTTACCTTCGTTACATAATTACATTCAGGGTTATTACAAATTTACAATTACCACAATCAGTGGCGGACCCAGGAATTTCCGACTGGTGAGTCACAATCGATAACCAAATATGTAAAAAATTTTTTTTACCAAAATTCCCAAGAAAAATTATTTACAAAAATCATCCAAATAGAAAATTGACAAGATTACAATACTAACTAATAATTAACAAGCTTAAAATTGACAAGACTAAAATTAACTAACTAATAATTAACAAGCTAATAATTGACAACATGACAAGCTTAGCTCTCTAATAATTAACAAACTAATAATTGACAAGATTAAAATTTGTACAAGCATTAGGTTCACATTTCATCAAAAACCCAACTACATTTTTGGTTCAAAGTTAGTATTTTTTTTTTTAAAAAACTTAAAAAAAAATTTGGGCCTTGGTGAGTCATTTGACCCACCAGGCACAAGGCCAAGTCCGCCAATGACCACAGTTTATTACCATCTACCAAACGTTATTAATTCCATCAACTAAGTTGTTCCTGTTCCTGTTTGGCTGCTACAGTCACTGAGAAATAATAGTATAATTTTAGTTGGTATTAGGCCCCTATCTGGCAACAAATTACTGCAACATCAACACTATATGTATCCTTCACTATTGCTACATTGCATATAGGAAAAAAAAAATGAAGTCAAAATTGAAAATAGAAACAAAATGCAAACAAGAAAATGATGCAGCTGAACCTGTATCTCCTACAGGACAATACTTAAACAGCAAATCCTTAAACTCTTGTATTCTAGCCATCTTAGAATCTGATATTCCCATAGATGAATCTTGTGCATTGCCACAACTTCGAGACGTATTTCTTCCCATTAATCCCAGGTTTTCATCTATTATGGTAATTATCTTCTTCTATTTCTATCAGCCACTAACACACAGCTATTATATTATCACTGACTAGTAATTTTCTTCTAGCAGATAGATGACAAGAAGGGTGTAAGACAGTGGAAAAAAGTGGAAGTGAACCTTCAAGATCACGTTTACGTTCCTAGATTCCCGGAGGGCTTATCAAGTGAATCTTACGACGATTATTTTGACGAATATCTAACAAAAATCAGTGTGGAACCACTGCCACAAGATAAGCCTATATGGGAACTTCACATAATCAACTGCCCAACAAGCAAAGCTGCAGGGCACATAATCTTCAAGCTTCACCATGCACTTGGTGACGGCTACTCTCTGATGGGAGCACTTCTTTCCTGCGTAAAAAGAGCAGATAATCCTTCCCTTCCGTTAACGTTTCCTTCAACTCGAGCAAGGTCAGAAGTTAAGAACACTAATAGCAAGGGTTGTATGACAAAGGTGCCAAGAGCTTTATCTGCAATCTTCAAAGGAGCTTCTGATTTTGGATACAGTTTTCTGAAAAGCACTTGCATTGCAGATGATCAGACACCAATCAGGTGCGAAAGCAAAAGTCCGGGTTCCATTCCACTCAAAGTCTCTACTGTTGCATTTTCCCTCAACCAAATCAAACTAATCAAAAAAAAACTAGGTGCGGTATGTTATCTCTTTCAATCTGTCTTTTTGTCTATTGTATACATATATGAACTGCTTTTTCTCCAATGCCATGTTTTAGCATTGTAATATACATTGCCCTAATGTAATACTTCGTATATAATTCATGTCTGAATCGGAATTCTAGTTAGGCATTTTTGAGATTATCTATATGATCACTTTCAAGTTAATATTTTTAGAAACAGAAGCTCCATGTTAGAGCAAAAATCTATGATCTCATGCATCATTTCCCTAAAATTCAATAAGCCGGAATATACAATACTACTCTTAAATTATCCTGAATTCCTGATGTTATAAAATGATAGGGTTACTGACAACACTGCATATATTTTTCCCCCCTTCAGACAGTAAATGACACTATTTCAGGCTTAATTTTCCTGGGGACTCGACTCTACATGCAAGAAACTCAAACAAAATTCTCCAATTCACGGTCTACAGCAATGATGATGCTCAACACTAGGATTACGAGAGACTACATGTCCGTTGAAGAAATGACTAATGCACATACAAAAATATGGGGAAACAAGTTTTCATTTTTGCATATAGCACTTCCTAGATCAAACAACACTAAATGCTCCAACCCCCTTGATTTCATCTATAAAACACGAAAACAGATCAGTAGGTACAGAAATTCACCAGCAATCTATCTCACTGCTCAGTGCTTGGAGATTATAAGGAAGTACAAAGGATCTGAGGTACACATTAAGAAAATACAATTTACAGCCTTCTAAGTTTTTCCGTTCATACTTCATTTACATCTTCGTTTAAGGTGTGTACAAGTATTAGTGAAAAATTCTTGCAGGTTTCCTAAGTGACTACACAACTTTAGTCACATATCATCTGTCATATTGTCTACTGAGAATGGTGTATTTTAACCTCAATTTATTTGAAACTTCTTTCAGGCAGTGGCGAAATACATCCATAGTACATTGAGTAAATCAAGCATGTCAATGACAAACATGATTGGTCCAGTTGAGCAAGTAACATTAGCTGGTCATCCGATAAAAGGCATGTACTTCATGGTTACTGGCAGTCCTCAGGTAAGCAAAGTAAAATATGTAGTCATATATACACCCAAAATTTCTCTTCTTAAACCTCAAGTATTCAAATCAAATAATTTGTAACACAAGTAATTTCTTACAAAAAAAAATAGATCCCAAGTTTTAGATTAATAGCTAGAAGCTGATCAAAAACTGGATCAACCCACTCAGCTAAGCTTCAGGCAATATTTTTGACCCAACCCAATTTTGCAACTTTTGACCAAGATGCGGAACTAATTTTGTTACTTACAGCCTTATATTTGTGCCAGACACAATACTTCATAAAACAGGCAAACATTTTGTTGAAGTCCAACCCGTTCCATGATCACCTCTAAATTTTTCTCTATCAAATTCATATCGTTATCTGATCTTCCCCTTTAAATATCTTGACTCTTCATTTATTAACGTACACTTTGTTTGGATACAAGGAAATGAGGATAAAGAAAGGGATGGGAACAATTTCCATGTTTGGATAAAAGATCCCCCACCTCCCCTCCCCCCAATAAACATTATTAGTACATTATCCCTCCAAAATTGGAGAGCTTTGGAAGGAAAATGAACCCCACTTTCTCCCTCCCCTTTTTTCACTTCTATATTGATATCCAAAGAAAGTGTAAAAGTCTGTTTCCAAAATCAATATAAGTAACCAACCACTAGAACTTATTTTCTACATAATTTGACAACTTTTTTCTACCACTAATGGTTCTATTATTCTATGGACTTGCAGAGCCTGGTAATAACAGTTATGAGTTACACCCAAACTTTGAGGATTGGAGTTGGAGCTGAAAAGGGCTTCATAGACTCACAGAGGTTGAATTCATGCATCAAGAATGCTTTCGAGTTGATCTATGAGGCAGCAACAAAGAGCGAATAAGGACATCTAATACAATATATATTTATGTAAGCTAAGAGCTTATCCTATATTAAAATTTGTGAGGGATTCAGAATGTTTGCATAACTTGCATACTCTATGGCAACAATTTATCTCCTATGTATAAATACTCCTGCATCATCAACTATTATACAATTAAGCTTGAACCTAAGACAGCTACAATCTATCACAGCTATGTGCGTAAGAACCAAGAAGAACACTCCCGGGGCATAAGAACCATCACTACCGTCTGAAAAAGAACAAGGTCTAACTTTTTTTTTTTTTTTTTAGACCAGAAGATTTTATTACTCTGGCTCAACTTTAAGGCAATAACTATGTTAATTGAGCATGTTTAATGTGAACTGCTCTTATAGTTAGGCCTAAGTATAAGATCACAAGATGATTTGAATACGATTCTATGCTCGTTTCTTGGATTACGAAGCAATCGGTATGGTATGCATGTGACTGCTTATACATATAAGTTACCTTAAGCGTTAAGCCTTCTTGGAATTGATGAAATTTCCTTTCTTAAATAGTTAAACAAAAGAAAATATTTCCTTTCTTATTTACATTAACATACGTTTATGAAATTTTTTAATTCATATGTGTGGGCTTGCGACCAAGCATCTTCAACACAAGATAACTAGATAAGCAAAATAATGAACTAGAGCAAAAGAAAAGGCCGTACTATATAAATTATACATATTATAGGACAGAGGAGTAGTATAAAACAAATTACGTACTGTAAAATTATGACGAAAAATAAAATAAACATATTTTGGAACAGAAGAAGTAGTATAAAACAAATTAACGTACTGCAAAATTATGATGAAGATAGACATCTCAGTCATGCCATGAACGGTTCAAAGTCTTCAAATAGTGGCGGATTCAGAATTTTGTGGGTGGTGACGGGTCATTATTGTACACCGACAACATACAAATCATTAATAATGCATTGTTTAAAAAAATAAAAAATAGAAATGCTCTGTAATAAATATTACTCCCTCAGTTATTTTTATTATTTACATTGGGTATTATTCATAATGATTAAGAAAGAGTATTTATAGTGAAGATAATTTTATTTTTTAATTAATAAATGAAGTACTTGGTAAGTAACTAAGTATTACTTTTATGATTACCTGAGGGAAGGTATGGGATAAATAACTTGATAAACATAAAATTAATAATAGCATTTTTTTTTTAAGAAAAAGTAGGAATACGTATAGTTGGAATATTATGTACAGTTTTTTTTATAAAAGAATGCGTAAAATAAAAAATGCTCGAAACGAAATACGTAAAAGGAACCAAAAATGTACATATTACAACCATTAAATAGGTTAAACAATCCAATTTATCAAATTAATAGATACTCAATAGTAACAATTTGAATTAGATCAAATAATCAAATTTTATAGTGATTATTGATGATCATATACTATTAGATTACTTATTCCCAACCAAAAAAAAAACAAAAAAAAAAAAATGCTTGCATCCGCCAATGTCTTCAAACCTGAAATAAGAAATTAAGTTTTGTACAATGTTTGAATAGTTGAGTTGCGGGACAATAAATTTTGAGTTGGCTGTCATTTTAAGTGGAAACGGTATAGTAGTCAAATATTCATAATTACAAAATTTGGAAACAAGTGATGGTAAATATTTTTCTGCCCACCTTTTTTGGAATATATGTTAGTCAATGATTCTGTAAATCATAGCCTAATTATTCTCTCTATTTTAACGGATACAATCACTCTTATAGCTTATATTGACAAAGTGTATTACTTATTTGACTTCAATTATCTTTTTATCAAGTGTAAAATAGACTTTTGTTGGTATAATGAAGAGTGCCCCAAAGACTATCATCACTAATCAAGATCCTTGAATGTGTAAAGCAATTGAAATTGAAATGCCAACTACAAAACATAGTTATTGTATATGGCATATCACATCAAAATTCAGTTGTTGGTTTGCAACACTTTTATGAGAGGATTATCAAAAATGGTGTGCTGATTTTTACAATCTTTATTAAATGACTCTGACGGAAGAATTTGAGCATAGTTGGACTTTGATTGTTGCGAAGTATAACCTGCAAGAGAATAAACATGTTCAAGGCTTGTATAATGTGAGATATTTTGGCCCCGGCTTATCTTAGAGATTATGTTTTTGGAGGCATAAAAACGGATGAAGTATTAGATTACCACGTAATATGTAATATTATAGGGATCAAATCAATACATAAAAATCATGTAATATGTAATATATATGTTTTTAGTTGTTGGGTTATATCGATTTATTTATTACAAATGTAAACAAAAATTATATATGTACACCATTCTAGAATAGTTGACAATTTGACATTTTTTTTCTTTTCACTACATGATATATATATTAACTTTGAGTATTTCTTTTAAATAAAGTAATAAAATAAAATAAATTTTATCATAAAATATATTGTTAAATACTGTTGGTTTTTATATATATATATATAGATCGAACTTTCTTAAAATTAGAAGGATGAGAAGGAAAAAATTGTGCAAAATTAAAGTTTTTCATTAGATTTGTATATTTTTTCCACGATATGTGCAAATTTGATTTTTGAGCTAATAAAGAAAATTTCAATTTTCCGGAAAACATAAAATGTGCACTTATGTTCAAAACCTCAAATTTGAGGATTTTTTTTTTTTTTTTTTTTTTTTTTTTTTTTTTTTTTTTTTGGGTACAATTGCACTTTGTTTGGATATAGGAGGAAATAGAAGGAAAAGAAGGGAAGAGAAAAGGAGGGGGAGAAACTCTCTTATTTAGTTAAAGGATTGGGGGAAGGAAGGGAAAGGAGAGGGAGGGATCCATTTCTCCTCTCTCTTTAATAAGCATAATCCCTCTAAAGTTGGAGAGATTTCGAGGGAAAATGGAGCTCACCTCCCCCTCCCATTCTTTTCCCTTTCCTTCCTCTTCCTTCCCTCCCCTTCCTTTCCTTATTTCCTATCCAAACAAAGTGTTAATTAGTTAAAAAAAAAAAAAAATGCTCATTTAGTACAAAAAATATGCACATAAAATCATTCTCATTTGACCCTATATATGCACAGTACATTTTTAGGCTAAATATTTATCATTTATGTTCAAATTTTATGCAAATTGATTTTGAGTCAAATTTATTTTTTCACATTGAGTTCTTTTTTCTCTTTCTTTAAATGTAGTCATGTTAAACGCGGAGGTAATACTGTAGCACACTTAATTGCTAGATCATGTTTCTCCGGATCCCCGGAACATGTATGTTTTGCCCCTTTCCCGGAAGGTATTATAAGCCTTGCGGAATTAGACTTATCTTAATGAAGTTCAGTCGGTTTTTCTCAAAAAAAATTTTATTTTTTCACATTTAGTTCAAAAAATTTACACATTTAGTACAACATTATGGTCAATTTTCACATTTAGTTCAAAAAATTTACACATTTAGTTCAGTCGGTATTATATGCACTCGACTCAATTGGCGCATTATTGGCATATGTCCAATAAGTTTGCTTGTGTCAATTATATTGGGATTCAATGTGTATATTATTTCATATACACCGTAGCATTATGGTCAATTTTGTGTACGACAAGTTTATTTGTCAATCAAATTAATGCAAAAATAGTACTACGTAGTACGAAACAAAGGAGTACAACTTAAGTTCATTTCACAATTATGTTCTCCGTATCATTAATTGTTGCATAAAAATTGATGGTAATCTATACAGTATTTGAGAATGCCTATAATAGTTCTTTGGTTTCCTATCATAATATTACACTCGTTGGCTAGAAGTATTTCATGTACTGTGTTATGATTAATTTTCACAGAACAATTAGACATTGCACAATCAAAAGAAAACGGAGAGTTTTTGACTATAAAGGATACTCTGAAAATGAAGTATACATGGAACGTCGTATGTGAATCTATGAGACTAAAACCACCTGTTATAGGAGGTTTTCGTGAAGCCACCACTGACATCTCTTACGCCGGTTTCACAGTCCCAAAGGGATGGAAGGTACTACTTAAATTTAAAAAAAGACAACGTATTTAAAATATTTAATTTTCTTTTTAGTGCTTGAAAATTTTATGGAGATTGATTGAAATATGATTATCATTATATTTTAATCTGGGGCGGACTTTTAAAGGGGCAGCCAAGAGCTTGGCCTCCCTCAAAAAGAAGTTGGTACCAAACGTCCAAGCTTACTAGGAGTATATGTTATACTACAGTATATAACTTTTTCACTTTATCTTTCTTGCACAAATCCCAAAGCAAATGAATCACACGTTACTACTAGCTATTTGCACTACACAAAATTACAATATTACCCTTTTAGTTATCTCTTTTTGTTATTCTATTTATGCATTATTTTTATCCAAAATTCCAATGCCTTTAATTATTAGATCCTCTTCAATTTTTTTTTGTTGTGCCAGACTTTTTAGTATTTAGCTAATGAACTTAGCTATTACTTGATTTTTATTTATTAGTCATAAGTCTCATAACAAATAATACCTTTATCTATCCACCCTTTGAAGTTATGAGTTATGGAAGTAATTAGTAATGTCAAAGGTTAATTACTTATTGAAATAAAATTATATCAATGATTATTTTATTTTTATGGTATTTGTATAATAATTAATAATATTAAGGTAATAATATACTTTGTTATATAAGTATGATGGTATATGTACAATTAATAATATTAATGTAATTTGACCCCCAAGAAAAATTGTCAAAATCTGCCAATGATTTTAATGTTATGCAGTTTATGGCTGACTTATTTTTCTTCAAGTAATAAAGTACATTATTTATATATATATATATATATATATATATATATATATATATATATATATATATACGGGGAGGTTCCGTTGAAAACAGGGCTTATGGTGAAAACTAAAAACAGAGGTCACTATATACAAAAAAAGGGTAACTATATCAATTTTTACAACATTTACATTAAGGTCACTATATACAAAAATAAGGTAATTATATCGACTGATTTTTGACACCATTTACATAAAGGTCATTATATTTAAAAATAAGGTAACTACATCAATTTTGACAACATTTACAACATTTCCATGATACTAAGGTCATTATATACGAAAATAAGGTAACTATATATATACTTCGGGTAATTATATCAATTTGACACCATTTATCCAGAGGTCACTATATATAAAAATAAGGTAACAATATCAATTTAACATTTATACAGAGGTCAGGTTAATATATTAATTTTGACTACATTTTAAAAAGATCACTACATGTAAGCCTATGTAGGATTCGAACCTACATCATGTGCACAATACAAGTACACAATGCTCGACCAATTAAGCTAATAGACTTTGGGCACACAAAAACAATAAAGCTAATAACTCATAAATTTTGCTTAACGAGCCACACAACATATATATACAACTTTTCCATATGTACTACGGTCATCCCAAACAAATATATCAACCTTTTCATTATAATTGCGTCAAAAATATCCGAAGCTATAGTTTATGCGGTACCAACATAGGCTAGCCTTCTTCCTGGATCATATTTACACGTAATACCAAAATCTCCCAGCTTAACCAATAAACCACCATAGAAAACTAATCCTTTTTCATCATGCAAGTAAGCAATACAAGAAAGACAAGACAGAGAGGCTTACAACATTTTGCTGGAAAGAATAAAGATATACTTACATTTATAATCCCTTCTTCACAAAAGGGATTATCCTAACACATCCAAATGAATTGCCAATTCTCTCATGTCCAAATTATTTCCGAATAAAATCAAAACAAATTCCTTAAACCTCAAAACATCCAACGAAACCAAAGAATAAATCAAATTATAAACAACACCTACTTGACATCGAGAACATTCTGCAAAGAATTGAACGATCTGGTGTAAGCTTTCTAATCTGAACAGCCACACAAACACCAGCAAAGAGAGAGGGGGACAAAAATCACCGAAACCACCAACAACCATCAACACCACCACAACCATCAACACCACCAAAACCCCCAAACCTAGACCACCACCACCACCGAAATCCCCAAACCCAGACCACCACCACCACCGACACCACCAAAACCCCCAAACCTAGACCACCACAACCACCGACACCCACCAAAAATACCGAATCCACCCACAACGTAATACCCCGTATTTTTTGAAAGGTATTTTTTAAATTAAAGATTATTTTAGTCTCGTATTTTGACGTATTTTTTTCTAAATTAATTATTTTTCTAAAGAGTATTTTAGTTTTGGAGCCAAAATGACATTTAAATTTTGGTGCCTAAATCATTTGTCTTATTATTTTACAAAACTAATTAAAATGGATAATCTAATAAATGAAACTATTTTATACCTATGTTATAAATAGTATTTTTGATTTCTCAAAAATTAAATAGATAAACCGAAATTATATTAATTCGGTTAAAATAAATTAATTAAATTGTATTTTCGGATTTCATATAATAAAAATCTAAATTGTTTTAATATCTTTCCAAATTAATTATTTTCATGAAATATATATTTATAAATTAATTTTCGGATTTTATATAATAAAAATCTGATTTAATTAATTATTATAAGTCAATATTTTCGGCCACCCCAATTTATTTGATAAAAATCTGATTTTATTCTTCCAATTATTAATTTTCACAAAATAAATTTTATTGGATTATTAATTTTAGGCATAAAAATTATTTTACAAAATCCATAAATTAACATAGAGGGACCGGAATTATTGAGCAATATTGAGCTCAATTTTTTCGGCCACTCATGAATTTTCTAAATGATTTTAATTTATTTTATTAAAAATAAAAATCCTTTAAAATTCCTTATTTCTACTCTTAAATCTAAAATTTATTTGATCTTATTCTATACTTGCACTCCAAGCTCAAAACTTACTAAACAAAATTTCATGACCAAATAAAATCTAATATTCTTCCATACATTTAAAACCCTAATTTCTATTCTTTGAAATTACCATAAATTATACAACCCTAAATTGCTATAAACCCATGACCTAAACACCTATAAATACCCCTCTTCCAAATACCCCAAGACACACATTAAAACCCCAAGAAAGCTCTCTCTCCCTCACGGTTTTCCTCTTCTTTTTCCTCCCCAATTTCCGGCCACCACCATCACCGGCGATCACCCTCACCGGCGACCACCTGCTGCCGCCGGCGACCACCAACAGCCGCCACCTCACTGCCGGCCACCCTTGCTCCTCCCTTGCTTTGGTTCCACCTCCATCCTTCAATTTCTCCTTTCTCCTAATCTTATTTTACATTACTAAGCATTTTCATATATATATTATTTCTTGCATAAATTATAGTATAAAAACAGAAAAATTATTTAAATTATAAAAACAGAAAATTATTTTATTAAAATATAATGATACTTTATAATTAATTCATGCACATATAGGGTAGTTTGGTTAAGTTGTTGTGTTTATTTGATAGCCTTATATTAATTAAGGTTATAATAATGTGTAGGGTGTTCGTGATTAAGTGAAGTAATTGTGTTCGTGATCAAGGTATGTTATGTGGTTTGATACCTTCGAAAGTTGACTATGAAATTATGTTTTAATACAACCCTTATGAAATTATGACTTGGTATGCTTCTTATTATGTTCCGTATGAAATTTTATTTTATTATGTTCCGCATGAAATTATATTATATTGTTCCGTATGAAATTATATTTTGTGTTCCGTATAAAATTATGTAATTATGTTCCGTATGAAATTATGTTTTATGAAATTATGTTGTATGATGGATTGAAATTAATGATTTTGGTTAAAACAAAAGAGACTTTGAATCGTGATTGAAATTATTAAAAAGAATTGGATTAAAAACGATTTACAAGTTTATTGTTATTCAAGTATAACGGATTTTAAAAGGTGCTTTTAAGCAAATCAATCGATATGTTATAAATCCCACTTAGGGAATGGATTAGAGAAGGTTATGGACTTTGCATGACCTAGTCTTTCCTCAAGATTGGCCTTTGTTCATAAAGTAAACCACTTGGGGGGTGTGCACACTTAGTGAGGAATTGATTTTGAAATATAATCGATTGAGTTTTAAACTTGTCTTGAAAGAATTGAATTGTAAAAGTTCTTGCATGAGTATGATATTAGAAAGAATGTGTTGGAATTATTGGAATTAAATGTACGTGTTTTAATTAATGTTTTACTTATCTCACACATAATCTACTTGGCACAATTTGCTAATATGTGCTTTGGTTTTGGCTTTGCCCTGTTTACCATAATGGTAAGCAGGTGAACTTTTCAGGTGGAAGTTGATTGATGCATATGGGAGTCCACGGGAATTTCACCTAGCTTAGGAAAAGTTTGAGTTGTTTTTGTGTCATGATTTATGAACAGTTTTATTTGAAGTACTATTAATAATGAATAAAGAATTTCCGCTGCAAAAGTATTTTGAAATATAAGCCTTGCGTTATTACGCGGCGGTAATACGCCCAAGTCTATCTCTACGGTATTTATACGTATTTTCTACATATTCCGTAGAGGGAGATTTGGGGGTGTTACACACAAACCCACCGAAAATCACCGAAACCACCAACAAACCCACCAAAAATCACCGAAACCACCCACAACCCACCGAACGTCGTCAGACGCTCCATTAATCAGATCCAAGCAACACTTAATAGCATGAAATTTGCAGAAATCAAAATAAAGAAAACTAATCGGATGATGTAAAAATGATATAATTAGCGAAATCAAAATTGATTTACTTACATGATACTAGATCGTAGACGATAATGATAACGAATTTGATGAAGAATCGAAGCTATTACATTATTGTGATTTTGAAGTAGCATGAAATTAGAAGAAGAATCGAGAAATTTGAAGTAGAATTACAGTGATGGAGCTTTGAAAAAGAGAGAGAAAGGAATGAAGTAGGATAAAGGCAATAAAAAGGACGCGTGTTTTTTTCATCTAATCTCAGCCATTGATCTTTATGGACGGTCAAGATTTTGTATTTTCAGTTTTTAACTTAAGGTTGGTTTTCACATGATTCAATATATATATATATATATATATATATAATATATATATATATATATATTATATATATATATATATATATATATTTTGGAATGTTTAATCAACACATATGGATCCAACAACATACTTTCCAAATCTTCAGAAATTCGACCCTTGAAGATTTGAAGAGAAATTACCGCCTCGTGTATTCGTAGGAGGAGGATCACATATGTGCTGTGGTAGGGAATTTGCTCGGATTGAGACCCTGGTCTATCTGCACAATGTGGTCACTCGATTTAGGCTATCGAAAGCTAATACCAATGAAAAGATTATCTATACGCCGGATCCCGTATCAGTTGAAGGACTTCGGATTCGCCTTCACCCACATTATTATGACAAATAAAGCAACTTGTACTACATTGAACTTAAGTTGTTTGAACATACCAACCTGAACTTGTATTGTTCTTTGCTGTTGTAGCAACTTTTACATATTGTTTTAATTTTCTCCATTCATGTTTCTTTGTGCTTACGTTTAATTTGAAATCATTTCAATATTAAAATAGCGTACTTGCATAGTTAGTTGCATGACCGTCTTAACTAATTTAGTGCTGTTTTAAAAAGTAGTCCCCTAATAACTTAAAAAATAAAACTCACTTCTCACTTTTTATCAGGTTACTGGTCACTTGTTAAAAGCAAATTCATGTTAAAATTCGTATTATTAAAAATAAAAGCAAATTCACTTCCAGAGAGTTTTCTTCAGTTTCTGAGGCCTAGGCACGGACGTGCCTAGCTTCCAGATTACTTCTTCTTTCTTTCTTCAACAATACATGGGCGTGCCTCTCTTAAACATGGTCGTGCTTGACTCCAAAAAGGCCTAAATGACTCTTTCTTCGACCAACGAGCTTCGTGAAAGTCCATGGGCCTCGATTTAGTCTCATGACTTCATAAAAATCTCCATATTTGCTTCGTTAATCCTGAAATACATCAAAAACAACGAAACTACCCATAAAAGCATCGAATCATCGAAACTAAACCAAATCAAACCAAAATGGACTAAAATACTAAGCAAGACTAATAAAAACAACTAAAAAGAAGACAACAAACATGCACAAAACACGGCTTATAAAACTCCCCCAAGCTAAACCAATGCTTGTCCTCAAGCATTCAACCATGAATCACAACGGAGGAGCAAGGTAACTTCTCAAATCATCATAATGTGCCATCATTTGAAATCAATAGAAAAGCAAAAATCAGAATCAAGGTGCATAAAACCACCATAAACCTCTTATACTCGGAATCGACAAACATCTTACCACACATCTCCCCAAACCAACTCACACAAACATGAATAGCTCTCACTTTAGTTTTGATAAACGCTCATGTGTTTACGGGGTGAAATATGAAATCACTCAACTTAGGCATAGAATGCATGTCAACTTCACATGAATTGTCCTCTTTAGACTTGCAATGTGACTTTCTCCACTTTCAAACGATGATGCAATTGCGAAAATCATGAATTCCAAAAAGGGTAGGCTTGGTTAATAGAGGGTTCGACGACGTTATTTGGAAATGTGGTGTTCAAGAGTATAGAAATTCCTAATCCCACTACACATTCAAATATCGGGTTCAAACCAACCTTATTTCCTCCAACTTCATACAATATAAGCATAGCCCTTTTCCTAATCATTTTTTTATAACTTGTAAAACGAAGGAATTTGTTTTGAGGTATGGATATATGGAATTTTAAAACTTTTTCTTCTTCCTTTTCTTTCTTTTCTGTTCTTTTTTTTCTTTTTCTCTTTTTTTTTTCAATAATACTCAACTTTTAATTTTCTTTTTTTCTTTTTTCTCTTTTTTCCTTTTTTTTTTTATTTTCTTTCACAAGTCACTTATAGGGCTTAAACAAGTCACTTATAGGGCTTAAGCGAGTGTAATGCTCCTTCAAAAGAAACCTAAAAAAAACGGCTCTATGGCTTTAAATGTAAGGTATCAAGAAAAGGGAAAACACGGCTCAAAGTGGCTCAACCTACGGGTGAATGCAAAAGTAAAAAAATTATTTTGTGGACCTAGAATGTTGAGGCTCTAATTTCTACAAAGGAAATTTCAATCACTTTTCCACAACATGCATCATCCAAGTCTCAAATAGTCAAAGAGCAAAACCAAGAATTCAATTATATGAAGGACAACTAATCACACGTGAAAGAATAAGACTGAGTTAGAGTGAAATCAGTCAAAGATGGCTCAAAAATCTCACCGGGAACACAAACTATTCACATAAGTAGAGCGGGGAGACCATCCTAGCCACAAACCTACTCAATTCCAAGCAAATTGGTAAATAGGTTTTCGAAAAGCTTTTCACAAAGCACACATGTATGATAATTATCATAGAAGCATAAGCGTGTAATGGCATATCAAAGACACTAATAAGAAAGAAAAACTGACCAAACATTAAAAAAAACTAATATATACATGGTGAAAAATTAACCCTCCCCCAAGCTAAACCATACATTGTCCTCAATGGATGCATAAATCAGTGGAAAGTGGACAAGGGGAGAGGGAAACAGGTCTACTGATTGGGAGGGGGAGAATCATACCTCGGGCCGGAGCTAGGACCGCCCTGAAAATGCTGACGCATTATGCTCCCAATATCATAGAACTCGGACTGAAAGGCGGCGATCTGGTCTCTCAAATCACCAAATGTTGTCGCCATACTGTCATGGGACAACGACAAGTTTGTGACCGCCCTTTGAGTGTAACTAACATCTCTCCTCAGCTCGCCCATTCCATGCATAACGTGGCCCAAATCAGTCCTCATGGAGGCAACCTGCTCCTCCAAGGTAGGTGGTGCTTGCGGCCCTAGCTTGGGGATATCCTCGTCCATGTGTTCCTGGCCCTCCCCCACGTGTAATGGGACACCCTCAAGATGTTGAGGGGGCCACATGAAATCAGGGGGGATGATCCAGGTATCCTTTCCAGCGACCGGTGGAATCCCTTCCCGTGGGAGAAATGCATAAGGTGCGGGCCGGGGTAATGTGGGTCGACCGACAAGCCATTCGTAGCCTTGACCACGACGTCGTCTCCTCACCCAATTCATTTGCTGCAGCCCCTAAAAGTTCAGCAGGGTGGGGCCGGCTACCTTGTACTCTTCCAAATCTGCAAAGTCAGTAATATAACCACTAACAAGCAGAGTAATCATACCTCCAATAGCAATATCCCCGCTCCCCATAGCAACATGATATAGATGGTCGATAAACCATGCCCCCGGGTTAATGGCCTCCTCATAGTCAGCAGGGTCGGGGTGGTCTATAAAATGCTACAAGAAATAGAGTTCCTTAGCCGAACAGACTCCCCCTGTGTTCGATCTAAAAAATAGGGTCCATGAGAAGAGTCTGCAGATTAGGCGCATGGCTGGGTGAATGATACAGGTGGATTTCGAGTGAATGGGATCATAACTATCTAGCCCGGTTAGGTTCTTCCACGTATCGAGATCACTATATCCATCTAACCTATCGTAGTTGGGTCTGCCTAACTATCCGTGTGTGGGGAAACCTAGTAATACATTAACCTCCCTCATCGTAAGGGTGTGGCGCTCTCCAAAGCAATTGAATGAAATATCTCTAGGTGCATCTGATCTACGTCAGACAACTAGGGTCGACAGGAACTCGTAAGTGATGTTGGAATATGTGAGGGCATGTTTCGTTAGGAATCCACTCCACCCCAAACGCCTAAAAATCCTCGGGACTTCATTACCCATCCCCAAAGTTTCGATGGCTTCTTGGTCATAAAACCTAGTAGGGACAATAGATCGTGTTCGGATTCGTAAAAAGTTTTTCATGTGCTCTTCACTGTTTCCGAAATTTATCCCGTAGGTTTCTATGGGAGGGAGTTGGGTGGTTGGTTGTGGTAGGGTTTGGTTTCTTAGACTCGATGTGGATGTGTTCCTGGGGCGATTTCTTCTAGGGTTCAAAGAAGAAGCCATGATTCACAACAACACAACAAAATATGCAATTCAGGCACAAGAATCAACCAAATATACTACCACAAAAGTAAGAACTCCAAAATCTTCCTCAATGTTTAACAAAATTCAACAAGGACTCCACAAACTTCACTAGTCACCACTATTCAAACAAATTCATCCAATAACAAAATGGGCAAGATTTACTCACAAACAACTTACTCTAGCAAGTTCATATGAAGAAATTTTTAAAATTAAGCATAGATTAAAAACGTAGAGAGAGAAATTGTGTGGAAAGAGTATACCCAAAGTGTGGTGGGTGTTGAATACCCGCAAATGACCCGCAATTGCAATCTAGAACACCGTGGGAGGTTTCCTTGGTCACCCAATTGCTCCAAATTAGCTACAATCAAAAACCCCCAAATTGATTTCAAAACCTAGGGTTTGAATGTTAATTGTTGAATATGGGGTATAATTGTGTTTTGGATGGGAGATTTTTGTATAAGTGGGGTAGAAAGGGTGAGAGGGTGAAGGTTTTGATGAATTTGGGAGTGGGCTATGGAGGATATGAAGTTTTTGAAGGTGAGAGAAGAGGGATGCTTGAGGAGAGAGATGAGAGATGAAGGTGTGTGGAATAAAGGCACGAGCGTGCCTGGTATAAAAAGACGGGGCACGGACGTGCCTCTTCGGGAAAAATTGCAGCTAGGCTGAGGCACGGACGTGCCTCTTAGGCAGAGTCTGCGGCTGGGGTTCTGGGTTTGAGGCACGGACGTGCCTCTTTGGCAGAACTTTTCTTTTCTTTTTTTTTTTTTTTTTGAAACCTGCATAAGAGAGAGAACAAGGTGAATACATAAATAAATAAATAAATCAACAAATAAAAATAAAAATGGTTAAATAAGAGATCGAGAATGGGTTGCCTCCCATCTAGCTCTTGTTTATAAGGTCTTAAGCTCGACCTCCTTTATGCTCAATTTTCCTGTGGTGGGGTGGAGAGTGTGAGGTCCACTCCTTCACCTATAGGGTCACCAACTCGATAGTGCTTCACTCTTTGGTCATTAACCTTGAAGGCTTCCCCTTTTGCGTTACATAGCTTAATAGTGCCGTAGGGATAAACCTTCTTAACCTTGAATGGACCCGACCATCTGGACCGAAGTTTACCAGAAAATAGCTTCAGCCTCGAGTTGAATAAAAGGACTTGGTCTCCTTCTTTTAACTCTCTCCTCACAATGTTTCTTGTCATGCCACCTCTTTGTTTTCTCCTTGTATAGTTTTGAACTTTCATAAGCTTCGAGACGGAGCTCATCAAGTTCATTCAGTTGTAACAACCTCTTTTCTCCCGCTGCCTTAGCATCGAAATTCAAGCTTTTAATGGCCCAAAATGCTCGATGTTCTAGCTCAACGGGCAAGTGGCATGCTTTCCCGTAGACAAGTCTATATGGGGTTGTACCAATTGGCGTTTTGAAGGCCGTTCGGTACGCCCATAGCGCATCATCTATCTTTGCGGACTAATCCTTCCTTGTTCTTGCAACTGTTTTCTCAATGATGGACTTGATCTCTCGATTGGATACCTCGACTTGGCCACTTGTTTGAGGGTGATAGCCAATTCCAAGCCGGTGTTGTACTCCATACTTCCTTAGCATTGCCTCAAATCGATTCTCCAAGAAATGTGCGCCCCTGTCACTAATCAACACACGTGGGATACCAAATCGTGGAAAAATAATTTTCTTGAAGAACTTACTTACCACTCGAGCATCGTTGGTTGGAGTAGCTATTGCTTCCACCCACTTTGATACATAGTCAACGGCTAGCAAGATGTAACGGTTGTCATAGGAAGAAGGAAACGGACCCATGAAGTCTATCCCCCACACATCAAACAACTCGACCTCAAGTATGTTGTTGAGTGGCATCTCATTCTTCTTAGATATAGTGCCCGTCCGTTGACATTGGTCATAAGCCTTGACATAGGAGTATGTATCCTTGAACATTGTTGGCCAATAAAATCCACATTGCAAGATTTTTGCAATTGTCTTCGAAGGGCCTGCATTTCCACCACAAGGTAAGTCATGGCAATGAGAAATAATGTGATTTACCTCAATTTCTGGAACGCATCTTCGAATCATAGTGTCCGCGCATTGCTTGTACAAGAACGGATCATCCCAAAAATATCTCCTTGCTTCATGAAGGAATTTCTTCCTTTGTTGAGAGGAGTAGCCATGAGGCCTTGTACCAGTGGAAAGGAAATTAGCCAAGTCAGCATACCAAGGTGATTCAGTTTGCAATAAAGCTAATAGATGTTCGGCAGGGAAAGAATCATCAAAAGGGATATCGTCCCCATCCTCAGGGTCAAGGAGAAGACGGGAGAGATGATCTGCAACAACATTCTCCGTCCCTTTTGTATCCTTGATCTCTATGTCATAATACTGTTGTTGAAGAATCCACCGAATTAACCTAGGCTTTGCATGGGTTTTGGTCATCAAATATCTCAGTGCTGCATGATTTGTATGAATGATAACTTTAGAACCAACCAAATAGGAATGAAACTTGTCAATTGCATATATTACATCTAGCATCTCTTTTTCAGTTGTGGCATAGTTCATTTGAGCATAACTAAGAGTTTTGCTAGCATAGTAAATGGCATGAAGCTTTTTCTCCTTTCTTTGCCCTAAAACAGCTCCTACTGCATAGTCACTAGCATCACACATGATTTCAAACAGCAGGCTCCAATCTGGGGGTTGCATGACAGGAGCAGAGATCAAAGCTTCCTTCAACCTGTTGAAAGCCTCAAGATAAGCATCAGAGAAAACAAAAGGAACATCCTTAGCTAAAAGCTCAGTTAGAGGTCGAGCAATTTTTGAAAAATCCTTAATAAAACGACGGTAAAAACCTGCATGACCAAGGAAACTTCGAACTCCTTTTACAGAGTTCGGAGGGGGTAAACTCTCTATGACCTCTATCTTAGCCTTATCTACCTCAATACCCTTATTAGATACAACATGGCCTAAGACAATTCCCTGTTGCACCATAAAATGACATTTTTCCCAGTTCAAAATCAAATTGACTTCCTTACATCTTTGGAGCACCTTTTTAAGATTTTCAAGACATATATCAAAAGATGTTCCATAGACAGAAAAATCATCCATAAATACCTCCATATAATTTTCTGTAAGACCGGAAAAAAATTGCCATCATACAACGTTGAAAAGTGGCGGGAGCATTACATAATCCGAATGGCATCCTGCGATATGCAAAGGTTCCATATGGACATGTGAATGTAGTCTTTTCCTGATCACAAGGACGAATAGATATTTGAAAGAAACCAGAATATCCATCCAAATAATAGAAAAAGGAATGCTTTGCCAACCTTTCAAGCATTTGATCAATAAAGGGTAGGGGAAAATTATCCTTCCGGGTGGCCTTATTTAATTTCCTGTAGTCTATACACATTCGCCATCCTGTAACAGTCCTAGTGGCGACTGGATCACCCTTGTCATTCTTGACAACGGTCATACCTCCTTTCTTGGGTACTACTTGTACAGGGCTAACCCACTTACTATCAGAGATAGGGTAGATTATTCCTACAGCAAGCAATTTTAGAACCTCTTTTTTCACTACCTCCATCATATTTGGATTAAGCCTTCTTTGAGGTTCTATAGAGGAGGCATGATCGTTTTCAAGAATAATTTTATGCATACAGAAAGAAGGATTAATACCCTTAATATCATCAATGGTGTACCCAATTACACTTTTATACGTTCTTAAAACACTGAGCAATTGCTCCAATTTTGTGTCCTTGAGTTCAGCATTAACAATAACAGGGTATGAATTATTAGGACCAAGATATGCATATTTCATATTAGAAGGGAGAGGTTTCAACTCTACTACGGGAGGCGTAGTACTCTCCCCAATACTCACTGCACTAAGTATTTCTCTGATTGGATTAGCGATTGGGTTGGCCTTTGTTTCTTCAAGTAGCCTGACATACTCCCTTGATTCCCAATCTCCATCATCATCCTTCCCTACTAGCACTGTTTTAAGTGCATCATCTGGTTTGCTCAAAGGAAGTTGCTCACTCTGCAGATCATCAAGCACATCTACCTGATAAATGGTCTCCCCCATAGAGGGAGTACCCATAGAATTTAAAAGTGAGTATTCCATTTTCTCATCACCAACCTCAAAGGTGATCTTACCATTCTTCATGTCAATGATTGCACCTGCAGTAGCTAAGAAAGGCCTACCAAGAATAATAGGAACATGTGCATCATCCTCCATTTCCATCACAACAAAATCACAGGGAATAAAGAATTTACCTACACGAAGAGGTACATCCTCAAGTACTCCCAAAGGAAATTTAACTGACCTGTCTGCAAGTTGTAAGGATATGCGTGTGGGTTTGAGTTCACCCATTTGCAGCTTCTTACAGATGGACAGTGGCATGAGACTCACACTTGCACCAAGATCGCATAATGCCCTGTTAACTTCAATATCTCCAAGCTTCACTGGAATTGAATAGCTACCTAGATCACCTAATTTCTTAGGGAGAGTATTCTGCAAAATAGCACTACACTCTGCAGTCAAAGCAACTGTAGCATTCTCTTCTAGCTTTTTCTTGTTAGAAAGCATATCCTTTAAAAATTTAGCATAAGAAGGCATCTCGGATATAGCATCTAAGAACGGAATATTAATATGAAGCTTTTTTTAAGATATCAAGAAATTTACCGTACTTTTTCTCAAGCTTAGCTTGGGCTAACCTTTGTGGAAAAGGAACCTTAGGCACGTACGGAGCAAGCGGCTTTGGAGTTGCTTCCTTTGATTCATCCTCGACCTTAGCACTATCGATCACTTTCTCACCTTCATCTACTTCTTCAATGACCTCCTTTGATGGCTCCTTAGTAGGAGAATCTTCCAATTGCCTTCCACTCCTCAAAGTAACAACATTCATATGCCCTTTCTGTGGTTGCTCTGTTTGGCCCGGAAAAGTGCCCGGTGTCTTTAAGGATTGGCCAACTTGGTGGGCAAGCTGGCTTATCTGATTTTCCATGAGCTTACTCTGGGCTTATAGCTGTTGTATGGAACTGTTTTGTTGTTGGTTGTGGTGATAGAATTCTCCATCATTAGTTCAAGGTTGGATTTTTGAGGAGGTGGTTGCATAGGTTGTTGGACTGGAGGTGGCCTTGGTTGGAAACCAGGTGGTGGATTATAGTTGTTGTTTCGAGGAGGTGGTGGTGGAGGTGGATTTTGTTGGGCTTGAGTATTCTTGTAGGAAAAATTTGGGTGATTCTTCCAACCTTCATTATATGTGTTAGAGTGGGGGTCATATGGCCTTTTGGGGTTGGAAGTGTAGAATGCATTGGCTTCCTCAATTGACATGTCATTTGAATTTTATGGGCAATTGGGTGCAATGTGACCTTGCACATTACACATTTGACAAGTCTCAGGTAAGCTAGTGGATGTTCCAGCTTGGAGTTTATCAAACTTGCTTGTTAATGTCTGCACAGAGCTAGTCAAAAGAGTTAGAGCATCAACATATAATTTACCACCCTATTTCACATTATTTCGGCCTCCTGGGTGATAGTTATCATTGGCCGCCATCTTCTCAACTAGTTCCTTTGCCTCAGTTGGGTTCTTAGTCAATAGAGAACCCCCGGACGCAGCATCAATGTAGATACGGAACTCATGAGTTAGACCATTGTAGAAGGTTTGGATTAACATCCATTCAGGAATACCATGGTGGGGGCATTGACTCTGCAATCGCTTGAATCTCCTCCACGCATCGTATAAGGACTCATCATCTGACTGCTTGAAGGTGGATAATTCGTTTCTCAACCTAGCAGTCTTCTCCTGTCCTAGAAACTTTACTAAGAAGGCTTTCACTAGCTTGTCCCATGTATCGAACTAGCCAATGCCTTCATCTCTCAACCATTCCTTTGCCCTATCCCTTAATGAGAAAGGGAAAAGGCGTAGTCTAATAGCATCATCTGTAACACCATTCATTTTCATTGTATCATATTTCTCCAGAAAACGATCAATATGACTTACAGGGCAATCATGTGGTATGCCTGCAAATGAATCATTGGAGATGAATTGAATGAACTGCGGTTTCAATTCAAAGTTCTGAGCTGTGACGGATGGTCTGACAATGCTAGAAAGGAGTCCGGTTGTCGTATCAGGAATACCGTACTCCAGAAGGGATTTCGCTGCTTGGTCGGTCATGGTTCTATTGTTCTGATTTCTCCTTCTTCTTCTACCTCTTCGTCTCCTTGCAGTTGCTTCGATTTTAGAATCAAAAGGTGCTAAATCGTCTGACCCTGAACCTCGTGTTTGCATGCAACAAGGAACTAAAAGCAAAGTATCAAAAACACAAGATACAATAGCCGAAGCAACGAATAAAGCTTAGCAAAAACGAATCACAAATAATCAGAAAGAAACCGTTAGTCCCCGACAATGGCGCCAAAATTTGATAGGCGACCGCACACCTAACAAAGATAATAATACCTAACTATCCTCCTAATATGTAGTAGGGTAAGTAAGGGTCGAGTCCCAAGAGACTAAGGGTTAACTAATTAATTAGACTCTAGCAATTACTAAGCACGTAACTAATGAAAATGATGAATAAATACGACTAAATAACTAAGTAGAATTAACGATCTAAATAAAACTGATGAATTAATTATCTAAAATATCCAAGATCAAGTATCACTACAATTATGATCGATGCAATTAACTATCTACCCCTAACATACAGATCCAATTAACATGGGGAAAAGCAAACCCTAATTAACACCACGGACCTCTCTCGAGTATCAATGGCTTCTCTAACCACAATCAAGCCTATTCTCATGGAATCATGCAAATTAGAGACATTAAACACTTTACTTCACTTCCCAATTATCAATTCAACTACTCTCGTGATGAATCTCAAACCCTAAATTAATCTACCTAATTCCGTTAAAACCCAACTCTCGTTGTGATTAAAACAATGGAATAATAACAATACTAATTATCTCTAATCTAGTATTGGCATAACCACAATCGATTTAGCATAAATAATTGCAATAGTCATTAGAGAATTTAAAGAATCGATTCATGCATCAATCATAATTGGGCTACCCTAGATCTTGGAATATAAGAACTACTCACACATATTGAAATAAACAATAGCAAAAACAATCAAGGAAAACATAGTTAAGAAATAAAGAATGAAAGGAAAATATCGAATCTTGAAATAAATGAAAATTGCAAAAGTAGAACTTGAATCTTGAATTACAAAAGCAACGTAAGAGTTTTAGAGAGAACTAGGTCTAAAAAGAAAATACTCGATCCCCCAAAATAATAAAGTTTTGGGGTATTTATACTCCCAACAAAAAGATAAGAAAACAAAAGAAAGTTTAGCGCGTAATCTTCCTAAGAGGCACGGACGTGCCTATATTGGGCACGGACGTGCTTCGCTTCGAGTGAAATTCTTCTCATCTTCTGGACTCCAGACACGGACGTGCCTATATTGGGCATAGACGTGCCTCATATGCAAATTCGGAGGTAGCAGCAGGGGCACGGACGTGCCTCACTTCCAGAGAGTTTTCTTCAGTTTCTGAGGCCTAGGCACGGACGTGCCTAAATTGGGCACGGACGTGCCTAGCTTCCAGATTACTTATTCTTTCTTTCTTCAACAATACATGGGCGTGCCTCTCTTAAACATGGTCGTGCTTGACTCCAAAAAGGCCTAAATGACTCGTTCTTCGACCAACGAGTTTCGTGAAAGTCCATGGGCCTCAGTTTAGTCTCATGACTTCATAAAAATCTCCATATTTGCTTCGTTAATCCTGAAATACATCAAAAACAACGAAACTACCCATAAAAGCATCGAATCATCGAAACTAAACCAAATCAAACCAAAATGGACTAAAATACTAAACAAGACTAATAAAAACAACTAAAAAGAAGACAACAAACATGCACAAAGCACGGCTTATCACCTGAAAAGCTTCTCTCTACTTGTCCCCACTACTCGCCATTAGAAATGGGTCGTCGTAGGGCCAAGGTAAAGACAAGTTCAAACAAACATACAACACACACAATCAACAATTCTGAGTACATAAGCGTAACTAAAACACACTAACATGCTTTCATCCTATCAACACACAACTTACCTTGTTACACCTGTTTATAAGCATACAACATACAACACAACCAACCAATAAATAAATAAATAACTAAATTGCTTATTTAATTTGATTACGCATCGAACGGGTTTCTCACCAAATCCCTGCGTCAAATAAATTGAGGTAAACTACACTGGGAGCTAACCGGGTAGACAAATGTCACATAAAGTGACTAGACATCCTGCGCATATATAAAAAAAGGAAAATACAGCGTCCTGTACTCCCAGTAGAAGTCATGGTTAATTATAAAACCCCATAACTCCCCCCATATGTTCATACTCAAGGTATATACGCTCCAAGAGTTTTGGTGCGCAATCTCTTTCTCTTTATGTTGTTTACATATTATTATACTTGGTGATGACTCTAAACCATAACACAATCAATCATAATAAATCATTCAAGCAATCAAACATACCAATTTAATTCTTGAATAATTAGTGACCACATAAATTTAATTGTTGAACCCTTTTTAATCTACCTCGGTGTCAAAGACATCTTAAACGCATAATGCACCGCAAATCTTATCCCGCTCGGTGTTAGAAACACCTTAAGTGCACATAAGCACCGCAATATAATTTATTCTTATGTACTAAGACACTTAAATAGCTCCTTCATCATGCTTATAGCATCAATAAAAATTAGGAAAAATTGCTTTAAATAATACGAACTTTACCCCGTCCGCTAAAAACAAGTTGAATTTTTGTTTATTTCAGAATAATACGAACTTTGGGGGGTGTCCGCTTTAAACAGGTTATGACCTGTTGTTGACTTGATTAATAGGTATATGGGATACGTGTCAATGTTTAATTGGGTTAAAAAATTTAATTTGTTTTTTTATTTAATATTTTTATTTTTTAATAGGTAATAATATTAAAAAAAATCCTCCCCCCTACCCAGCCACCCTGCCAGCCTCCCCCCTCCGACTATCCAACCTAGCCACCACCCCCTACCGCCGCCCCATGCCCCTCCCTCACATCGGCCAACCCACCCTGACCACCCAGCCCATCCTGTACCCCTACCCTTCCCTTCCTGACACCTACCCACCACCCTTGAACGAATCCCCTCCCCTTCCCCTTCCCCTTCCCGAAAATGACCCCCCCACCCTTTCCTCCATTGCGATCCGGCGCCCCACATACCTAAAACCCACAACCAAAGCATCCAAACCCAAACCCGAAACCGAACCCCCACATGCCGGAAAACGAAACTCATCTTGCGTGAAAGGGAGGGGGTGCCGGAATCTAAGATGGGGAAAGGAGGGCGGTCGGAATCGGGGACGAGAAGGGGAGGGGGCCGGAAACGGGGACGAGGAGGGGAGTGGGGGTTGGAAACAGGGATGGGGGCTTGGGAGGGGGATGGTTTCTGGTGGGGGAGGTAGTCAAGTGGGGTGGGGGGTTGTTTAGGGGTGGTTTCCGGGGGGCTTGGTTAGGGGTTTTTTTTTTTTTAATTTAAAGTTTTTTTTATTTAATTATTAATAAAATCATAATTAAAGTTGTTATTAAGATTAATTACAATCTTAATTACATTGTTAAATGAATTTATTAAAAAGAAAAAAAAAATTAACCGGTTACTCAGGTTGTAGGTAAATAACCTGTTTAAAGCGTACACCCCCCAAAGTTCGTATTATTCTGAAATAAACAAAAGTTCAACTTGTTTTTAGCGGACGGGGTAAAGTTCGTATTATTTAAAGCAATTTTTCCTAAAAATTATATGAACCATAATAAAATTTCCTTTTCATATTCCAAACCAAATTAAACATTTAGTTTAATTAAACATGCTCCCTATCATGCCAATAATAAAAGTGTGGTTCATAATCAACATGCCAACATAATTAATTCCAATCACCAATTCATCACAAATAATTCATACATCACAAATCATTTACCAACATCAATCCAATCAACAAATTCCAACCAACACCGTACCTATCATGATACTACTTGGAATTAATTAAACAAAGCCTAGCATGCTTCTACGACATATTCAAATAATTACCACGTATGCGAACGTACATTGAATATGATCTCAAAATCGCCACGACTAAATAAAATCACTCACTTGAAAGTCTCCTACAAACCAAAATTACAAAGAGGCATTAACACCTATTCCACCTAAATTTCCAGCAATATATACACTCTTTAAATCACTCATAGACTCTCTAAAACAAGCTAAAATTTAATTTAAAACCCTTACTTTTATTCCCAATTAATGTGTAATTAAAAATCCTTTCAAGAAAACACTTATTTCAATAATTTAAATCATCCATTAACAATTTCCATCAATATACATAAACTTAGAAACCTAGGGTTTATAATTTGGGGCTTTTTAATTAAAAACCAAATCTGAAAATTTATATACTTCATACTTAAAATCAAACATCATAAAAAACATCACAAAAACCAAAACAATAATTAGATTAAGGGTAGATTTAATTAAAAATCAAAAAGAATAATTTTTTTTCGAATACCGCAGCATCGACACCACAGCAGGGCTGTTGCCGCGCGCCTGCTGGTGGTTGCAGTGGTGGCCGACGGCGTGTGATGGTGGCCGACGTGTGTGGTGGTGTGTGGGTGGTGATTGAAGCAAAGATAAAATAAAGGGGAAGGGGAAAAATTAAGGGGAAAAGAAAATAAGAGGAGAGAGAGAGTTTACCTTTGGGTGCACTCCACCTTGGGCATATGGTGGGTATTTATACTCTCTCTCAATAACCCTCCTACTTAAAATTCCTTTACTACCTTTAATGATCCCTTTCCTAGTCAAACTAGTATTTTGACTTTCTTTAAAAACACATTGACTTAAATATTTCCTTTTACAAAATAATATGCCCCAATATTTCCAAATCTTGAAATAAAATATTTTCAAGATTATTAAAAATAAACTTTTAATTAAAATAATTCTTTTTAAATTAATGAAAAACCATAAATAATTCATTTCGAATTATTTAAATACTTTAAGAAATACTTATTTAAATTAAAATACGTATAAAAATACGGGATATTACAGTATACTTCCTCTGTTTCCTAGTTCTACATATTTTTCGTTTTCATATGTTTTCCTAAATTCTACTTACTTTTACTTTATTCTTATAATGACAACTTTTTTTTTTCAATTATGTATAACCCCACTTTATTGAGTTTAATTATTAGATTAAATAAAATGTACCCATACATTTTATTTTGTTTGCATAGCTTTAGTCATTGAGTAGAACTCAAGAAACGGTGGGAGTATTGTATATTTTAGAAAAATTGGTTTAAATAATACCAACTTTTGCGGTACTTTAATTAATCCCAACATTGGTTTATTATTGAATAATGTCAATTTTAGGAGGATTGACTTTTATCAGGGCTCACAGTTATCAAGCCTGTTATAATAGGTCATTAGACACATGCCACTAATCTATTGGTAAAAAAAGAGCAAAAAAAAAAAACCAAAATCTAAACATTAACAAGAAACTATCCCCATTGTCGACGTCCAACCCCCCACCCTAGCACCAATCCCTAAAATGACCCCCCTTCCCCAACCCTACCATCGAAAACAACCCCCTTACCGAGGTCGACCATCAGAACCTGCCCCTCCTTTTCTCCCACCTGGAAACCACCCCCTCCTTTTACCCTACGCTAAAACCAACCCCTCTCACTTTCCCCTTACCTCGAAAACCACCCCTCCCCTACCACGAAAACAACCCCCCTTCCCCCTACCCCAAAACGCTCCCCCACCTTTCCCCCACCATGAAAGTCGGCCACCTTTCCTTTCCCCCACCACGAAAATTGGCTCCTCTCCTTTCCCTCACTCCAAAATCGACTCCTCATCCCTTCCCCTACCCCCGACTCCCTTTCTACACCCCAAAACCGCCCTAAACTCTTCCCCCACCCTAAAAAAACCAACCTTAGCCAACCAAAGACACATGAATAATATTATTTGTTTTTTAAAATAATTAACCGGTTTTTCATGTCACTAATCATGTATAAATTTGAATTTTAAACGAATGCGTTAATTTGGCATGATTCAATTTTAAATTAACCAAACTAAATGCAGGCTTTAATTTTGTAGGACAATTGACTAGATTGGTAAAAAAAAAAAAAAAAAAAAAAACTAAACTTAGCATCAAATTGGTAAAAAAACTTAACCTTAAGCGACAATTTGGTAAAATAAAAAAAAAAACTCACAGGTGACAATTAAGCCTAAAAATTCAAAATTTTTAATAAACTTCTTGCTATTGCTATCGTTTTCGTGGTATAACCTAAATTTCCAACCCTTGGGAAATAAAATTTGAAGGAAAAAAAAAAGGTTTAAATACTAATTTTCAATTAATTTTCCTACCCATTATTAACAATTAACCATTTTTTTAATTTTAAAAAGGGTTGGAAATAAATTTATGTAATTCAAAATTTAGCAAAATAAAAAGGAGATGACACAATAATTTTGAATTTTAAATGAAAAAAATAAATTTAAAAAAACACAAAACAATTTAATTAGGACTTTTGAAGAGTTTGCCGAAAAGAAGCAGATTTTTTTGGTCTAAATGTCGCCTGGTTTTTTTTTTTTTTTTTTTAACCAAATTGTTGCATAAATCTTAACTCTTTTTACCAAATTGTCGCGAGAGTAATTTTTTACCAAATTGTCGTGAAGGTTACTTTCTTTTTTAACAGCTCTATGGAGAAAGAAGGGGGTATAATGAGGAGAGAGCACCTTATGCAGGATTTTCGGGAGACCATTGATGCGTGCAACTTGAGAGACATGGGGTTTAAAGGCTGTGCTTTTACCTGGCAACGTGGGAAAACAATGGACACTGTAATCCGAGAACGCCTTGATAGGTTCTTAGGGGATGATGCATGGTGCCAGCTTTTTCCCCAATTTGAGGTTAAACATTTGGTGAGAATAGCTTCTGATCATGCGCCCATAATGATGAATACTGATGTCGTTTTTGATAGAGGAAAAAGAAGCAGGCCGTACCGTTTTGAAGCTTGGTGGTTATCTAGTGCAGAATGTGAAGAAGTGGTTGATACGGCATGGAAGGGTAATATAGCAGCTCTGCCGCATGAAAAAGTGGCTCTATGTGCAAGCTCCCTTACCTCATGGGCTGGTAAGAAGTTTGGGGATGTAAGAAAGAAATTGAAAGCTCGTGAAAATGAATTAAGAGAGGCACAAGAGGCGGTCTTGGATGGTCCTTCACTTATGAAGTGCGAGAGTCTTGCGGAGGAGATTGCCGAGTTGAGGAGGATGGAGGAATCTTATTGGTTTGCAAGAGCTAGAGCAAATGAGATGAAAGATGGGGATAAAAATACTGCTTATTTTCACAAAAAGGCGAGTTACAGACATGTACGAAATTGGATTGATGGCATTTATGATTCTATGGGCGTATGACGAGAGGATGAGGAGGGAATCAAAAGTACTGTTTCATCTTATTTTGAATCCCTTTTCCTCTCTGATAATCCCTCGGACATAGAAGAGGCGCTGCAAGGTGTGATGCCACAAGTAACTATTGAAATGAATCATTGCCTTGATAAAATTCCTACAGCTGATGAAGTGAAGAGTGCCTTATTCCAGATGCATCCTAACAAAGCCCCTGGCCCCGATGGTATGCATGCTTTATTTTTTCAAAAATTCTGGCATATTGTTGGTCATGATATTGTCTGTATGGTTAAAAATTGGTGGGAAGGGAATTTTGATATTACTATGTTGAATAAGACTTGTATTGTCCTAATTCCAAAATGCTATGAACCTAAGCACATGAAGGATTTTAGGCCTATTAGTTGTTGTAATGTCCTATATAAGATAATATTGAAGACTCTAGCTAATAGGCTAAAACCCTTCCTGAACACCATCATTTCTGCAAATCAGAGCGCTTTTATGCCAGGGCGCCTCATAACAGACAATGCTACTGTTGCCTTTGAGATTTTTCATGCCATGAAGAGGGGAGGGGAGGGAAGATCGGGGACTTTGGCTTTGAAGTTGGATATGAGTAAAGCTTATGACAGGGTGGAATGGATGTTTTTGGAGAAAGTTATGAGGAAGCTGGGTTTCTCCGATGGGTGGTGCAATAGGGTGATGGATTGTATTTCGAAGGTGGCTTTCTCTTTTAAACTGAACAATGAGATTTATGGTGCTGTCACACCTTCGAGGGGGCTGAGACAAGGCGACCCTATATCCCCGTATCTATTCTTATTGTGTGCTGATGCTTTTTCTTGTTTGTTAAATAAGGCGGCTAAGGAAAAAGATATACATGGTGCGAAAGTTTGTAGGGTTGCTCCCAGAATTTCTCACTTATTTTTTGCAGATGATAGTATACTGTTTACGAGAGCTATTTTACAGGAATGCTCCAAAATTGCTGATATTATCAGGAAGTATGAGCGAGCTTCGAGCCAAAATATCAATTTAGACAAAAATACTTTTTTTTTTTTTTTTTTCACTCACCAATTTGGTCAATTGGCTTAATTTTGTATGATTCAACTCTAATTCTCTAAATACACCTTACCCGATGTGACCTACCTAACCCGACTCATGTACCAAAATGACCCCTCTAAATGGGAGTGTACGGAGTATAAAGACATTAATGACGGACATCATCGTCGGTAATGTTGATCCAAGGCTCAAAGTCAAAGCTCATCTTCAATGGATTTCTTCGCCAGGTAATCATCCTCTATCTCTCCCTATGAGTTTCTTTAAAATCTGTTTTCTCTGTTTTCTCAATTGAATTGCTTGTTTACTATGTTTATCTGTTCTTGATTTTTTTTATATTTTTATGGTTTAATTGTGTTCTGCCGATTATAGATTAAATTTTTTAAAATTATTTTTATCAATTACTACTTGATAAAGTCTAAATTCGCACCTTATCTCTGGTACACTGTAATTGGGTTTGTTTTATGTTTGAGTATTGAATTGAATTTTGCAAAGCACTATTGTTGATTGATATTGATAAGTTTTATTTTTACTTTGTAGTTAGGGTTTATAAATGTTAAGTTCTTGCTTTTGAAGTCATATTGTTGAATTACTGATTTCATCGTATCACGAAACTGTCATTTTGAGAATTCATTTGCTTAGAAGATTTTGGTTAGGCAAATTGAAGCACCTTCTATTTCCAAATTTTATGAATGTATAGGAAAAAAGAAAGTTAGTTTCTAGCATGGGGATAGGAGGCTGCCCTGGTTAACCTCCGTGATAAACAAATTTCGTTTATCATGGAGTAAAACCTCTACTTCAAGTAGCGGTTTTAAGGCAAAATCGCTACCTCAAGTAGCGGTTTTACCCATTTTTAATGCAAAAATTACACTTTAAGTTTTGTTTATCACGGAGATAATCTTGTATCATAAGTTTGTTTTGGGTGATCTTTGGTTTGCCATTTTACTGGACTCATCTTACTTTGTGTATCGTATTCGATTAGCATTGTGGTTCTTTGGCATTGTTTGCTGCTTTATGTTTTTCTTGTGTCTTTCCCCTGTGGTATATTGAGGATTTTTAGCATGTGGGGTTTTTAGATAAGCTGATAGTAGGCCAAACTTATGGCTTGCTTAAAGATCAAACCATGGTATTACCAAGGTTAGTGATGCGGGACTAATTATATTTGCTCCATACTACATCTGCTACTGCTTTCCAAATAACAAAATCGTCTATAGATAGGTTGTGGGAAGCTTATAAATATTTGAAATATAAGTAGAAAATCTACTTTTAAGTAGCATGAGCCATAAAGAACCAACATCAAGTATTTCTAGGTAGAGTATGCTTCATTTGATTACTGTAGGGGTATAACCTTATTCGTTTACTTCATGCTAGAGTCACTGTTGTGTTTTTCTCACATTTTCTTCCCCGCATGCCTCATGTGTAGACTCATGGATGGGAAAAAGAATGTGAAAGAATTTTTGTTTGAACCCAGAATAGGATGGATACCCTTCTTAAAAATACAAGCTTATATAGATAAAAGTTGAGCAATGAACAAAGACAACCTTTATAAATGACCAAAAGATTATAGCTAACTGAAATATCTGAGCAGAGTCACATCCATCCCATACCAACACTCACATTTTAAATAGTAGTTGAACTAATTCTTGATTTAAAAGGCTAGAGATCATTGTTGACCATTTTTCGTTGTTTGATGATCTTATCCGGTCTTTGTAGCTGCCTCTGATACTAAGTTGAACGCATTCTTGATGCACGAGTTCAACCTCTGTGAATCTATGAAGCCCTTTTCAGCTCCTATTCCAATCCTCAAAGTTTGTGCATAACTCATAATTGTTATTACCAGGCTCTGAAAATCCCAACCATAGAACCGTTATTGGTAGAAAAAGCAAGCTAAAGAGTCAATTACAGGAAATAGATTGCTGACACAAATAGAGATTTTATAGTTGGTTATGTGCATAGATTTTTAATCAGATAGTAAATGTGAAGAATCAAGATAAATAATGTGTAAGTAAGAGAACTGAGCTGTTTTCATATGAAATAATTAGAGAGATTACATAATGTCGACTCTTACAGTTACAGTGTAACAATGATAAAAGAAAGTTAGATTCTTTTTTTGAAGGTTTGTTTTACAAAATGACATGGAAAGGTCTTTCAGTTGGTTTAAATACTTGAAGTCACGAAGAGAAAAAATTGGAAGTATAACATTGTCTGAATGACTAGATGACTACATTTTGCTTTGCTTACCTGAGGGCTGCCCACAACCATGAAGTACATGCCTTTTATTTGATGATCAGCCAACGTCACTTGTTCAACTGGACCTATCATGTTTGTTATTGCCATGCTTGATTTATTCAGTGTACTATGGACGAGTTCAGCTACTGCCTGAAAGACAATATAACCATGCTTCAAAATTTCCTGGTGTTCCCAAGTCAAAACAATAATTTTTTTCAACAAAATACTTGTTTGTTAGGGAACTACCACCCTCCAAGCTTAAGACAATAGATAAATATTTTATGTTAACTCTCAACTTCCTTATCATCAACCATAGCTTCCTTTAATTTATAATCTACAAACTGATTCCTTAAACTGCCTTGGGAAATCAGGGAACACTGGTACTATGTAGGTATCTATTGTCAATTACACCCTCTGTTTTTTTAAGTGACACTATGATTTTTTGCACTTTTCACATATTAGCTTTGACTTCATTTCTGTATACTTGTATATAAAACAAAAATCAATGTTATTGTATAGTATGTTATTGGATTAATCACAATGTATATTTTTATAATATCAATTTTCTGGAATTTTACTAATAGACATTTTAAGATAGTAATGATCAAACACACGTCTCATCGTGTGTAATAAGTTTTAGTGTGTCATTACCTCACTTTTACAGTTTAACTTAAATCGAGATCAAAGACTAAGCGTGATCAGGAAGAATGTAAAAGGAGATATATCTGCATAAAGAAATTTGGTCATTTATGTACCTCAGGTCCTCTGCATTTCCTTATAAGCTCTAGGCACTGAGCGGTGAGATAGACTGCTGGTGAATTCCTGAGCCTCATGATTTGGTTATGTGCTTTATAGATAAAATCCAGAATGTTGGAGTTTTTATCGTTGATTAATTCAGGCATCATTATATGCAAAAATGCAAATTGGTTCCCCCATGAATGTGTTTTTTCCATTTCCTCTACTGACATATAACCTCCAACGTTCCTTGTGTTGAGAAGCACCAATGCTGTTGATTGCGAATTGCTGGATTCTATGTCAGTTTCTTGCATGTATCTTCGAACACCGAGGAATATTATGCCTGCAACAGTGTCATTTACTGTCTACAAGAAGTAAACACGATAAAGTCAGAACTGATGACCCTTTAATGACGCGTATCTTTCACTGACTTAAGGAATACTAATTTTGTTAGATTGTTATTTTCTTGAAGTTTTTTAGCAAAGTCTTTATAAATCTGAACTTGTTAGTATAATTCCTAACCTGCACAGATATCCCTTTCATACATGATCCTTTCTGCAGAACAACATTTATTATGGAGTTTGGGAGAAAGAAAGTGTGACTTTTACAGCATGTTTGGATAACAATTTAGAAGGGAAAGGAAGGGGAAGGAAATAGGAGGAAGGGAAGGGGAAAGAAAGGGAGGGGGAATGCCGAGCTTCATTTTCCCTCCAAATCTCTCCAATTTTGGAGGGATAGTGTTTATTAAAAGAAGAGGGAAAATGAATCTCTTCCTCTCCCTCCCCATCCTTCCCTTAAGCCATTAACCAAACAAGGTGACTTGTCCCCCTCCCTTTCTTTCTCTTCATTTCCCCCCATCCAACCAATGTGTTAAAGTTAAACATATTCATAATTTCCGAATTGATTATGTTGTTTTTTGTTCACCTTGTTTAATCCTTTTGGAAATATTTTAGAGTTGCTTATGCTCTAAAAACTTTCATAGGTTGGTAGCCAAACTAGTTATGATAAGACAGCCAGTTTATTGTCACTATTCAATTTACTACATTCTTAAGGATTAAAATGATTGGTCAAAAGTGACAGACTTTCACAACATCCCTTTGAACATTTGTTATCTACGATTGCTTCTACCCATTCTGATCAACTATGGATGAGTTCTGCATACATCTAGACCTCATGAGACGGGTTAATATTGGGCAATTGTTATTATGTTGATTCATGATTATATGGTGGGAGTATAGATATGTGTTTTAAGCTTCCTAAGCTCTCTTCATTTTACAATGGTCATGCTATAATAGATAGTTGGTTTTATTTAATTTATATATTAAGCCATTTTTTTCTAATCTGAAATAAAAGTATATACTTTAATGGGGTAAAATAACAAGAAGAGAAAAGGAGAACTTACTGAGCCTAGTTTTGTTTTGATCTGTTTAATTTGGTCTAGGGGTAATTCTATAGTAGAAATCTTGATTTGGTTGAAGCCCAGACCCTTATTCTCAGATCTGATGGGTGTCTTATCATCTGCCTTGCAAGTACTTTTAAGAAAACTCCATCCAAAATCACAGGCTCCTTTGTAGATTGACGACATAATTCTTGGCATCCAGTTGATGAACTCCATTGCATTATTGTTCTTGATTTTTTTGGTTGTTTGAGTTGAAGGAAAAGTTATTGGAAGAGAAGGATTATCTGCTCTTTGCAGGCAGGACAGAAGTGCGCCCATCAGAGAATAGCCGTCACCAAGTGAATGGTGAAGCTTAAAGATTATATGATTAGCTGCTTTGCTTGTTGGGTACTTAAATATGTGAAGTTCCCATAAAGGCCTATCTTGTGGTAATTGATCCCCAGTGATTTTCGTCAGATATTCATCGAAGTAATCGGTATATGACTCAACCGATAAGCCATCAGGGAAGCTAGGGACAACAACATGATCTTGCAGGTTCACTTCCACTCGCTTCCATTGTTTTACATCTTTCTTGTCAGATGCCTGCTAGAAGCCATATATTAACTAGTTAGGGACACTTTTTTTGTTTAGGTTTATGTTAGTGATTGTTTAAAGTTGAATAACAAAAGACTAGAAGAAGATATTACCATGACAGATGAAAATCTGGGGTTCAGGGGTAGGAAGACATCTCGAAGTTGTGGCATTACACAAGATTCATTTACGGGAACTTCAGTTTCCAGAACGGCAATGATACAAATAGACAACACTTTGCTGTTGAAGTATTGTCCAGTAGGAGATACTGGTTCTGCTTCATCATTTTCCTGTTTGCCTCCATTTGTTGCTATCTTCAATTGTGGCTTCATTCTCTTATCAATAAGGATTTTTTCTGTAGGGAAATGGGTAATGCTGCAGTTTGTTGCTGAGAGGCTACGAAATCCAATGAACGGGTTTTCTAACCTCTGAATGTTGTGGTGATGGAAGGGAAACAACTTAGCTGATATTATAGTATGAAGATTTGAGAGAAAAATTAAGTACGAGATGTAGCAGAATGCACAAACAATAGCAACAAATTTGAAAAATATAAAGGAGCTGAGTATGGTCTTGCTGCAGGACCACGACATGTCAGATGCTGACTCTACTGCCTATGATGAAATCTTGAAACTCTCACCCAATACTCATAAGTGCAAACTTTGTGGGAGGTAATTAACCCTGACAGTTGAATTCCTTTTTGTGCATTACATTTTTGTTGATAGCTTACTAACCCATATTTGTTACATTTTTTACCTACTATTGTTTTCTTAGTCGTGCTTGACACTGCCTTGCCGCCTTCATGATCATTATAGTACTATTGTGCATCTAAAATGGTATAAAAGCTGTTTTAAGCTTTTAATGTGCTTGTGAGGTTCATATTAGCTGATCAAATTACACACGAAGGGTAATAACCTCAGATATATATTATACGAAGTAACTAGCTTCTTGTCGAACTTTGATTGCTAATATAGTATTTCGGTTTTTATGTTAACCAGAGAATGATAAGTCCTAATGCTTCTCCTTATTAGTTAAATATTCATCATTTGTCATCGACTACTTTTACTCTGATGCTACGACTAGTTGTTGCCTGGGACCGATATGTTATACGAGGTTGCCTGGGACCAGTACATCTGCCGATGTGTTGATGATTATCACAGAAATTTATGCTGGCAACTGAGACCATTGAAAGTACTATACTATGCTGTGCTGGCAGGACTTGTTTACTTTATATGGATGGAAAGGAATGAAGCTCTTTGGTATAAAGCTGTTCTCCATATTTGAACTGTTTCAAAAACCCAACATGCATTTTTTTGCATTGGGCTTTTTCATTAACTGATATAAATATCAGCTAGTCTACCATATTTTTCTTGATATCTGATAAAGAATCTTATGACCCCAAGAAGCTTTGTAACAGACTGTGTACCTCTATTACTGACAGATTTCAGCAGCTTATTAGTAGTAAATGGAAGAAGGAGCATTGTAAATGGCTCTATGATCTTAAACGTTGTATTCCTAGGTAGTGGTTTGCTTGGTGTACTGTTTTCTTTCCTAGGTTCTTTTGTTTAGCCTCGTTTTTTTGTGTGATGTTTGTATGGCTCTTTAAAACTGTTGTAGTTTGGGCGAGGGCTTGCCCTCTTTCCTTTTGGTAATAAAATTGCTTACTTACCAAAAAAAAAAAAAAAAAAAAAAAAGAAAAGAAAGTACTATACTATATATAAACATTGTACTGTGGTCATTCCAGTTCAAGCTGCTTGTGTGTGCCCAAATCTGCCGATGAAAAGTCTGTTGATCAATAACTTGCTAGGTGAGCAGCTTTATTAAGCTTGTAATTGCTGAACCAGTTGTCAAACAATTAAGCCATACCGTTCAAAATTGTACTAGTATCGATTGTGACTTTTTTTTTCTGCTGTGTAAAAAACATAAATTTGAGGCATATTTTGCTGCATATTGGATAAGTTACCAAGTTACAACAGATGAATCGCGGCAAATAATTGTTCTTTGTACCAATTTATTTCTGAGATATGCACATTGTGATAAACACTAACATGTCTTGTTGTAACAACAATGTCCCTATATATTAGAGAGCGATATGAATTTATACATTTGAGAGCGATATGAATCTATACTTCGGAGATAAACCAGACGGGTCCTTAAGACTAGGGTTATTAGTGCCTTACAATTTACAAAAACATCTACCTTGTTTAAAGAATAGCTATTTGATTGGTTTTTAGCTTTTTGAAGACTTTTGGCTATTCTAATTTCTCAATTTACTTTTCAATTGCAAGGTAATTCTTTTTGGAAATGTATAAATTAAGGATTTTGCTATACATAGTCTTAAGGGCTATGCATAAAAGACAACAATTTCATAGTATTAATGCTCTTTTTCTTATTCCACCGAAATCTAATATTATTATTGAATTAAAAAACTGATTCATTTAATGTAGTATTATTGATAGCATAAATTGTCATAACACTATATTTAATAATGCATTGAAACTAATTTCTTTTGAAGGACAGTAAAAAACCACTAACATGATACTAAAGAGAAAAATTAAATATAATAAATTGATTATAAACTCCTGCAAATTTTTTTTTCCGCATTCTTCAAAAAATCAACATTTTTGGTTAATATCCCACCACCTTTCAAGAAAAAAAAAAAGAAAAAGAAGTTAATAACCACCTATTAATAAGTAGTACATAAAAATCTCCATTTCACATCTTCATGACGCATCTTGATGTAGTTCAAAATTTTTTTAGACATCTTTAATAATTTTCCAATTAGATCACCTGTCAAAGTACAAAAGAGAAAATGTCTATATAAATTTTTTGTAAAAAAGAATAGAAAAGAATAATTAGGTAAAATACAATCTGAAAATTCTAAAAGGAAAAGAAGTATTACCTAAAACTTCAAAGTAAAAATAGGATTTAATCCTAGATCAGCTGCCATTTTTTTTTTTTTTTTTTTGTTTGTGTTGTAGAAGAAGCACCTTCATTCGTATCATCAAAGAAAATATATTTTCCTTATTAGGACAGGTCGGTTTAGTATGACCGGGTTGCTTGCTTATAGAACAACATTTAGTTTTCTTCTTTCATGATTCTTTTCCACCCTGCTCACGCTTCTTTGGTGGACGTCCCTTTGTTTTGGATTTAGGGGGACACAGTACATCATCTTTACCGACTCTAATGTCATTGTGTTTTCGAAGTCTTCCTCCAATATCATGGCTTCTCTTATTATCTCTTGATTATCAATTGTAGGTTGCAACCTATCACAATGCCATCGTAGAGGTAGATAGGAGGAAGAGATCTTGAAACAATCATTATGCAACAACACTCGAAATATATGACGACAAAGTATACCCCAAAATTCGAAATTTTTGCTACTGCATGACATTGTCGTTCCATCCCAAAAAACTCTACAATTTATATACCCTTTTCCCCTTTAAAAGTATCTTACAATGCATACATTACCTCCTATTTGGATTATAGAATATTGACTTGCTTTTATTAATTCATCTTGAAACTTTTTGAAAGCAAATGGAGTGAAGACTTCAAAAGCCTGACCTTCCAATGGTGACTTTGTTTTCATGCTTATGGGTCTGAGAGTAGCAACCACATTGCTATGTAATTGTCCTTGGCAAATTTCTTGAACAGCAAGGGCTACATAACAAATTAAAAATGACAAGTTGTAACATGAACTATTAGAAATAATTAAAGTAGTAGTGAAATATAATTTAAAGAAGAAGGATATGAACCTGTTTCACAAAGTTTGTCAAAGATACATGAGAGGAAACAAATCTCTTAAAAAAAGCGTTTATGCTCTCTGATCTTCCGGTGGTTATCATGCCTCCAAAAACATAATCTCTAAGATAAGCCGGGGCCCAAAAATATCTCACATTATACAAGCCTTGAACATGTTTATTCTCTTGCAGGTTATACTTCGCAACAATCAAAGTCCAACTATGCTCAAATTCTTCCGTCAGAGTCATTTTATAAAGATTGTAAAAATCAGCACACCATTTTTGATAATCCTCTCATAAAAGTGTTGCAAACCAACAACTGAATTTTGATGTGATATGCCATATACAATAACTATGTTTTGTAGTTGGCATTTCAATTTCAATTGCTTTACACATTCAAGGATCTTGATCAGTGATGATAGTCTTTGGGGCACTCTTCATTATACCAACAAAAGTCTATTTTACACTTGATAAAAAGATAATTGAAGTCAAATAAGTAATACACTTTGTCAATATAAGCTATAAGAGTGATTGTATCCGTTAAAATAGAGAGAATAATTAGGCTATGATTTACAGAATCATTGACTAACATATATTCCAAAAAAGGTGGGCAGAAAAATATTTACCATCACTTGTTTCTAAATTTTGTAATTATGAATATTTGACTACTTGAGTGACTATAAATAATCGGTTTTCTACCGTTTCTACTGTAAATGACAGCCAACTCAAAATTTATTGTCCCGCAACTCAATATTCAAACATTGTACAAAACTTAATTTCTTATTTCAGGTTTGAAGACATTGGCGGATGCAAGTTTTTTTTTTTTTTTTTTTGAAAGCTTGGTCTAGGTGGGTCATCATTTTTTTTTTTTTTTTGGTTTTTTTTGGTTGGGAATAAGTAATCTAATAGTATGTGATCATCAATAATCACCATAAAATTTGATTATTTGATCTAATTCAAATTGTTACTATTGAGTATCTATTAATTTGATAAATTGGATTGTTTAACCTATTTAATGGTTGTAATATGTACATTTTTTATTCCTTTTACGTATTTTGTTTCGAGCATTTTTTATTTTACGCATTCTTTTATTAAAAAAACTGTACATAATACTCCAACTATATGTATTCCTACTTTTACTTAAAAAAAAAATGCTATTATTAATTTTATGTTTATCCAGTTATTTATCCCATACCTTCCCTTGTCTTCATTTAATTAAGGTAATCATAAAAGCAATACTTAGTTACTTACCAAGTACTTCATTTATTAATTAAAATATAAAAGTATCTTCACTTTAAGTACTCTTTCTTAATCATTATGAATAATACCCAATGTAAATAATAAAAATAACAGAGGGGGTAATATTTATTACAGAGTATTTTTATTTTTTATTTTTTTTAAACAATGCATTATTGATGATTTGTATGTTGTCGGTGTACAATAATGACCCATCACCACCCACAAAATTCTGAATCCGCCACTATTTGAAGACCTTGAACCGTTCATGGCATGACTAAGATGTCTATTTTCATCATAATTTTGCAGTACGTTAATTTGTTTTATATTACTCCTTTTGTCCCAAAATATGTTTATTTTATTTTTCGTCATAATTTTACAATACGTAATTTGTTTTATACTACTCCTCTGTCCTATAATATGTATATTTTATATAGTACAACCTTTTCTTTTGCTCTAGTTCATTATTTTGCTTATCTAGTTATCTTGTGTTGAAGATGCTTGGTCGCAAGCCCACATATGAATTAAAAAATTTCATAAACGTAATGTTAATGTAACGAAGAAAGGAAATATTTTCTTTTGTTTAATTATTTAGGGGTAATTCCCTGTTTCTCATTGTGAAAAGACCAGAACATCGGAGCGGAAGTCAAAAAACTTTTGGATGCAGGCTTTATTGAGCCTTGTCAATACCCAGAATGGTTGTCAATACCCAGAATGGTTGGCTGATGTGGTGATGGTTCAGAAGGCAAATGACACTTGAAGAATGTGCGTTGACTTCACAGATCTGAATAAGGCCTGTCCGAAGGACTTTTATCTAGAGCTGTCAAAAGCTGACCCGACCTAAAATACCGACCCGAACCTGATTATTAACCGACCCGTCTAAACCCGGAAAAATGATGACCCGAACCCGATATGACCCGACCTGAAACCAACCCTAGACCCGAGTTAACCCGAGTATTTGAGACCCAAACTCGAACATGAACCGACCTGGAGATGACTCGACCCGAATATAACCCGTAAAATATTGACTTGAATCGAACCCGACCTGAACCGAAATTGACCCAAACCCGTTTTAACCCGTCAAAACCCGAATTTAACCCGACCTATTCCTAACCCGTTCTATTACTAACTCGACCCGAATTTAACCCGACCTATTACTAACCCGACCTAAAATTCAACCTGATCTGTCACTAACCCGACCCGAAATCAACCCGACTTGTTATTGACCCGAAATTAACTAGCAATCTAGGATTACGTCATATCTTTTTTTTTTTTTTCTCTAATTCTATGAGTTATTTTCCTATTTAAGCTTATTCAAATATTTTCAATTAAATTCTCTATTATCAAATGTATTACAATTTATATGTCTTAAAAAACCTATAAAAATTTATGAATACCACTACTTTTTAGATGCATGTGCATTCTTTATTTAAATTTAGTAATTACGATTTACGAATACTACTACTTTTTAGGTGCAACTTCATTCTATATTTTAATTAAGCAATTATGGTTTACGAATACTACTACTTTGTAGGTGCATGTGCATTAATGTAGTCAACTACGGTTTACAAATACTATTTGACCTTAGGCTTGTTTGTTTTATCTTATATTTTATAAATAAAAAAAAAAAAAATCAAATAAAAAAAAGTTAAAAAAAAATAATTTCGTATAATGATGCGAGCATGAGTATATGACAATGACCCGATTATAATCTGACCCAAATAATTTACCTGTACCTGATCATGACTTGACTTGTCTGGACTCGAGAAAGTGGTGACCCGAACTAGAGCTGTTAAAAGGCTTTTATTGGTCTTTTATTTTTCTAATTTTATTATTCATTTGCCTATTTAATCTTATTTAAATGTTTTAAATAATGTCATTTAAATATTTTTAAAAAAAATTCCATTAAAAAAAACGTGAACTCGGATATGAACTTATAAAAAATAAATAAGTTTAGATAATTTCAAATAAAATAAGTTTAGAAAAAAAAATTATTGTATTTTAACTTATCTAAACTAAACCTATTTTATCCGAATTTATATGAACTTATTGTATTTTATTTAAACATGTCATCTCGAATATGAACTTATCTGAAATTGTTATCCCTAAAATGAGTGGAATCAATGTGAATATATTAGAATAGGGTTTGAACTTATCTTCTAAAAATCTAAACTAAACCTATCTGATTGGAATTAATATGAACTTATTATGTAGATCTTATCTAAACTTATTAGAACTTATTACCTTAAATTTAAACTTATCTGAAATTATTTCTCTTACAATAAATGAAGTAATTGATAATGATTAAACGTGAATGTCATTACATGAACTGTTAACAAACCGACCCAAAAAAAGTACCCGAACCTGATATGACCCGACCTGAAATCAACCCGATACCCAGATTAACCCAATATTGAGACCCGAACCTGAACATGACATGACTTGGAAATGATCCGACCTGATTATAACCTGCAATTTTTTGACTTGAACCAAACCCGACTTGAACCCGAACATGACCCGCTTGTAAATGACCTGACTGTAACCCGCAAATAATTGACTTGAACCGAACCCGACTTGAACCTGAGAATGACCCGACTTGGAAATGACCCGACCTGATTATAACCTGCAAATTATTGACTTTAACCGAACTCGACTCAAACCCGAGAATGACCCGACTTGATTATAACCCGCAAATTATTGACTTGAACCGAACCTGACTCGAACTCGAGAATGACCCAAACCCGTTTTAACCCGTGAAAACCCGAATTAAACCCGACCTATTATTCACCCGACCTGTTTTTTAACCCGACCCAATCCCGATAAGATGTATGACCCGACGTTACCCAACTCAACCATGACCCAACCCGAACCCGACCCGTATAAGTTACGACATTAACCCGAAATGACCCGACCCACACTTACCCGACCCAAACCTGACCTGTTTACCTGAATTGACAGCTCTACTCATGGGGTATGTATCAAGCTCATAGAGTTCCACTCATGACACATAGACGGTCCCCACTAGTAAAAAACATCACATTATTTTCCAAAATGCCATTATGAGGAACAAAAGTGTTCCTCATGATGAGGAACAAAAGTGTTCCTCATGATGAGGAACTGAGGCTCCCTCGTATTAAACCCAGCAAATAAGAGAGCAATAATATGACCAACTAACTCTTCATCACTTATTAAGTTGTAATCTTGATGATTCATAGCCGTAATAAGAACTCGACTCAATAGGTCTTGAACATCGATTTTAATATCTTGGTGATTATTTGGCGCCTTTGATAATAATACTGCCTTTCTCCTCTTGATCAAATCTAGAAGCTTTCCTTGAACAACCTTAGACGCCTTCAAAGCCTGGTTGTAGGGTGTCCCAGGCAAGTTCACTGGCACGGAAAGAAGCCAATCGGCTAAGGTGTAGTAGGGCTTGGCAAGTTCCCTAATTGCATCTGAATTGCACCCGATAAATACATGACAAGCAAGCGAAAAAACAAACTCTTTGGATATCAATTGGGCCTTGACTTCGTTAAAAGATAGCCAATGCGCCTTCAAATGCTCTTGTGCCTTTATATCCATTACTCTTACATAAATTTAGCCGGACATGAAATAAAGCTCATGGTTTCCCCTAGTAATGGCCATCCATTTTCGCCTCGAGGAAGCTTTGAATTATTAAACCAAAACTTACTTGTTTTACTAACAAGAAAAAAGAGGGTAGTAAGAATAATAGCAATACCTAGCATCATAATCATAGCCATAAAGAATAGTGTGATTAAAGAACGCTCTATGATATGAATTGATTCAATTTATGAATTGTGACACAAGTATATAAGTATATAACGTGTACTTCGTGTGTATATCAACCAATTCACTATTAGTGTGCATAGTTGTATTTGGCAAGGGCAGTTATGGGCTTGTGCAAGAAGACCCATATCATAAATAGAGGACCCCAGTTTCAAAAAGGTTTTCAATTTAAAATAATATTTTCCACGTAAATTACATAAAAATTATATTTGATCGGCTGTAATTCGGATTGGATCCATAGTGCCGAAATTTAATTTAGATTGGATTAAATTAGATTTTTGAAAATTCGAATAAGATTGGACTCAATTTTTCACAACCGAATTTTAACTCTAATCGATTTGGATTTGACCCGTATTCAAATATACACCAATTACACACCCAATACATACACACATAATGCATATATATACATACTTCATCCATTTTCGAAAGTTCAACTCGCGTATTGTAGACTATTGCTACTATTGTTTCAAAAAAATGCATGGAAAAGTGCGGGGTAGGAGCGGTACCTAAGATAATAAAAGGGGTTTTCCCATATATGTATGTAATTAAGCTTTCTTGATGGAGATGGTGGAAACTCCTCACCATATGTATATACTTGTTACAAAGCTAATTAAGCTTGGTTTAATGGAGGTTTGAAGAGCACCTTCCAACCTTCTAACCATGAAGTTGGAGCTTCAATCCCTATTAGCGATAATTTGGAGGGTGGGATTCCTTTACGTTTCCCCCATTCTCTCAAATTGTCTAGGCTGCTAACCCGGGTTGGGTTGACCGTGAGGGGTATCAGTCCGATAGGGCCTACATCTTACCTACCAACAAAAATAAGGTAATACTATATGTAGCCCTTAGGGCTAACAATAAGCATTTGATGTCTTTTCTAATTTGGTATAAATTTAGGAATGCATGATAAAATCACGCGTAAATCAGTACAATCAACTAGTATAGTTCCCGTGCAATTGCACGGTTTAATAAGTTCATATATATAATTTACTTATCAAAGCAATTTTTTAATAATAATGATGCAATGAAAATCAAAAGTTACGCTCTAACATATATAGCTCCTAGAAATATCATAGCATGATTTAACACTGGTATTTAAATAATTATTCTAAATTGTACAACTTACTTAAATTACATCATCATGAGATCAATTTTGCATCAAATTAAAAAATATTATCATGAGATCAATTAGTGATTATTAGTATGACTAAAAATATTCGTTAGATTGCACATTAATATATTGCAATAAATTTTAGAATTACCATAAATAATATTATGTAATTAAGCGGGAAAATTTTCATTGTGAGAGCAACATGTGTCAAGTTTTAGGTTGAGTGTCCTCTATTTTAGTATAATTATAGATGGATAGATACATTTTAGCAATGTAGTCATTTAACTAGATATATAATTCCCAAGCCATGCTAGTTTTTGAAATTGATGGTAATTGAAAATTTGAAATATAGAACTCTCTAAGCAAAAGAAATGTAATTCTATAGTAAAACATAATAATAAATATTGAAGTTCCTTAAGAAAAATTAATAATTTTGTAAAATAAAAGGAGGGGGTAAAGTAAAGTTTAAGTGGGAAAATTCTCCTAAAAACTCCATTTTAATATAGATTTCCCGATGAGAAATTTAAGGGAAAGAGATAATAGTATGGCTTGGTTATTATTCATCGATAGGTAGAATATTTATACAAAAACCTAAGATAATAAGATAGGAAATAATCTTCTTATAAGATATACCACCATAATTATAAATCCTAAAGATATATATTCACTAAATAATATATTAACATAAATAAAGCTAAATATATTGTTTGGGTCCAATTTACTTCAATTGGGTCGGTTCATAAATGATTTAATTATAAAGCCCAAGACTAAGATTCAATTCTCCAAACCATGTCAAGTCAGCTAAGGCCCGGTCAAGATGGCAAGTCCACTTTATTCACGGCTCACTTATCTATTGAGAAAATGTATAAAGGTCTTCAAACCTCTCTCTCTAGGGAAATACACACATTAAGCCTCAAACAATTAATATTATTGCATAGCTTTCTCTCTCTAAACACTTTACTGACTTCGGCATCGGAGGGGCCTTTCTCGGCAACACCCCCGAGGGCAGTTCACGTGTGTCTGCTGCGCTAGAAACTCTCAGCCCAATCATCACTTGGACCGAGATCAGTCTTCGGCCCACAGAAAAGGACCTTGTCAAAGGTCCCATTGTTTTTACCCGAAACATATATTATTCTCTTGATAATAAAATATATAACACATATATTTTCCGATATGATTTGATCTCATATCTCTAACGAATGCTTTTAGCAAATAATTATAACTAATCAAATAAATCAAGGGTCCGCATTAACAACAAAAGGTCCCTATTAAGTTTGTGGTCATCAATAGAACACCACCCATATCAGATAAGTTACAACTACTTTATCATATTCGTATGCCCGATTGATAAATTGGTTAAGGGGGTAATTAGTATTACTTTTTTAGTAATGTGTGCATGTATAAAACTTGCCAACTAAAATGCGATGCTTCACAATTATAGAATGCAACAACCAATAGAGATATCTATCATAATTTCATGGTTGTAGCATTTGTAGGCAATTATTAATTACGAAATATAAATTTACAATGTAAATACACACCGACACGGGTTTGCATTATGTAACCTACCAAAATATCTATCACTATAAATTAAATCATCAATCAATAACATAATTCGATTTAAAACAAACACCATAAATGAAAAATATCTTTTTTTTGGTGTTGTTTTTTCTCTCAACATTCTTTCTTTTCTGTTTTTAATAAAAAAAAAATCTAAACAACACTATATATACCAAGTCTATTATTTCATTAAATTTTGATTGAAATATTTTTATATACTAGTTTTTTTTTGCCGTACGCGATGCACGCATACCGTTTAGCATATGTATTTGTTAACCAAGGTAAATTAAGATGGTTATTATAGCTGAAAAATCTATCGAACTTAAAAAATTGCATTAAAGTTAATGCGATAACAATTTGTAAGTTTGGAAATGATAGGAAAAAATTAAGGAATTTGTATTTGTATTTGTATTTAAGCCTCGATTTTACTTTACCAGGAAATCAACGAAAATATGAAAAAGAAAAAAGAAGTGTGGACGAAGTGCCTGAGGTTTGCTGCGTCTCACACGAGTCGAGCTGGATGGACCTCATCCTAGCTTACAAGCTTCGAGGAGAAATTCCCGAAGACAGGAACTTGGCTTCCAAACTGAAATGAATCAGCTCAAGGTTCATCGTCTTCAGAGGAGAATTGCTGAAAAAATCCTTTTCAGCCCCATTGCTAAAATACATGGGACCAACATATGCTGATTACATCCTTCAGGAGATCCACCTCGGCATCTGTGGAAACCACATCGGGGGGAGAGCTTTAGCCCACAAGGCACTGAGGGCAGGGTAGTATTGGCACACCATGATCTCATATGCTAAGGAGCTGGTCAAAAAATGCGAGAAATGTCAAAAATTTGCGCTAGTCATCCATCAGCCAGCCCGAGATCTTCACCCAATCCTGAATCCACTTCCATTCGCCCAATGGGGGCTGGATATCTTAGGACCTTTTCCTATTGCCTCGTACCAAAAATGATGGCTGATAGTTGACATTGACTATTTCAGCAAATGGATCGAGGCTAAAGCAGCCTCGAACATCTTAGAGCAAACTATCAGGAAATTTATCTTGCAGAATGATAAGTCGTGTTTTGTGTATGTTATTTGGTTGGTTTTTAGTTAGTTTTGTTAGTTTAGTTGAGTATTTGAGTCCGTTTTGGCGTATTTTGCTCTAGTTTGATTAATCCGATGCTTTTATGGGTAGTTTTGTTGTTTTTGATGATTTTGGATGAATTATAAATCCACGAAGTAAGTCAAAGCCCATGGAGCTTGGAGATTGAAGAAAAGTCAAGAAAATGGCATTTTAGAGGTAGGCACGGCCGTGCCTCCCTATCAGGCACGTCCGTGCCTCTGTGCCAGAAGTTGCGCCAAAGGAAGACCCTAGGCACGTCCGTGCCTAGCAGAAGAGGCACGTCCGTGCCTAGGTAAAGAAGCAGGCACGTCCGTGCCCAGCATCAGGCACGTCCGTGCCTGGAAGACAGACTCAGCAGCGTTTTTGTTTTTAGAGAGGCACGTCCGTGCCTCACACTAGGCACGTCCGTGCCTCCTGGGATCCTTGTGTGCCAAGCTTTTTGCCGAATTTCTTATCTTTTCTAGGGCTATTTATATACTAAGTGGTGTTTTATTAATTAATTAAGTTTATTTTATTTTTCAATTCCTATTATTAAGAACTAGTTCTCTATTTTTATTTCCTTTACTTTTGTAATTCAAGATTCAAGCTTTCTTCCTTCAATTCAATTCAAGATTCGGTATTTTCTTTTAATCTCTTTATTTATTCATGTTTTCTTTATTATTTATTGTTCTTGTTTTTTTTGTTAATATGTTAGAGTAGATTGTTGTTCTAGATTTAGGTTGAACCCTAATATGGTTAATACTTGATTTATTCTTTTAAATTCTCAATTAATTATTTATATTGTTCATGCTTAATTGATTGCGCTTATGCCAATACTAGATTAGAGATAATTAGTATTGTTATTATTCCATTGTTTTAATCGCAGCGAGAGTTGGGTTTTAACGGATTTGAATAGATCAATTAAGGGTTTAATATTCATAACGAGAGTAGTTGAATGGATAATTAGGATGTTAGAGTAATGTGCTTAATGTCTCTAATTTGCATGATTCCATGAGAATAGGCTTGATTGTGGGTTAGAGAAGTCATTGATACTCGAGAGAGGTCCTTGGTATTATTTAGGGATTACTTTTCCTTGTGAGCATATAATTAATTGATTGGGGTAGGAATTTATCTTGTATTGATTATATTAGCGGTAATACTTAATTCTAGAGTCTTTATTATTATTAGATTTATTTTGTTAGTTCATAGTATATATTATTCAACTCTTTATTTTATCTTGATTCGGCTATTGTAATTCATAGAAACCATTGTTTAGTCCAACCTTCTCTGTGGGATCGACCCTAACTTACCCTACTACATATTAGGAGGTTTAGTTAGGTTTTTATTATTTTTGTTAGGTGTGCGACCGCCTACCAAATTTTGGCGCCGTTGCATATGGTGGTTTAAGAGGTTTATGAGGTTTATGGTGGTTTTATGCATATTGACTCTTATTTTCGTTTTCCTCATGATTTCAAATTGATGGCACATTATGATGGTTTGAGAAGTTGTCTTTCTCCTCCCTTGTGATTCATGGTTAAATGCTTGAGGACAAGCATTAGTTTAGCTTGGGGGAGTTTGATAAGTCGTGTTTTGTGTATGTTATTTGGTTGGTTTTTAGTTAGTTTTGTTAGTTTAGTTGAGTATTTGAGTCCATTTTGGCGCCGTTGTCGGGGAAGGTAACGGATTAATTTGGTTTTCTTTGAGTTTATTAGTTGAGTCTGTAATTTTTTTTTTCTTTTCCTCTTTTTATTTTTTTTGTAACTATTTTTTTTCCTTTTTCTTTTAATTCCTTGTGCTTATTTTCTAATTAATCATGGATTGGAATCATTATAATGGGGATTATCCTTATGGTTATTATGGGGGTTATGGTTATAATGCTTGGGATTATCATGTTTCTGATTTTGATACATCTGATCAAAATTCTCAAAAAAATTTCATGGATTCCTATTATTTATCTCATGTCCCGTATAGTGATTCTTATGTGCACAATTATGACCCCTCCAGCTATTATGATTTCCAAAATTTCTCTCATCCACAAGAGCCCCAATATGATTCTGAAACTGTCTCTCGTCTGCAAGAGCTCATATCTTCCGCAGAACTTAATATGAAAAACCATTTGAAGAGTATGAAAAATCATACTGAGAGTTTTGAGAGATCTACACAAGAGTTTTGTGCTAGCCTTAGTAGTAACCAGAGATCTCTACAAGAGATAAGTGCTAGTTTTACTAGTATGAACTCTAAATTATCATCTATAATTCATGATCTTAAAACTAAAAATGCTCAATTGAATGAGGAAGAGTCTAATAAATTTTCTAGTGAATTTGAGACCAATGTTGGTATTGTTATTCCTCTTGAGTTTGGATATGTAGATGATGATGATGATGATTTAGGGAGTATTGTGGATGAAAGTCAAGTTGATGAGGGTAATTTTTCGATTCTCGAGGTTTTTGAGGAATGTAAAGGTGAAATAAATGTTTTTAAGGATGAGAGGCCCACTATTGAGGAATGTAAGGTTTTGAGAGAGGAGATCAGTGAGTCTTTATCCAAGACGTTGTTTTTTGATCCTCACGTCCCATTCTCAAGGAAACTTGATGTTCCTACTTCTCTACCTTTATATCTTCCATCTTTCATCCTTTCACCTCCATCAATCCATGATACTTTTGCAGATAAGGATTCTCAATTGGGTGTCACTAATGTAAATATGTCTTTTGTTATTCCTATTGAGTCTAATACAGTTGTAAATAACTTTTCTTTTTATTTTGAGTCTTGTTTTTCTTTTTGGAAGTTTATTAGAGTTCTTTGTGTCTTGTATATTCTTTCTCTTATATTTTGCTATATAATATTTTGTGAGATGCATGCAGATGCATTTGACAAGCTATTAAGGGCATTGATGAGCTATTTAACAAGGAGAACCAAGCTTACTAACATTGCTTTTCTTTTTTCTTTTTATTTTATTTTATTTTTATTTTTATCTAACTTTTAGTGTTTTATGCAAGTGATGATCTAAGAAGAGTTCCTACTATGGTTCATTGCATTTTATTTCTAGGTCCTTGATCTTATTTCAAGAGGTTCACTTGCGGATTTTCACCCACCACACCATTGGTATACTCTTCCCTTTATCTATCTTTTCAAGTTTGTGAGAATCTATCTCTCTTTTTGCCATGGATATTGCTTTGACTTGATTATGAGATTAGGATTTGTTCATGCCGTGTAGTATTATATGTCATCCTTGTCCTATTTGAATTTCCAATTCAATTTGTGAAACAAGTGATTATGAATGAAAATAAATTATTTTTCTTTGTTTTTGTCATGAGTTGATTGGCATTGGATTGATTATTAATTATGTAAGACGGTATATAACCTTTTATGGCAATGGTTTGTGGTAAGATTGTTTCCCCTTCCCCTTGTCCATCTACACTGTTATATGCATACATTGAGGACAATGTATGGTTTAGCTTGGGGGAGGATTCACTTTTCACTATGTATATATTAGTTTTCTTTTAGTATTTGGTTAGTTTATTTCTTTTTAGTGTTGATTGATATGCCATTACATGCCTATACTTCTATGATAACAATCATATATGTGTGCTTTGCGAAAAGAGTTTTCGAAAACCCATTCACCGATTTACTTGGAATTGAGTTGGTTTGTGGCCAAGATGGTCTCCCCGCTTTACTTATGTGAATAGTTTGTGTACCCGGTGAGAGTTTTGAGCCATATTTGACTGATTTCACTCTATCTCAGTCGTGTTTCTTCATGTGCGATTAGATTGTCCTTCACATAATTGAATTCTTGGTCTTGCTCTTTGACTGTTTGAGACTTGAATGATGCATGTTGCGAAAAAATGATTGAAATTTCCTTGTAGAGAATAGAGCCTCCACATTCTAGGCCTATATAAATTTTATTTTTATTTTTTCATTCACCCGTAGGTTGAGCCAATTTGAGCCATGTTTTAACCCCGTCTTGATACCCTACGTTTAAAGCCATAGAGATATTTTTCTAGGTTTATTTTGAAGGTGCATTACACTTGTTAAAGCCCTATGAGTGATGTATATGAAAAAAAAAAGAAAAAGAAAAAAAGAAGAAAAAAAAAACAAAGAGAAAGAAGAGAATTGATTTATTAGAAGCAAGGAAGAAAAGAAAAGAAAGAGAGGAAAGAAAGAATAAAGGGCTATGTTATATTGTATGAAGTTGGAGGAAATAAGGTTGGCTTGAACCCGACATTTGAATGTGTAGTGGGATTAGGATTTGTTTTATTTTGAGCACCACATTCCCAAATTACATCGTCCAACCCTTTATTTACCGAGCTTACCTAATATGGATTTCATGATTTTCGTGTTTGCATCAATCACTAAAAGTGGAGAAAGTCACATTGCAAGCCTAAAGAGGTCGGTTGTGTGAAGTTGATATGCATGCTATGCTTAGGTTGAGTGGCTTCATATTTCACCCCGAAAACACATGAGCGTTATTGTTTTTATTTTTCACAACTAAAGTGAGAACTATTCATGTTTGTGTGAGTAGGTATGGGGAGATGTATGGTAAGATTGGTTGTCAAGTCTAAGTATATGAGATGAATGGCGGTTTTTGTACATGTTGATCCTTGATTTCGTTTTTTTATCGTGATTTTGAACTCGATGACACATTGTGATTGTTTGAGGGGTTATCATTCTCTTCCCTTGTGATTCACGGTGAAATGCTTGAGGACAAGCATTAGTTTAGCTTGGGGGAGTTTGATAAGTCGTGTTTTGTGTATGTTATTTGGTTGGTTTTTAGTTAGTTTTGTTAGTTTAGTTGAGTATTTGAGTCCGTTTTGGCGTATTTTGCTCTAGTTTGGTTAATCCGATGCTTTTATGGGTAGTTTTGTTGTTTTTGATGATTTTCAGGAATAATGGAGCTAATTTGGATGAATTATAAATCCACGAAGTAAGTCAAAGCCCATGGAGCTTGGAGATTGAAGAAAAGTCAAGAAAATGGCATTTTCGAGGTAGGCACGGCCGTGCCTCCCTATCAGGCACGTCCGTGCCTCTGTGCCAGATGAATGGCGGTTTTTGTACATGTTGATCCTTGATTTCGTTTTTTTATCGTGATTTTGAACTCGATGACACATTGTGATTGTTTGAGGGGTTATCATTCTCTTCCCTTGTGATTCACGGTGAAATGCTTGAGGACAAGCATTAGTTTAGCTTGGGGGAGTTTGATAAGTCGTGTTTTGTGTATGTTATTTGGTTGGTTTTTAGTTAGTTTTGTTAGTTTAGTTGAGTATTTGAGTCCGTTTTGGCGTATTTTGCTCTAGTTTGGTTAATCCGATGCTTTTATGGGTAGTTTTGTTGTTTTTTGATGATTTTCAGGAATAATGGAGCTAATTTGGATGAATTATAAATCCACGAAGTAAGTCAAAGCCCATGGAGCTTGGAGATTGAAGAAAAGTCAAGAAAATGGCATTTTCGAGGTAGGCACGGCCGTGCCTCCCTATCAGGCACGTCCGTGCCTCTGTGCCAGAAGCTGTGCCAAAGGAAGACCCTAGGCACGTCCGTGCCTAGGTAAAGAAGCAGGCACGTCCGTGCCCAGCATCAGGCACGTCCGTGCCTGGAAGACAGACTCAGCAGCGTTTTTGTTTTTAGAGAGGCACGTCCGTGCCTCACACTAGGCACGTCCGTGCCTCCTGGGATCCTTGTGTGCCAAGCTTTTTGCCGACTTTCTTATCTTTTCTAGGGCTATTTATATACTAAGTGGTGTTTTATTAATTAATTAAGTTTATTTTATTTTTCAATTCCTATTATTAAGAACTAGTTCTCTATTTTTATTTCCTTTACTTTTGTAATTCAAGATTCAAGCTTTCTACCTTCAATTCAATTCAAGATTCGGTATTTTCTTTTAATCTCTTTATTTATTCATGTTTTCTTTATTATTTATTGTTCTTGTTTTTTTTTTGTTAACATGTTAGAGTAGATTGTTGTTCTAGATTTAGGTTGAACCCTAATATGGTTAATACTTGATTTATTCTTTTAAATTCTCAATTAATTATTTATATTGTTCATGCATAATTGATTGCGCTTATGCCAATACTAGATTAGAGATAATTAGTATCGTTATTATTCCATTGTTTTAATCGCAGCGAGAGTTGGGTTTTAACGGATTTGAATAGATCAATTAAGGGTTTGATATTCATCACGAGAGTAGTTGAATGGATAATTAGGAAGTTAGAGTAATGTGCTTAATGTCTCTAATTTGCATGATTCCATGAGAATAGGCTTGATTGTGGGTTAGAGAAGCCATTGATATTCGAGAGAGGTCATTGGTATTATTTACGGATTACTTTTCCTTGTGAGTATATAATTAATTGATTGGGGTAGGAATTTATCTTGTATTGATTATATTAGCGGTAATACTTAATTCTAGAGTCTTTATTATTATTAGATTTATTTTGTTAGTTCATAGTATACATTATTCAACTCTTTATTTTATCTTGATTCGGCTATTGTAATTCATAGAAACCATTGTTTAGTCCAACCTTCTCTGTGGGATCGACCCTAACTTACCCTACTACATATTAGGAGGTTTAGTTAGGTTTTTATTATTTTTGTTAGGTGTGCGGCCGCCTACCACAGAATATCATCACTCGCTTCGAAGTTCCGAAAGCTTTTGTCTTTGATCATGGAAGGCAATTTGACAATTTGCCGCTGAAGCGGTACACAGACCAGTTCAGCATTAAGTTGGCATACTCGGCAGTGTACCATCCGCAGAGCAATGGTCAAGCCGAAGCTGCAAACAAGCAAATCCTCAATGCTCTCAAGAAGAGGTTTGAAGATCAAAAGTCCAAGTGGATAGAGGAACTCCCAGGAACTCTCTGGTCACTTCAGACAACTGAAAAAGAGGCTACGGGATATTCACCTTTTGAGCCGGGTGTATGGATCCGAAGCCGTCCTTTGAGTGGAAATTGGCACAGAGAGTTTACGTGTAAATCTGTTCTCAGCCGAGGAAAATGAACAACTCATGAAAGAATCCCTCGATTTTCTTGACAAGGTCCGAGACTCGGCTCAAGGCAGAATGGCTACATATAAGCTAAGGATCAACAAATTTTACAACAGAAGAGTTCATGCAAGACTTCTTAAAATTGGTGATCTTGTTCTTCAGAATGCTGCAGCTGTGCAAAAAGGACACATTCATGAGAAACTCTCAGCAACTTGGGAGGGCCCCTATGAAATTTATGATGAACTTCATCCCGGAACATACCGACTTCGGCAGTTGGATGGAACTGAGCTGAAGAATCACTGGAATGCTGATGTACTTAAGAAATATCATGTGTAAACCCTTCGGGGCGAAACAATCTATGTAAGTGCATCTTCAATTTATGAAAGGCCTTTAAGCCACCATTTCCATTAAATTTACGAGTTGCTATTCTCTGTCTTCTTTAAATTTTTAAAAGAAAGGTTTACCTTGGCACTGTCCAAAGTGTGGCCCAACAGTGGCATCGTGCTTCAGATTGCCGAAGAACCAGCCCAATAGGGGACAATGACTTCACCCCCGAAGTATAGCCACTCGTTGGCATTGTACTTCGGATAAGTCAGTTCCTGGGAGCAAAGAGGCCTTGGACTAGTCTGAGGTATAGCCTAAACATTGGCAATGTGCTTCAGAGGAGTTATATCCAAGACATTGCCTGAATGATGGCCTTGTGTTTTGGATAGTCATTCCCTCAGAAAAATTTCTAAGAATCGAGAGATGTTGCCGTAACACCCCCAAAATTCGAGTCTTTTTAAAACAATAAGAGTAACCTTTTAAACTTTCAAACCCAACCATCGAACCCTGGGAGTGTTACTGCTACACTTATTTTCTGTAGAAAATAAATGCAAAGCAAAATGAAATACAATTTAATAAACTGAGTGGTCTAAGGGGTGGCAAAATAAAATAGTCATTACATAAAAACTGCAAATTATTTTAAAAACATTAATTAAAAGGAAAATAAATAAGTTCGGAATTAAACTAAATTATCTTAGCTACGTGATTATTCTAACGTCTCCTCACACGTAACCGACACTACTAGAAAATAGCTAATCAACGACGGAAATAATCCCTCAGAATAGCCTGAAATTCTGTCGGAACTGCCGGTTTCCGACGGAATTCCGTCGGAACACACCGTCATATTACATTTTGTAGGAATTTCGCTATATTCCGACGGAAATTCCGTCGGAAAGGTCGATTCCGGCAGATTTTCCGACGGAATTATTGTTGTCGGAGTCAGGATTGACTTAAATGGGAAATCCGTCGCAACATTCCGACGGACTGAATTCCGTCGTTGTTACGCCCTTCTGACGGAATATTCCATCGGAAACAACTAATTTTCCGACGGAATTTCTGTCGGAAAATTTAATAAAAAAAAAACGCCTCCACCAGCCCCCCTACCACCTTAACCCACCTCCCCACCTTAACCCACCTCACCAGACCTACCTACCTACCTACCACCTCACCAGACCCACCCACCTGACCGAAACCCACCTCCCCACCTCACCAGACCCACAGACCCACCTCACCGAAACCCACCTCCCCACCTACCACCTTAACCCACCTCCCCACCTCACTAGACCTACCCACCTCACCGAAACCACCCAAAACAACACCGAAACCCACCTCACCGCAACCCACCTCACCACCGAAACCCACCTTACCACCTCACCACCCAAAACAACCATCAAAACCACCCAAAAAAAATCAAAAAAATCCATAATTCACCACCACCATATATTTTCAAAAAAATCAGAAAAATCAACAAGTTAATTAAAATCAAAATTAAGAAGAATAAAGAGACACATACCTTAATTTGAAAAAAAAAAATTGGGTTTATAAGGTCAAATTCGACCATAAAAACTCTAGATCTAGAGTTTTCATGGTCGAATTTGACATGAAAACCTTAATTTTCATTGAAAATCTTATAATTACCTTGAGTTGAAAACCAAAGAAAACGAAACGAAAAAGAAAAGAAAGAGGGGAAGAGGAAAGAGAAAGAGGGGAAGAGGAGGAAGGAGAAAGAGGGGAAGAGGAAAGAGGAGTGAGGCGCCGAGGAAGAAGAAGGCCGGAAAGGAAGGAGAAAGAGGGGAAGAGGAAAGAAGAGAGGAGAGAGAAAGAGAAGAGAGGCGGGGAAAGAAGAGGAGATGAGAGAGAATAGGGTTTTCGGGTTTTTAAAACCTTTTTTTTTAAACCAAATTCCGTCGGAATGTCATTTAATTCCGTCGGAAATTTCCAACGGAACGGAAATTCGTCGGAAATTTCCGACGGATTTTAAATCCATCGGAAAACACTTAGCTTCCGACAGAAAATTCCTTCTGTAGCTAAGTGTTTTCCGATGGATTAAAATTCCGTCAGAAATTTCCGACTGATTTCCGACGGAAAATCTAAATTCGTCGGAAAGTTCCGACGGAATTTAAATCCCTCGGAATCACGTTTTTTCCGACGGATTTTCCTGTCCATCGAAACACGTCCGTCGTAAATCGCCCTATTTCTAGTAGTGCGAGTACCCTCTTACCAACCTGCAAAATAAATCAGAAACAAGGAAAGAGAGAAAACTCCCAAAATCAAATAAACTGAGTAATTCCAACTCCATCCCGTAAAATAAATAATTTTAGTTCGAAAAACATTTTACACAACACAGTTTCATCGACATTATAATACTAAACCAAAATCAAATTGTCACATAACAATTTATTACTTTAGTTAAGAAAGGGAAAGAGAACGCCAGTAAGCCGGGACTAGTCCCTATCACCACCTACTTTACAGAGGGTCGCGCGTAACCCTGAATGGCCATAAATTAAATATAATGTCCCTAGTGTGCACACCGCTCACTAATGCCAATTGATTAGGAGGAAGACTAAACAGCAATATACGTTAATTTAAACCAACTAGTAGCAACCATAACTACTAGTGGGCAACCTATTCTTCACCCGGCCTTTCGGGTTTCATTTCCCTTCTTAATTTTAATGTACATTTAATAGATTAAATTGTCCGATCACATTGCACACAAGTATTGCACAAATCATTTTAATCCCAAGTAACAATGTTTCAATTTCAGTATTATTAGAACATAGTCATTCTATATGACATACTAGTTACAACTCATTTCCCAATAGGCCTTGGAGACCATCAATCACATATAATCAATCATCTAATTCCCAAGATTTTAATTATTAAAAAAAAACTCATACGATACCAATAAATCAAATTTTCGAAAATACTTATACTAGTACACAAATATAGAAAACTAGTATACAATATGATTCCATAATATCATACACTAACACACTCATCACATATAATTACATAAGCACATAGTTGGCACACAATATTTCCAAACAATTTCCTAACGGGATTCTAAAGATGATGGACATTGAAAATTACCTTGATCGTGCATAAAACTCAAGGTAAGTAACCTTCAAAACGTTCACCTATTAGCCTCCGTCTACAAATAAACATATCAACGGGGGCTAAGTTAGTAACATCGTACACTACTCGCTATTAAGTTAGCAATCTTTGAAACCCATATAATAAAAATATAATAGTTACATACTAAAGTTTGGTTTTATAAAAACAATGATCCTTAAACCAAGATCATGAGTTTTATACGAGTAAAACAATTTAAGGCTACTCCACCCAAAACTATTCAATCATTACTTACTGACAAAACCTATACCATCAAATCTTTTTCTTTTCTTTTGTTTTCTTTTTTTTTCGAAAACCACTGTAAATGTAAGTGCAAAATAACGCAATAATTGTATAAAATAAGGAAGCAAAATCCATTTTGTCATTGTAAAATATCTAGCAACGGAGGAAAATTTTGAGGAACAAGCTAAGAGTGAATTCGGTTGATTACAAAGGTACGACAATCTCGTCCAATTGTATGAACAAGTTAAATCAACCGACACTGCTCTAATCCTTTATCAAGAAAGTACTTTAAGCCCACCATTGAAGGGACTATCAATTGCTTACCAAAATAGAGATGAGTTTATGAAATTAAGATGATGGTGAAAACAATGGTTTGGGGTAAATTCTTTGTGAGTTCAGGAACGTACGGTATCATCGAGAGGTATATATAAATTAGAATTCTTAGGTTCAATTATTCTAGAAGAGATTATTCAAAAGATCAGATAAGACTCAATTTGTTTTCAAGTTCCTATCAAAAAGATCAGCTTAATTTTTTTTTATTTTTATGTTTTTTTATTCAGTTTTCAAAATCAGTTTCTATAAATTATCCAAAATCAGTTTTTTTTTTTTTTTTTTTTTTTTTTTTTTTTTTTTTTTTTAGTAAATCTAAAAATAGAAAATAATAATTATAAAATTTATTACTATAACATATAAATTTGAAAATATTATAAATTTAAAAGTTCATATTAGAAAAAATCGTCAACCAAAAATACTCAAAAATTCGGGGTATTACATCTACTCCCCTTAAAACGAAAGTTCGTCCTCGAACTTTAATGTTAGTTAACTCTCAGAATAAGGCTCACACGATGACAAAAGATGAGTTAGTATTACATTCTACCCCCCTCCCCCTTAAGAGTTTCGACCTCGAAACTCAGCGTACCTGCTCAAAAAGTTCTAGGTAGCTCTTTTTCATATCATGTTCAGCTTCCCATGTTGCTTCTTCAGAATTCTGATTAGACCATAGCACTTTAACTAACTTTACCGCGTTGTTTCGAGTACTTCTCGTTTTGGTATCAAGAATCTTAACAAGGCGTTCTTCGAAAGTTAAGATCTCATCTAACTCAATAGTCTCGGGTTGGATAACATGGGTAGGGTCATGAACATACTTTCGGAGTTGGGAAACATGAAAAACGTTGTGAACATTGGCTAACTCCATGGGTAAGGCTAGTGGTATGCAACCTCTCCAACTCTTTTTAATACTTCATACGTCCCAATGTATCTAGGACTTAGTTTCCCTTTCCTACCAAACTACATGACTCCCTTGGTAGGTGAAACCTTAAGTAAAGCCTTTTCCCCCACTTCAAATTCCACTATTCTCCTATTCTGATCTGCATACGACTTTTGTCGATCCTGAGTTGCCTTCATGTTTTCCTGGATAAGCCTAACTTGCTTCGTTGTTTCTTCAATCATTTCTGGCCCCAAAGACAAAGACTCACTTATATCACTCCAACATAAGGGACTTCTACATTTTCTCCCATACAATGCTTTATAAGGTGTCATTCCTATGCTCGCATGATGGCTATTATTATATGAAAATTCGATCATAGGTAATCTTTCGTCCCACGATCCTCCAAAGTCCATCACACAAGCTCTCAACATGTCCTCCAGGATATGAATTGTTCTCTTCGTTTGTCCATCTGTAACAGGGTGAAATGTTGTGCTAAACTTCATGATAGTGCCAAATACTTGCTGAAACATTTCCCAGAACTTTGATAAAAATCTGGAATCTCTGTCTGAAATGATATCTTTAGCAACTCCATGTAGTCTCACAATTTCTTTCACGGAGGCGTCTGCCAACTAATTCACATTCCAAATGTCCTTTATTGCTATGAATCTCGTTGTCTTCGTTAAACGATCAACTATGACCCAAATAGCATTCTTTGCTGCCCTTGTAAGCGGTAATCCCATCAAAAAATCCATAGAGATAGACTCCCACTTTCATCCTGGCACATCTAAAGATTGCAGCTTCCCTCCAGGTCTCATATGTTGTATCTTCACTTTCTGACATGTAAGGCACTTTGTCACAAACTCGGCTACTTCCCGCTTCATATTCGGCCACCAAAAATGTTGCTTAAGATCTTTATAAAGCTTATCTCCTCCCGGTTGTACAGAGTACGGGGTGTTGTGAGCTTCTTCTAAAATCTTCCTTTTGAGATCTTCATCTTTAGGAATACACCATCTTCCTTTGTATTTCACTGTTCCACTAGCATCGACATCAAACTCAGTTGTTGCTCCTTCTTCTTTCATCTTTCTCACCTTGGTCAACCACTCATCGAACATTTGCTTCTCACGAATCTCATCATATATGGTAGGTTTGACTGACATTGCATTCAACTGAGCGTTCACCTGGCCATACTCCATCACTTCCAAGTTCAACTTCCTAAATTATTCACAAATTTCCTTGGCTAAAACCATCAAGTTCACTGTATGACTTGTCTTCCTACTCAAAGCATCAACTACCTTGTTCGCCTTTCCTTCGTGATGTAGAATATCTAGGTTGTAATCGGTTAGCACCTCAAGCCATCTCCTTTGTCTCATGTTCAAATGACTCCGTGTGAATATGTATTTAAGACTCTTATGGTTTGTATACACCTTACATCTCACACCATACAAGTAGTGTCTCCAAATCTTGAGAGAAAATACCACAACTCCTAGCTCCAAATCATGAGTAGGGTAATTTTGTTCATGCTGCTTGAGCTACCTTGATGCATAAGCCACAACCTTCCCTAGTTGCATAAGTACACACCCAAAGCCATTCTTAGATGCGTCACTATAAACTTCAAACCCTTCAGTCCCTGATGGTAAGGTTAAGACTGGTGCTGAGGTGAGTCTTCGCTTCAATTTTTGGAAAGATTGCTCACACTTCTCATCCCACTGGAACTTAGTAGTGTTCTTCATCAAATTTGTTAAGGGTTGAGCTATCCTCGAAAAGTCTTGCACGAATCTCCTATAGTATCCAGTAAGCCCTAAGAAACTCCTTACTTCAGTCAGACTTGTTGGTCTTGGCCAATCAGAAACTACCCGGATCTTAGGTGGGTCCACCGCAACTCCTTCTTTGAGATCACATGGCCTAGAAATGCTACCTTCTCTAGCCAAAATTCACATTTTGAAAATTTGGCATACAACTTCTTTTCTCTAAGAATCTCCAACACTTTTCTTAGATGTCCTTCGTGCTCTTCTCTATCCCTTGAGTACACCAAAATATCATCTATGAACACCACCACAAACATATCCAAATATGGCTGAAAAGTTCTATTCATGAGATCCATAAAAGCTGTTGGCGCATCCAAAAGGCATAACAGTGAACTCATAATGTCTGTATCTCGTGCGAAAGGCTGTTTTTTGGTATATCTTCCTCAGCAATCCTCAACTGATGGTATCCTGTCCTCAAGTCAATCTTTGAAAAGATCTCAGCACCTTTAAGCTGATTAAACAAGTCCTCAATCCTAGGAAATGGATATTTGTTCTTTATAGTGACATTATTCAACTCTCGGTAGTCAATACACAACCTTAAGGTTCCATCCTTCTTCCTCACAAACAAAACCGGTGCTCCCCACGGTGAGACACTTGACCTTATATAACCCTTCTCCAGCAACTCTTCCAACTGTACCTTCAACTCTTTCATCTCTGCTGGTACCATTCTATATGGTGCCTTGGAAATAGCTTTAGTCCTAGGCACTAAGTCTATTTTGAAATCCATCTCCCTAATTGGTGGCATCCTTGGAATTTCGTCTGGAAACACATCTTGGAACTCTCTCACCACTGGAATGTGATTTATGGACTTCTATTCTACACTCACATCTTGCACATAGCATAAATAAATAGGGTAGCCCTTTCGGATATAAAAATGGTAAGTCATGGCAAACATAATATTGATCCCTGGTTTTGACATAACTCCCTGGTAAGAGATTCTATTCCCCCTTGGTCCCCTAAGAGACACCTTTTGGGTATGACACTCAATTTTAGCCTTGTACTTGCTAAGCCAGTCCATTCCCAATATTACATCAAAGTCAGTTAAGTCAAACTGAATAAGTTTGCAAGTAACTCAGTTCCAGCAATGCTAACTAGAATGCCTTGGTATATGGATTTACAAGGAACTACCTCCCCAGACGGAATTGTTATGTTGGTTCGATACAAAGATGAAGGTTTTAAAGCATGTTTATTCGTAAAAGAAGTGGCATCAAAAAATTAGATGCCCCATAATAAAAAACTAAGTAAGCAGGTTTTGAGTTCACGAGAAAAGTACCAGTCACAACGTTAGCATTGGAGTCAATCTCGCTCTGGTTCATGACATAGATTCCATTACTGGTCCTACCATTGCCATTGTGGTTGCTTCCTCCGCCATTGTTGTTGTTTTGGCCATTCCTTCCTTGAGCATTGCCATTTTGGTCTTGAGAATTGTTGTTGTTGAAACGGTTGTTGTAGTTTGAGTTCCTCCCATAACCACCTCCATTATTGCCATTGTTGTTGCCTTGCCCATTCTGAGCTTGATTATTGCCATTCTACTTCTTTGGACACTCAAATTTCTTGTGACCCACCTCTCCACATTCAAAGCAAGTAAGCAAATCTCCATTGCAGTTGCGTCTTGGATGACTCTTGTCACATTTACGACATGGTCGATTGCGAGATCCTTGCTGATTTTGTTGTCCCTAGCCCCGGTGGTTATTGCTTCGATTGTTGTTGTTACGGCCTCCCTGCTGACCACTTCCACCATTCCCATTGTTATTACCCTCGAGGCGTGGTCTCTTATCATATCCTTGATGGTTCGATGAGCTCTCACCATTCCCCTTCCTCTTGTGCCTATCCTTGACCTCCTGCTCACGCTTCAAAATCCTTTCGATATTGCAAGCTTTATCATAGGCCTCCTTATAGGTAACAGCAGTACCAGCCCCAATCACCTTATTTTGGATCTTAAAAGTCAATCCATCTTCAGACTTCTGAGCCTTGGATCCTTCATCAGGCACTACATTAGGATAAAATCTAGCATACTCATTAAATTTCTCATCATACTCCTGCACACTCATACCAGCAGTTTGGTTAAACCTACTGAAATTGTTGTACTTCTGTCTCTTGATATATTCAGGAAAGAAACGATCCCTGATTGCTTTCTTAAAAGCCTCCTAGTTAAAGTTCTGTTGAGCTCTTATAGTGGCTCCTTTTTTTCCCATCAAATATAGCAGCCTCGCGTAAATAAAAAGTGGCTTGGTCCACCTTCTGAGCATCAGGGGTACCAGCAGCAGTAAAAATCTTGTCAAAGTCACGTACCCAATTCTCAACCAACATGGGATCTTCTTTCCCCATGAATAGTGGAGGTTTAAATGCAGCAAGTTTTCTAGCTATGGCAGCTTGAGGGTCGTTGTCATTGTTGTTGTTGTTGTTGTTGTTTAGCTAGTTTTGCAACAACATTCCAAGGTTCTGGCTCATTTGGTCAAGAGCTCTCAACCTAGTAGCAAGTTGTTCGAGAGTCTCAACCATTTGTGCAATTCTTCTCCTAAGAGACCTAGTGTAAACGTTGTAATTTTGTATACACAATCTGCACAATTTCAACATTAGTGTTACCACCATACACATTTTTACACGATTTATTTAGATCGTGTAAATTGCAATTAAAATTAATAACCACATTCTTTCATGTAACACATCATTAGTACATATAGAAATTAAGAATCAAGCAATTTATTAATCTTAATAACATTCATAGAGTCAGCCAATTTCCAAACCAAATAATGCATCAACTTAGCATTAGACTATAGATTCGCGCATTGCTTTTGTGATCCCACTATAATCCAACCAAGTCATTACTATACTTGACTAAAGTAAGCACAAGAAAATAAGAGCTTTGTTTTATATAAATACAATAGATAAAAAAAAAATAATAAAATAAAAACGAAATGATACTACTTTATTAAGTTGATTAATAAACATAAAATTACAAATTATAAATATGTTTATCGAAAATTATTTTATTGCAAAATCAAGAGAGAATGAAAATCATCTTTAAAATAACATTCTAGCTAGTGCTAATTAGTTCAATAAACTACTGATTACAAATAAACCAAAACTATATTGTAGTTTCTAATCATAAGAAATTAGCTTTTATTTGTAAAAGTATTATAATAATTTAAACTAAATAAGCTAAATGCAACTTAAAAAAAAAAAATTCAACCATCATTTTCCCCCTGACTCTCACGAGCATCATTTTCCTGAGGCTCCTCCTCATCATCATCATCCAAGTTATAGTCAAATTCACGCTTGGCTTCCATCATCGCCTTCTCAAGGTATTCCACAATAGGGATCCATTTTCATTATAATAGTATTTTATTATCATTTGGTTCACCTTCAATGTATAAATCAGTGTACTTCTTCTTATGTTGAGAATAGGGTCCCCTCACAAGTAGTGTGTGTAAGAGAATTTGAGATCGTCTCTCCGGAGTAAGGTAGTCAGATTGGCCCTAGAGTACATTGTAATGAAAATGTTCAATGCAAAGATTCAAACGGTAAGCATAACGTCGAATGTCTTCGTTGTACTTCATACGAATCATATACAGAGAATCAGGTAATACATTTGTACTCTTCCTAGCACCCGCCCTTCTTGCAGTTTTACGCTCTCGTACCATCGTCTAATAAAAGAAAATAAATAACTACATCATAAGTACTTAATGAAAGTACTATAAAACACATAGATCCCTTATCGTGATTCCCACACTCACGACTTTCCTAAGTTTAAATCAATTTACAAAACTTATATACAAGTTTTAAAACTAAGTCTTTAATTTAATTTATTTTAGTCCCTAAATTTTGAAAAACCTTGGCTCTGTATACCAATTTGTAGCACCCCCAAAATTCGAGTATTTTTAAAACAATAAGAGTAACCTTTCAAACTTTCAAACCCAACCATCGAACCCTGAGGGTGTTACAGCTGCTCTTGGAGTCAAAGACTTTTGACCAGCGAACTCATAGATTCCTCAAATAAAAGAAGAGAAAAGAAAAAGCCGAAACTCCAAAAATTATGTCAACCCTTGAAATTTGGCTAAGACGAACCTTCGTCTGCCGAAATAGTTTAGTTAAGCACCTTAGGAACCTGAAGTCCACAACTTCAGATTCCGGGGGGGGGGGGGCAAGAGATACACAGCTGCGAGAGAATTCCCAAGCCGAGGTTCGATACTTAGAAAATTTTTCAAGGATAAGAGAACTAAGTAAAGAGAGTAAGGAAGCGGGAAGAAAACCAAAGCATTCACAGCAATTCAAATATGCTCGAATCTCCGATCCGCATCAAAGTTAAAAGTTTTAAAGTAAACACAAGGAAATTCTAGACGGCAGCCGCCCACAAGCGGAAAAATACAGATGCCGAACTAAGTACAACTACTCAAAGCAAAAATAAATTAGAGTTTGTACAATCGAGGCAAGCTGAAGCAAAAGGTTAAGGTAAAAACAGACGCGGCAAACATAACAATTAAGAACAAGTTGATCCGCAAGATACTGAAGACGACTGCCCGAATTCCTATGCTTCAGCATTAACAGGGTCAGGCTGAGCAGCTGCGCTTGAGCACTTAGAAGCTTTAGCACCAGCTGAAGAGGAGGCAGGCTGAGCAAGAGTCTTTTCAAACTCTCTCTTCTTGGCTTCTTCTCTTTCCCTCTCTTCATCTTCCTTCTCTTCACGGGCTTCGGCTTCAGCCTGGCGAGCCAGAAAAGCAGTCTCGCAATGATGAGCCATATGCAGATGCGGGTCGTTAAGATCCATGAACCATTCCTCAGCTTCTCCCAGTTAATGTTGGGATCAACATGGAAAGCAAGGCGCCGAGCTGTCTGGAAGCCGTTGTCAAAACCCTCGTCATATTCGTCTTGGGTGTAGATTTTGACTTCTAGCAACTTCCGGGCAGCCTCAAGGTCAGCTTGAGTCTTGGTAGCCCCTTCGCTCTGAGCCTTCAGCTGGCTTCGGACATCATTCAGTTCATCTTGGGCCTGGGAAAGCTTGACATCTTTGCCTTCCATCTCGAGCTCAGCCTCAGAGAGCTTCGCGTCCTGAGCTTCCAGCTCATTCCTAAGTCGCGGAATCTCGGCCTCAAGCTTAGACTGCCTATTGTTAGCTTCGGCATGGGCAGCCTTCTCCTTGAAGTTCTCGACCATCAGACGCCGAGTCTCCACCTCCAGCTGCACCCTTTGTTCAGTACGGGCCTTGAAGCTGGGAATGTTTGCAGCCCCGTACTCCTGGACCAGCGCATGACCCTCGTCTACCCAAGGGAAGACGGTCTGCTCCAAATCCTAGCAGAAGGTCCGAAAATTGGCAGTCATGGCGTCCAGATGAGCTCTAAGGGAAGTGGCCGCATCTTCGGCATCTAGCCTCTTTAGTTCAGCAATCTTTGCTTGGCATTTAGCTTCTTCGGCCTTCTCTGCCTTGGATTTCAGCTCATCGTTTATCTCCGTAGCCAATAAGTGGTTATGAACGACCTGCAAAGTTGAGGAGAAATAATTAGCCGAAGTAAAAAAAATAAAAATAAAAAAATAAAAATAAAAAATTTAAGTGAAAAAGCTTAAGTACCGAAAGATCTACCTGCATCAGCAGCCTCTGACTTTCAACAAAGGGATCCAGGACCTTAGAAAGTGGTTCAGATGCGCCAGCGGCAGCCCAATGGTCCAAGCCCTGGCCCTCTCCAGCTCAGACATACTAGAAAGGTTGCCGAATTATTCCATGGCTGAGTTACGCCGGGACTCGAAGACGTTCCGGGCATAGTCGGGAACGGGCACCAAAGGGGCAAAACCGAACCCCATCTCCGTAGACTGGAATGTCTTGAAGGATTCAGTAGCCGAAGTAGAAGACATATTGGCATTCTTGGCCTCCTCAACTTTCTTTTCCCCTTCGGCCTCCTTCAGACCATGAGCATCCAGACCCTTGAGGTCTTAATTCAAAATTGGTACTTCCTCGTCCTCAGGGTGGACGAGCAGTGCATCAGCTTCCCTTTGAACCTCGTCGTAAAAAGGCTCGGCCACGTGCCGAGGAAAGGAGGGAGAAGCCAAACTAGAAATTTCAACCTCCTGAGTCTCAGGAGGAGCTTCTAGCAGAGCCTCATCCTCCCCAAATGCCTTAGGAGGAGTCTTCGTCTTCAAATTATCTCCTTCGGCATGAAACTTAGGAGGGGGAGGAGTCTTCTCTTTCCTTTCCACTGGATTTTCCTCCTCAAGACGAGGTTTCTTGGTAAGAACAAGGGCAGGTTGAAACTGCCCGGGGTTAAAAAAACAACCCTTCTTCTCTTCGGGCCGGACATCTCTTCGTCTAAAGACTCAAGGCAGCATCAAGACAAGTCTAAAAGGCTCACCGAAGTCTTCAACAGGCGTTCGTCTTCGGTCGCCTCGTCCTCTTCTTCAGCTTGCTCCTCTTCCACCTGAGGATCAGCAGCAGAGGTAGAAGGTTCAGCACCGCTTCTAGAGGCCTCAACAACCCTTGTCGACCTCACAGCAGCAGCAGCAACAACAACCTGTTGTGCAGGGCTCAGAAGGAAGAAGGGGTCACATTTCTTCCACCAAACCTTTTGCGCCTTGTACTCAGCAGCGCTGACTATCTGAAGCTTAGTTTTGCACAAAGAAAGGGGCTGGTCTGATGACTCAGCTATATCAGGAGCGTTCTTCGTCACCCGCCTTGCAGCGTTGATCCCGAGTCAATTGTAGTTAATACCAGAATTTCCCTTGTGCCGCACTGACAAGCCAAAATTCAAGAGTTATTCAGCACGAAGAAAGCAAACGGTGAAAGAAAAAAAAGAAAAGCAAAGGCCTTTGGCCCCAGCCGAAGTCCTTACCCCCTGGTATTTTCGGCTGAGGTCGACGATGGCAACTATCTTCTCCTGGAAGATGTAGTGGTAACAGGGCAGCCAAGTTGTGGGCACTTGTGACGTTCGGCCCGTGCCCCCTAGATTCTTATTTTTGCCAAAGAGAGTCAGCAGCTTCTTTTCATGATCATTGAACTCGTCAGGTCCGATGCTCCTCATCTGGGGATCAAACTCGCTCAAATACCTCAGCCCACCAAAATAGTTCGGATGTTCCTCTTTCTAAGGCGCCCGAACCCAGATCCATTGGCCCTGCCAATCCTTGTCCGAAGTATCATCCGGCCAAGTGGTGAGATGCCCCCTATAGGTCTCAATCCACCACCAACCAGTGCCATGATGTTCATCCGATTGTTGGTTCGGCACGAGTTTGTGGAGGTTCCGAAAAACATGGAGGCTCGGCGCAAAACCATAAAAGAGGCACACCTAGAGAAACGTCATCATCCTTCGGATGCTTGCGGGGGTTAATTGGCACAACGATATATTGTACCTGTTCAGCACTTCAATAACAAAGGAGTGCAGAGGGAACCGAAGCCCAAATTGCAGTTGCCGAGTATACACCCCAATGTACCCGGGGGCAGGGGGGGACGGTGAATCCTATCTTGAGTTGTGGGCATTCGGCACCAATATCCATTCGCCTCCATTATGCCGTAAAAAATTTCAATTTTCTCGGCAAAGCGGTAGAGGGGGCTCTTGTCCACCCACCAGTCACAAGGAGGGGTGGTCATCAAACCAAAATTCTCTAGGACCTTGCCCCATTCCCTTGCTCCAGGGGGAAAATCTTAAGGTCCGGACGCCCAGCTCCTGCCTTGGTCGGAGGTCCTAGCCTCCTCCGAATCTCAGGGAGGCGCGGATGACAACAGCACTGCAGGAATCGCGGCTCCGCTGGTAGAAGCTGTTGTCCCAACCATGGGACGAGGGTTAATGCCGCTCAAAGGCGGCATCATCTCCAATGGACAATTGCGTCGGGGAATCAGCTGAGGAACTTCCTCCTCCTCATCGACCTCCATAGGTCTCTTTCCTCGGTCTCGAGCCATTCTCGTCAGTGGAAGTTCGAGAAATCGAGAAAAAGGGGGTGCTCTAAAAATCAAAGAAAACCGAAGAAATTTCAAAGAAAATTACCTTTATCAGAAGCGGAATTCGCCGATCTACGAGGTCGGAGCAACGAACTTCGGTTTCAGGTTTCGGATTGCTGAGAATATACCGAAAAAGGAAAGCGGGTTAACAGTGGTGATTAGCGAAGAACGAAAGAGAATTAGCAAAGAAATGAGGAGAGAGAGTGGGATGAGTGGCTTAAAAAAGCTTTCCGGAAGTGGAATTCTGGGAGTCCACACCACTTAAAACCCCACTAACTCCACTTCAATGCAACCATTAAATACTTCCTTAATTAACTACCCACTAAACCTTCTAACTTCCCTAATTACTCTCTAAATAACTGTTATTGCCTCAATAACTATCCAAATTCAAGCTCTAATTAAATCGTTTACTTCCCTGCATTTTGCAAATCAAAACCCGGCCCGTTATGCTTCCGAATCGGGTCTGGGGGGCAAGCTGTTTGGGTCCAATTTACTTCAATTGGGTCGGTTCATAAATGATTTAATTACAAAGCCCAAGGCTAAGGTGCAATTCTCCAAACCATGTCAAGTCAGCTAAGGCTCGGTCAAGATGGCAAGCCCACTTTATTCACGGCCCACTTATCTATTGAGAAAAGGTATAAAAGTCTTCAAACCTCTCTCTCTAAGGAAATACACGCATTAAGCCTCAAGCAATTAATATTCTTGCATAGCTTTCTCTCTCTAAACATTGTATTGATCATGACTTCGGCATCGGAGGGGCTTTCCTCAGCAACACCCCCGAGGCCAGATCACGTGTGTCTGCTGTGCAGGAAACTCTCAGCCCAGTCATCACTTGGGCCGAGATCAGTCTTCGGCCCACAGAAAAAGGACCTTGTCGAAGGTCCCATTATTTTTATCCGAAACATATATTATTTTCTTGAAAATAAAATATATAACACATATATTTTCCGATATGATTTGATTTCATATCTCTAACGAACGCTTTTAGCAAATAATTATAACTAATCAAATAAATCAAGGCAGGTCCGCATTAACAACAAAAGGTCCCTATTAAGTTTGTGGTTATCAATAGAACACCACCCATATCAGATAAGTTACAACTACTTCATCATATACGAAGTACTTCGTATGATTTATCAATCGGTCAGTGTAGTGTGCACGACACAATGGCCACACTACACTATGCGCTATGCCCGATTGATAAATTGGTTAAGGGGGTCATCGTAATTAAGCCTGGTCTGATTGGGGACAATTTGCTGTGACAAATGATAGGTATTTTGGAAATGGAGTAATTAGTATTACTTTTTTTTAGTAATGTGTACATGTATAAAACTTGCCAACTAAAACGCGATGCTTCACAATTATTGAATGCAACAACCAATAGAGATATCTATCATAATTTCATGGTTGTAGCATTTGTAGGCATTTATTAAATTACGAAATATAAATTTACAATGTAAATACACACCGACGCGGGTTTGCATTATGTAACCTACCAAAATCTCTATCACTATAGATATAAATCATCAATCAATAATAAAATTCTAAAACAAACACTATAAATGACATATATCTTTTTTTGTGCTGTTTTTGCCCTCAACATTCTTTCTTTTCTGTTTTTAATAAATAAATCTAAACAACACTATATATACCAAGTCTATTATTTCATTAAATTTTGATTGAAATATTTCTATATACTAGTTTTTTTTTGCCGCACGCGATGCGCGCATACCATTTAGCATATGTATTTGTTAACCAAGGTAAATTAATTAAGATGGTTATTATAGCTGACAAATCTATCGAACTTAAAAAATTGCACTAAAGTTGATGCGACAACAATTTTTAAGTTTGGAAATGAGAGGAAAAAATAAAGGAATTTGTATTTGTATTTAAGCCTCGATTTTACTTTACCAAGGAATCAACGAAAATATGAAAAAGAAAAAAGAAGTTATATCTGTAATATTGTCACTCACTAATTCTAATTATAATGACTTGATGTTTTTAATACTGCTTCAAAAATAACTGTAATGCTAATTCCCTTGTTTTTTTTTTATAAAAAAAATATGGTTATATAATGAGGTGGTCAAGTCTTGTAGGTTTTTAATTTGCTACGTATTGGTAGGTTTTTCGGAGTGGATTGAAGTTGTGTGAAGCTACGTTTTGGGTTTTTTTTGTTTACTACGTATAACATCTTTACATGCGCATATCTTTTTATTTTTAAATTCTGCGGAGAAAAAAATACACATGTAATGATATAATGACATTTTTTTTATCTAAAATAAATTTTAAACCATTTATTTTTCCTACGGTAATTTTTTTTTTTTTTGGTTCTTTGGTTCTACCCGGTTCACTATTTGGACTAATTCGGATTCAGGGATCAGGTTTGGGTGGTTAGGTTCCAATCCCCTCCCAATTGTTGTTCTGCGAGATCGAACATACGATCCTCCCTACTAAGTATAGTCTCAATCACACATGAATACATTAGATAATGAATTGACCTTTTAAATGTACATTAAAAGTGATTTTAAGAAAATAGAGTCAATCCACAAAGATCATTGATATATTATGGATTTATGGTACAATAAGTAATCAAAATTTCATTACAGTATCTTTTTGTTATAAGGACCATTATTTGAGAATCAATCTTATACTCCCTCCGTCCCATAATACTTAACACAGTTATCATTTCCGTCCGTTTCAAAATACTTGACACTTTACTAAATATGGAATGAGACCATTAATAAAAAAATATTTTCCTATAATCTCTTTGGGACCACAAACTCTAAAAACCAATCAAATTCTACATTTTCTCTCTCATCACTACCCCCACTTTTTGTTTTCTTACAATATAAAAACACAAAAGAGAATCCTTTATATAATAAACAAATATTTTAAATGGACCCACTTGTAGTTTTCTTAAACTACATGTCCACCCCAACGTCCCAAGTATTTTGGGACGGGAGTATAGAGTAAAATTTTGGGTCCGGCTAACATAAATCGACACTAAAAGGCATTCATAAAGGAAGTAAAGCATATCAAGATAATTGATAGAAAAAAGGTGGAAAAAAAGTTTGTAGCCGATTGTTGATTCCTTCAACCTAGCTACACTCGTTGGGGCTACACAGAGTTCTTCAATTTGAATTTGATCAAAACTTCGAAACTGGCAATCTGAAAAGTCCTGCAAAATAACAATACAAGGGTATAAGATAGTAATATACACAAATGTAAAGTTAATTTTAATTTATTTTAATTTATTTTAATTTATTTTTTATTATTTTTTTTAATATGAAGAGATAATAAGTAAATCAAAATTTATCCACATTTTAACTTAGGAGCAAACAATTAGGAAAAAAATTAGCTAGTTTAAAAAACAGGAATGTATAGACTCAAAATTAATTGGTAGCATTGGCGATGTATCACAACTCATGATTTATTACAACCCATAACGCATTCTTTTACATTTGAAATTTGTCTTGGACCTCTCCTCTTTGTACGTTACTTGGGCTTATGGAGATTTAATTTATCCACGCACATAATACTATCCTTTTCACACTAAAACAGTAAAACCGTATACTTTGTTTTCCCTCGCGCGTGCGCACGCACACTCACACATAAAGCTGGGCATCGGCCGGGCTGGCACGCGGGCTGCCCGACACGGCACGTCAGATGGCCCAGCCCGGCATGGGCACGACAGTGGCACGACACGTGGAACGGCCGGTGGGCCGTGGGCCGTGGGCCGTGCCGTGAACAAGGAAATTGAAATTTGGCACGAGCACGGCGGGCGACACGAACACTGGCCCGTCGGCACGGCCCGCCAGGCACGATACTTTTATAATAAAATTAATATTTTTTTAACAAAAAATAAAGCAAATATTAAAATAAATAAATAAAATAAATAAATGGGCGGCACGACACGGCACGCTAGGCACGTGGGTCGTGCCATGCCGTGGGCCGACTTGTGGAAATGGCTGGCACGGCACGACCGTGCCAGCATGACGGCACAGCCGGCACGGCATGGCACGGTGCCCAGCTTTACTCACACATACTAAAACTGTTTTTTTTTTTTGGTTAATAACATGTCACACAGCAGCATGCAGCGGCAGCAGCAAATTGCAGCCATCAGAGGGGAGCAGCAGGGGCAGCATATTAGCCAGTTGCAAAGGGCAGCATATAGGAGCCAACAGGAGCAGCATAAGGGAGGGGGTAGCATTTGCAACATTTACTAAAATTAGGCGCTTCTTATTATTTGCAACAAACTTTTTTTATTTCCTTTTTTAGTAACTTTTTGCCAACAAAATGTCCATATTACCCTTACTTAAACAACTTAGACATCTAATTAGATCACTAACCTAATTTAACTTTTTACCTAATAAATCTGATTATTGTAATCATTTTCACCAAAAATCATTCATCTTCCCACTTTCTCTCTGGTTTCCCCAATTTTCTTCCTGCTTCAATTTTCTCTCTCCTCTACATTTTCTTCTTGTTCTTCTTCACCACATCTTTCAATGGCAATGGAAAATGATTGAACATGTCCCTCGACGATCTCATCAAGATCAACAAATCTTCTGGTTCGTGGGGGTATTAGGGGTTTCAGATCTAGTTTAGGGGTGGCGTGAGTTTCGTGGGGGTGGCGTGGCTAGTTTCGTGGTGGTGGCTGGGTTCGTCTGGTTCGTAGGTTTGGTTTCGTGGGGTGGCGTTGGTCTTGTTCGTGGTGGTGGCTGGGTGGGTCTGGTTTCGTGGGGGTGGCGTCTGGTTTGTGGTTTGGTTTCGTGGGGGTGGGTCTGGTTCGTGGGTTTGGTTTCGTGGGGGTGGGTATGGTTCTTGGGTTTGGTTTCGTGGGGGTGGGTTTGGTTTCGTGGGGGTGGGTCTGGTTCGTGGGTTTGGTTTTGTGGGGTGGCGTGGGTCTGGTTCGTGGTGGTGGCTGCGTGGCTGGGTTCGTGGTGGAGTTTGCGTGGCTGGGTTCGTGGTGGGGTGGTTGTAGGAGTTCAGATCTGATTCGTGGTGGGTTCGGTGGTGGTGGTTTACGGTGGGTTCGGTGGTGGTGGTGGTGGTTTAAATTTTTGTTTTTTTTTATTTTTAATTGGATTAGTGTGTAAGTACATGCCCTTATTTTTTATTAATCATGCTTAAAACTTTTGCCTTGGCCTCCGCAACCGGTATAATTGTTGCAAATAACTAAAACTAGAGGAAGTAAATGAAATTAACACAAAGTTATTAAGAAGCAGCACAATCATAATTTATCTTCATCTCAACTCAAACAATGCAATTTTAAATTTCTAACATAACTTGATTAGCAACAGTCCCTTAAAAAATCAGGACAATATCATAGTATACATGAAATTCAGCTATCACAATTTTATAAAATTAAAATTAAATAATGCTCAAATATAGCAGAATCAACAGCTAATTCAATCAAGAAATCCCTAAAAATAACTGTAATTCTAAAATTTCAACAAGCCCACCCATTGAATGTCCACACAGATTATTTTGATGGATCAAGCTCTAGGTGAGCGCACTATAATCAAAGAAGAAAAACAGGGGAAGAAAAAGTCTGTCATGTGTGATCAATATTTCAATATTTGATAATTATATAAGAAAGTAAAACAAAATTGAAAAAGAATAAAGGAAAACATGCACATAAAATAAACCGCACCTTCAACTGTAACTGCAGGAGCAATTTGCAACTGTAAAGCATCAAAGGAATAAGATTCAAAGAAATTTTCCATCTATAACACAAACACAAGCTAAAATGGCAAAGTTACATGATATTGTACTGCGAAATTATTTCTTTGTATGAGAAAACAAGAGTTAGAAAAAGGAATAATTCAAGGAGATGTAAATGGAGAAATTACATAACCACTATAATTATTTTTATTTTTGTTGCAAAAAGCAAGAAATTAGACCTCATAATTAGATGAGATCTAAGAAGTACAAGCCAAGAAATTATTTTGGGTGTGGCATAACACTCACGGCCAATAAATTGAACATTTCACAATCCTACATTTAAAATTTTAAATGAAAAAAATGTAACAATCAAGTATGATCTAAAGTCTAAACTAAATTCTAGATTGATATGGAAGATCACAATTTAACGTAGCACAAAATTCAGAAAATAAATTGATCAAATGCAATTGAAATTCAGATACATCATACATTACATACTTTAGTCGTTCCGATACCACAGGCTTGTTAGCTCTGTTAGGAACAAGCCTGATGAACAACTCTGGTTAAGCACCAAGCTTACACTTAGTTTGTGATCGGCTCTGTTGAATTTTAGGAGCATAGTTGAAAGACAACTCTCATTTAAACATCAATTTGAGACGCGTAATTCAATTCAAACAAAAGGTTATTGATATCTGAAGCTAAGATCTTGAATTTATCAGCAACGATTCACAAGCAATGACTCTAACCTAACACAATCGAAGCATCTAATCACTCTTAATACCAAGGCTTGAATACCTAATCCCGATAATATCCAAAATAAAACGGAAAAACAAGAAAATAATGGAATTATACTACATATCAGCAGGGCAAACATAACAAAACTATTTAAAAATAAAAAAGGAGTTGAAGCTTTAATGGATACCCTTATTTCTTCCTTCTTAGCGTGAGCTGATGTAGAATAGTTTCTGTCATAGAAAAAAAAAAAAATTGGAATAAATCCCCAAATTAATCTACGCCAAACAAAATAAAAGTTAATCAATTACATTTCCATCCCAAAAACAATAGCACCTTATTTAATATGAGAACAGATAAATCTAAGAAAATACCTGATCGTTGACGACATTAGGGTTAAGAAGAGTCTTCTGAAGACTGGATCTTCCAGAAGAAAGAGATTCAGATGCTACAAACTTCGTTCTGAACCAGAGGAAGGCTTGATTTGATTCGCTGACACATCGCCATTCTTCTGCTTCTTCAAGATTGATAATTCAAAATGAGAGAAAGAGAAATGAAAAATACCAAATGAAAAGGTGGACAACTCAAAGCAATTCACAGGCTTAATCTAAGCTTTAAGTCAATCAATCAAATATAATACCAAATTATCAATAACTCTAAATGATCGACCTCGAAAATCCATAGAAAATTAAACCTAAATCAATTTCATCCAAAATCAAACAATTGCAGAACCTCAAAACTAACAATAATCAAATTCAAAACAGCTCTAAATCACAATTCAAAGATCTATACAGCCTTTTGATAAAATTGATGATCATCATCAATCAAACAGTGAAGCAACAGTAAATTGATTGTAAAGAAATCGAAAGAAATTTCATTGAATCAGAAAATTCATCATACAATCTTTGGATAGATTTTACAGAAGGATTTTAGAGAGAGAAAACTAAGGGAAGGAAAACATGCCAAACTTGTGTTTCTATTTTCTGAGAATTGATATGAAAAATAAAGCTATTACAAGTATTTATTTTCTGTTATTACAAAATATCTTCTAACAAACTAAGTCCACCTCAGCTTGACTCTAACAAACTTATGCCAACTCAGCAAGAGTTTGTTATGACATTCTTCTGGAAACTTCTCTGCTGCTTCTGGGAACTTCGATGCTGCTGCTCTGACTTGGCTTCTGATGACTCTTCAGCTGGCTGAGCACAACTACCTTCATTACCTCTCATTCGCCAAAATCCAAAATCCACATAAAAGATCATAACAACAACAAAATACGAACAAATCAAAATCTGGGAAAAAAATTATTAAAATTAATTTTAAAAAAATAGAAAAATACCTTGTTTGTGACCAGCGCCTTGCTCAACAGTGTGACATTGAGCGCCATTAGTCTTGAAGATCTTAGCTCCGGTATCCTTGTTACCAGCAGATGCTTCGCTAAAAGTCACCATTAATTTCTCTCTCTAAACTTTCTCTCTCTTCTGGTTTTTTCTAAACATTGAGCGCACGCACTTAGTCTTGAAGATCTTATTTTTTTATTGTTACGGTCTTACGGATACAACATTGAAGCTCTTTCATGTCTTTGCATCCTTCTTCTTGTTAAGCATTTCTCTCTGAAAATGGAGGGTAAAGAGAGTAATTGCAGAGGAAAGCTAGAAAAAGTAGGAAAGGAGGGCAGAGAATGAAGTCACACATACACATTACATGAGATGGTAAGCAACGGTAAACCTGTAAATAAAATTTTTGAGCGGTAAAATTGGGCTCACACTATTCATAAGAAGATAACCTTATTTCCAACTTTTGGCTTTTAAATAGTTATAGATATCATATCATATCACTAATATATAAAGCCGATCTCGCAATCAGGCCACGACATAGCGACACTTGGCATCTCAATTTTTTGTCAAGTGTCGTGTCACGTAGACCACAAATAGGTATTGTGTGACATATATAATGCTAAGTAAGTGAATTTTGGATAGATTTTTTAAGATAAAATGTTGCATAGTGTTTTATTATCGATAAACTACTAATATTTCATATATACAAAATTAATCATAACTTTTAATAAATATCTAATAACTCGGTTCTATTTCCATCATAAAATTCGTTTTCAAAAAGTTCTTAAAAATAATATATTATTTTTTATTTTATAAAATAATCGAGAATTAGTAAAAAAAAATTTAATTAGTAAAAATAATTTTAGTTTAGTAAAAATACTTTCAGTTTAGTAAAAATAATTTAAGTATGATATCGCATGTCTAAATATCCTGCATTATCAAAACGGATCGAATTATATGACCATATTTAACATTCAAGCCAACTAATTTATCCTAAATTTCAATAAACAATCTGGGCATCGCCCGGGGCAACTATTATATATCTATAGACTGAAAATTTTTATACACGTAAATACCACAATAGAAAATATTACATTGATGCTATGCTATTTGATCAATGTGATAAGGCCTTTCTAACAACGTCCACGTGTCACGTAAACTCCCCTCACTATGCCACGTCACCCACTCAACTACTCATAACGCCACGTGGCTCCCCCTTCCATTTGTTTTCATTACATGTCATGCACTTATAATTAAAAAAAGTTCTCCACAAGATTTAAACTCACAACCTTTAATTTTATAACTAAGTGTCTTACCACCAAGCTATGTGATTTTTTTATACAATCTTTTGAATACAAAATATTAATATGTAGCAAATGATAATATGAACTAAAAATTTAATTACAAGAAAATAAAATCATAAATTACAACGTATATAAATGATCAGTTTCATGTAATAATGTGGGGCATCACCCGGGCCTAAAAACTAGTTATATACTAAAAGACATACAAGTAATGACACATGTCAATTCTAGTATGTTCTTATTATTTTACTCCATAATATATATGTGCCATGAAACTATCCAAAGTATATGCGCCACATAAGCTTGCCACTTTATTTAACAAAATATATTATCTCAATCAACTTTTATTAATGTTTTAAGTTTCACATACTAACATTATATATTCCTTTCATTTATTAAGTGAATTAGAGGCTATATAATTTATTTATTTTTCACAAGATTAGAAAATTAATACATATGAGATTTAAAAAAAAAAAAAAAAAAGGTGACACCCGATGCATGCCCGAACCATACACTAGCTATACAAACAGTCGAACATAATTATCAAATTAAAAAAGTACAAACTAGCAAACCGGTATCGCCTAGGCCACACACTAGTTTTGAGAATTAATCATTTGTTTTTTGTTTTTTTTTTTGGTGCACACGAGGGGCAAAGCCTCGGAAAAGAAAAACAAACTAAGCGAGAATAAAACGTGGCAATGCCACACCTATTACATTATTATGCAATACTGAACTGGAATTATTTTTACTGAACTGAATTTTTTTTTTACTGAATATTATTATTATTATTTTAAGGTGAAGTGAATAGAGCCTAACACTGATCAAATAATCCCTATAACACTAACGAAGTAACCCACATAATGATTGGCTTTCGTGTGACCAGCCACATATAAGAGGTTTTTTTTTTTTTTTTTTTTTTTTTTTTAGGAAAAGCCACATATAAGAGTTTGTTAAGGATGATTACCATAGATTTTTTGTATAAAACACCCTTGTCAAAGTGATAAAGGTAAAAATTACCAATCATTCATAGACTAGCAACTATTAGCAACAATAGGCCATTTATTACAGTATACTTCGTTGTATTTACTTAACATATTTCTTTATCACGCTTGCCAATGCAAAACTTTAACAATAATAACTTTAATTCCTTATAAGTAAAATTATAAAAGTTATATATTATAATAGTATTTATTGAGACGAATTTAAAAAGATCCCACATAAATATGTTTTTCATTATATATTATTCACAAAAGATGCTCAAAGCAAAGGTGATGAATAGCGTAAAAGTCAAAGTGGGTCAAGTAAAAAAGGATGGAGGAAATATTTATTCAATAGGTAGGCTAAACATATCCTTAGTCCTTACACATGACATAAATAATGATACCACTCCCTCAATCTATTCATGAAAGATTATTATGTTTGGTGATTTTACGCAATTGTTAAGGAAAATAAGATACAGTAATGAAGAGCAATGACTAAATCAAATGTCACATATATCAGTTATTAAGTTTGGTGAAAAAACTGTTTAATCTTTGCAATAGGCGGTTCGTGCACCCGGGTGTACCATGCGCATGGTACACCCAGATTAAGCAGTATGAACATGGTTTATAATTATAAAGAACATTATGAATTGTATAAAAGAACACAACATTAAAATTTAAAGAATGCAGTTTATTTTTAAGAAACAGTTTGTAAAAATGATAAAAGATAATTAATAATTGATTTTACCACGCATTAAATGTCAAACATTCCAAAATATTCAGTTTTTAGAATTTTTTATCTAAATTTATTTTCAACTAAAAATAATTCAAGGTTTCTTTTTCAAATTTCAAAAATTCAAAATTCAAAATTTAAAATTTCATTTTTAAATTTTCAGTTTCCAAAATATTTAATTTCAATCATTTTATTTAAAATTTTCTCTAAGAAATTGATTATATTTTTTATTTTATATTTAGTCATAATATTCATCTTAATAATAAAGGAATATTATTTGTAATATAAAGAACATAATTTGTATTATTAATACGTAAACAACATGTTTTATCTATTGTAATAAATACCTTAAAGAATATTATTTGTAATGTAATGAGCATATAGTTCAGACTCAAAGAACATATTCCATTCCAATTCAAAAATGAATATGGATCCAAGAAATGATAAAAGAACATTAATCATAATATGAAGAACATCATCTTCAACCTTAGAAAATAACAGGAAAAAAGAAAAAAAAATTGAAAAATACCTTTTCTCCTTACAACGAATTAGCCAATTACATCTTCTGATAAAAAGATTCATCGAAACGATAAAATCAACCCCATAATAACATTGAATCACTTCGAAATTCAAAATTTACCATGGTTTATCTCTCTATTTCAACTCAATTTCTCTCTTTAACAAAAAGTAAATAAAACTCTGTTTACGAAAAGTAATATGGAATGCAAATAATAAATCAATTCCATAAATCAAAGAGTATAGATAACAAATCAATCCCTTAAACCAAGGAGAGAATCGTTATGGATTTTTTTTGCTTGTGTACTTTATATTTGTACACAATGTTTTTTCCTCGTTTTTTTTATTACTACCCTTGTATTTTGATTGGGTGTACTATGGATGTATGATGAAATTTTCATAATCTTTGATAAGAACCAGGAAAAAAATTGAAACATGCATGGTTGTTGGTCTTTCAGGCGGCTGCTGAATTCATGCATAGAATAGTGAATAGCGCAATCTTATTGCTCACAAGTCACAAACATGATTATTGGTCCAATTGAACGAATTACGGTGGCTGATCATCCAATTAAAGGCATGTACTTTGTATGTGGAGGCGTTCCTCAGGTCAGCAAAAATAGATTTATCATATGATTCATATCATAACACCATTTTGTTTTTGTTTTTTTTGGATAAGGTTGGTCCCTCAATGATTGCCTCATGATCCGTGTCTTACTGTCTCATAATCACTCGGTCACATATTAAGATTAGAGCAAAATCGTTGCACCTGGTTGGTTTTTTTGTACACATAAGAACAAAGAAAAAAAAAATAACTGTAAAATGATACATAGAGCAATTTTTAAGGGACGGAAAAGTATATATTTTTTCTTTTAAAAATATGAGAAGATTATAGTAAAGTTTAAAAATCACTACATATGCTAAATAAACCTCCTCAAAAAAATTGAACAACATATTATATTACTACCACTGTCATTATTATGTTGTAATATTGCTATCTGATATATATTTCTTCCGTTCTTTATTACTTGACCCGCTTTGACTTTTACACTATTCATCACCCCTCCTTTGATTGTCTTTTGTGAATAATATGTAAGGAAAAATATATTTATGTGAGATATTTTCAAATTCGTCTCAATAAGTACTATCATAATATATAACTTTTATAATTTTTACATATGGAGAATTAAAGTTATTGATCGTTGTAGTTTTGCATTGACAAACGTGATAAAAATAATAGGTCAAATAAAAAAGAACAGAGGAAGTAGTTTATATGAAGCTAACCACGTTGTAGATTATTGTAGGTCTTGCAGTGTTAGGTCATCATTGTTAGACCCATCAAGATATAGATTCATTTTTATAAGTTGATAGTATTGCCCCTGTTGTTTTTTGTTTTACTCACTTATTATTCATTGGGTCAAACTAAAAAACCTTTGACTTACAAATAAAAATTTATCACATGTGATCTTGTTATAATCAAATTAATGAGTAGTTTTTAAATATCCAATTTTCATAAATTACCAAAGATATAGTTGGTCAAACATGTGTGTTTGGAGACCGAACCAAATGCAAGTGAGTAGAGAAAAAAAAAAAAAAAAAAACAAATGGAGTCTTTTTATTTTAATTTCTCTATAATGTAGGGTTTGAGTCTTTGAGAGATCCCCCCTAACCTTGGTGTATTTTTCTTTAGAAAGAAAAAAAAAAGTTGTGGGTTGGGGGGGGGGGGTGGAAATAAATACACTACAGATAGACAGCCTAATCAATTTGGGCTTTGGTCTAGGCCAGTACAAATTTTTTCTAAAAATGGAGCTGAAAGAATGTAGGCCCAATCCTAGTAAACGTTTTGCCTAGGCTTAGTTTGGCTCAAGAAGTCATGATAGCACTAGCACCCGCGACAATATGTGTCTTATGTCAAGACTTCTAAGTCTAACCATTTCATACGCAAGAACTCTCCTCTATTTTATCTAACATATCTTGGTTGGTTGTTATGAGTAGCTTTTAAAAATGTCAACCAACTTAGTTGGTTAAAAAGTTCAAAATTGATCTCTAAAACCTGCGAATCATATATACTTCGTATATCATTTGTTGCGAGTCTTTTACACCAAGAAAAAATGTACAACGTTGTTTCTGGAAACAAACTCCTCCTAAGCTTGTTAGGGTAAGGTATCAACATGTCCTAAAGCTATTGTCCGATTGTCCAAATGTCCTTCGGCTCCGCCTAGCAAAGGTATATCCGAGAGCTCCGTCTTGACGCCTGAGAGCTAGGCCTGCAAAACAGAGAAGGTTAGTTGCCCCGGGGGTGTGACCCAGGAAAGCTCTTCCGATGCTTAAGTCAGCGAATGTACTTTCTAGAGAGAGAAAGTAGAGAGAGAGAGAGAGTTCTTAGAGAGAGACAGTAGAGAGAGAATAAGAAGAAAAAAATTCCCCATTATTAATGAATGATTAGCTATTTATAGATGTACTTTTCAGGTGGCGGAGTGGACAGATTAGGGGTAAATGTGTAATTTGTGATGGCTAATGATGGGTTGGATCATGAAGGGGTATTTTCGTCATTTCAGATATATTGGGCTTAGGACATGGACTAGGCCCAAACATTTAGCCCCACGCGTGATGTGTGAATGAGATCACATGAAATTTGGATAGCACGCGGAATAAGCGTAGTTGATGCCAAGAAGTTGTCATACGAGCCGGATTGACTTATGGTCATACCCGAGGGCTAAAAAGAGCCGCAAGCGACTTGCAAGGGTGAAAACCAGCCCCAAGCAATGCCTAAGGGGCGTTTTAGCTGCTGGAGTTAAGTTTATTGCGAAATAATCTGAGGGGTGAGCATGATGATAGATGATAGCTTGTTAGCTACTGAGAGTACGACAAATCTTGATAACCTTCAAAGAGGTAAGCCTTACGCTTAGCTGAGAGCATGACTTGAGGTAAGCCTTATGCTTAGCCGAGAGCATGACTTGTCTTAATATTCGGCTAGGCTTTGCACCGAGAGTTGATACCCCGTATTGATTAAATACTATGAAGTACTAGCTTGTAGCTAAGCATGAATAATAAGTCAATGACCACTTGGAGTATATACTTGGGCCCAAATGACATAATGAGCCCATCTAACTTGGCTGATAATTGCCGAGATAGTGGCTTTGAAAAAAGAAAAAGAAAAAAAATAATTCTCTTTTTAATTCTCAACTTCCAAGAGCTATGCCTTAGTCATTTTTTGGTGTAAAAGAAAAACCAAGGGGGGTTGCTAGCTTTTTTAGATTTGAGAAGTCAGGGGGCTAGGCTCGCCTATTTTAGAGTGCTGAGAGCTACGGTATACACTTTCTCTTTTTTGTCTTTTTTATGCGTGCCCTTATGCCTTATACATCTAAGGCTTTTCTACTTTCTTTCTAACGTTTCTTTATTTAATATTTCAAGAGCCTGAGTGAGATAATCTCATCATCATCTTGTTCGTTGTCACGTCACGGAAGCTTGCGGATCTTTGAGGTATGCAAATTCTTCGATAATTAGATGAATGCTGAAGGAGGGTTGACTGCCGAAGGGATTATTGGCCATTGTAAATGGCTTAGCTCTTAAACCTCATAGCACAATTGAATATGTTTTTTTTTTAATTGTTCAATTGCCGAGGGCTTGGCTAGGCTGAGCGAACGAACAGTGTCGAGGCCGAGGGCTCCTATGTGTATGCTAAGCGCTCGGCTTTCCTTGTCTAATTGAGCTGGGCCGAAATTTCAGTTTATTGAATGTGACCGAGAGCTAGGACTAAGAGGTTGAGAGGAATCCTTAGTATGCTAAGGGCTAGGCTCGTATTGTTTGAGGGCCGAGCTTGGTATAATATGACTTGTATATTTAAATTTTGAGTTTTTCCTTGAATTTTTCAAGAGTGATGTCAGCCAAAAGGTGGGCTTGTTCAATAAACACAATTTTTTTTCTATGCCTAGCCGAGAGCTAGGCGCAACGCTGAATTGTTCAGAGGGTATAGTGAAGCCCCAGGGTCGGGGGCCTTGTCGCAAGAGAGGGAGTGTTTAGCGTTGGGCTTGTCATGTTGACAGCCGGACTGAGGGAGTGAGTGATATGCCGAGTGGAGGGAACTTTCTTTCTTTTAAGCGGATAGACTGGCAGCTTGAGTGTTGAAGGAGAGACAGCCGAGAGCTTTTATACCCCGGGCGGAGGTACTTTGAGAATAAAAACCCAAGAAGCTTTATACCCCGGGTGGAGGTACTTTGAGAATAAAACCAAGTGCTTTATATCTCAGGTGGAGGTACTTTGAGAAATAAACCAAGTGCTTTATACCCCCAAGCGGAGGTATCTTTAGAAATAAATCAAGTGCTTTATACCCCCAGGTTGAGGTACCTTGAGAATAATACAAGTGCTATATACCCCCAGGCGGAGGTACTTTGAGAAATAAACCAAGTGCTATATACCCCCAGGTAGAGGTACCTTGAGAAAAAACCAAGTGCTATATACCCCAAGGCGGAGGTATTTAAGAAATAAAGCAAGTGCTATATACCCCCAGGTGGAGGTACTTTGAGAAAATTCGTGTTGAGAGCTATGCCTTATGATCTACTGTTATCATTTTTACTTTTCTTTTTAAGAAAACCGAGTAATAGGGGGCAGGAAGCATTACTGAGCGCCTGGGGTAGAGTGTCGAGATCCTTGGGTACGCCAGGCCGAGGGAATTTTTCCTTTATTGCACTTGGGCAAGTCGGGGGATATGTATTGTGAAAGTTTAATGAGAGGCCGAGCGGAGGGAGGCCAAGCTGAAAGGGTAATTGATTAGGCCGAGCGAAGGGAGGCTAAGCTGAGAAAGTTATTAAATAGGTGGAGCGGAGGGTGGAAAAGCTAAGAGAGTCATTGAGTAGGCCGAGCAGAGGGAGTTGAGGGCCTACTCTAGGCTAAGAGATGCCGAGGGCTTGTCTTGTCATGCTGAGGGTCAAGCCACTTTAGGTCGAGTCCATGCTTCAAATACCAAGAGCGTGCTCGAGGTAGGCCAATTGGCCAAGAGCTCAACATGCATTATCTTGCTAAAAATGACCCAAGGTTGAGGGGTGACATAGATAAATTGGGAGCTGAGCCTAAGATTGCGACACTGAGAGCCTGGGGTATACCTAGCTTTTGAGTTTATCACAAACCCAAGAGATTTTTCTTTTTCTTCTAATTGAAATATGCTGAATGTTTCCCGACTTGACTTGATGATTATTTCTAACTTTTGAATTTTGTTGATGTTGTAGGAACTGGTCCCCGGGGTGCGCTTGACTTGCATTGAAAAGATCTTCCGGCCTTAATGTTCTATCATTTAACTTTCTTATGATGTATTTGGATATGTTGATTTGTACTTGTCATCATCCCTTCTATGTATGAGACTTTTATTTTGACTTTGTAATATATTCATGCCCCTATGCTTGACATTTCTCTTTTGTTGGCTTACGGTTTACTCCTCTTAATGATTCTTCATGAATTTTGAAGTACCGGGAGGCTAAAAACCCCGAGTAACATTTTAGTGAGGGTCGGGCACTCCTCTTTCTCAAATATTGTGATAGTTGAGTGTCAAATGAGCCCCATGTTAATATGAGAGTTGAGTAGAATGTTATCTCAAATCTTGAGATAAGCTAAGGGCTAAACGAGCCCCAAGTTAAAAATAATGAATGAACGGTACGCTATTTCAAACATTGACATAGGCTAGGGGCTGAAGAAAGCCTCTTGATGAAAATAGATGAGAGGTATGCTATTCCAACCATTGGGATAGGCTGGGGGCTGAACGAGCCCTATGTTATTATTATAAGAGAGGTACGCTATCCCAAATCTTGAAATAAGCTGAGGGCTAAACGAGCCCCATATTATAGATGAATGAGAGGTAGGCCATCTCAACTCTTGAGATAGGTTGAGGGCTAAACGAGCCCCTTGTTATAGATGAATGATAGGTAGGCTATCTCAACTCTTAGGATGGGCTAAGGGATAAATGAGCCCCTTGTTATAGATGTATGAGAGATAGGCCGCCCCAAATTTTGGGATAGGCTGAGGGCTAAATGAGCCCCAAGTTAAAGATGTGTGAGAGTTGGGATATCCTAACTTTTGGATAGGTTGAGGGGCTAATCGAGCCCCAAGTTAACGATGTATGAGAGCTGAGCTATCCCAACTTTTACGATAGGCTAAGGGCTAAACGAGCCTTTTGGTATTTTAGTGATTCACCAGGACACTATCTCAAATATTGAGTATAGGCTAGCATCTTGCCCCAAACATTGGAACAAACTTGTTATTGGTAACGTTAGTTAGCGACCCGGGGTGTCCTGTATGTAGGGAATCCCGGTGCTTTGTGAGAAGATAATGAATTTCAAGCTTTTAGAGCTTTAGGCGGCTATGTAGGTAACCACCCCGAAAATGAACTACAAAGGATAAAAACTAAGTGAGCAAAACTATTAATGTAATAATGCCAGCTAGCTAGGGGGGAACTTGTCCATTGTTGAACTTTTTAATTAATTACACAACTTTAACTCTTACAATGATGCACTATTAAAATATAGGTCTCCTAGTATTAGACTATGAACTCCTATTGCCCCTAGGGAATCATTGTAAGACGAGAGTTGCTCAAACACAAAACCTTCTTAAGTTGACATTCCAAGCATGTCGGTTTTCGGCTTGGCCATATAAATATTCATGATTGATGGGGAGGGAGAGCTGAGGGCCTTGCCATTTGAAACTTGTGAGCGGAAGACCCTCGAGTGAGTGACCTCCTTGATCTTGTAAGGTTCATCTTCAAGAGGGGTGTTTTCATCTTTGCATAGCCCTCAGCTAGGCATGCCAAGGGATTGGTAGAAGCATAGCCCTCGGCTAGGCATGCCGAGGGGTTGATAGTAGCATATCCATCGGCTAGGCATGCCGAGGGGTTGATAGAAGCATAGCCCTCGACTAGGCATGCTAAGGGGTTGATAGAAGCATAGCCCTCGGCTAGGCATGCGGAGGGGTTGATAGTAGCATATCCCTCGGCTAGGCATGCAGAGGGGTTGATTAGAGCATATCCCTCGGCTAGGCATGCCGAGGGGTTGATTGGAGCATATCCCTCAGCTAGGCATGCCGAGGGGTTGATAGAAGCATAGCCCTCGGCTAGGCATGCATAGGGGTTGATAGTAGCATATCCCTCGGCTAGGCATGCGGAGGGGTTGATTGGAGCATATCCTTCGGCTAGGCATGCAGAGGGGTTGATTAGAGCATAACCCTCGGCTAGGCATGCGGAGGGGTTGATTAGAGTATATCCCTCGGCTAGGCATGTGGAGGGGTTGATAGAAGCATGCCAAGGGGTTGATAGAAGCATAGCCCTCGGCTAGGCATGCCAAGGGGTTGATAGAAGCATATCCCTCGGCTAGGCATACCGAGGGGTTGATATAAGCATATCCCTCGGCTAGGCATGCCGAGGGGTAGATAGAAGTATATCCCTCGGCTAGGCATGTCGAGGGGTTGATAGAAGCATATTGTAATACTCCGTTTTCTTATAATATTTTTATATATAAAAATTATTTATTTATTTATTTTTATAAATTAAAATGATTCATTTCATTTTAAAAAGAAAATTAATTATTTAAATATTATGTAAGTGTGCATAAAATAATATGGGTCATTAATTGAGGCAATAAATGAATTGAATCATCTTTATTTAAATAGTTGGATCAACTTGTTGGGGAATAGAGGACACTTAAAAGCCCAACAAGTTAGCCCCAAAGGAAGAAGTCAAGGGGGAGTATGATTTAGTAATGACATTTTTGTAATTATCAGTTTTTGTTTTAAAAGGGGAGTACAAATACTTCAAAACATCAAGATTTTTCACTCTCCTTCCCCACTTCAAAATCATAATTGTCAGATTTCACAAAAATTTCAAAGGTTTTCTCTTTATTTCCACTCTCCTCTTTTCCCTTATTTTTCCTCTCTTTTTCTTCTTCTTTTTCCTCTCCTTCCCCACGCCTCTCTATCTCTTTCTTTTCCTCCCCTCACGCCAGCAGCCACCGGCGCCACCACCACTGTAACACCCTAGAAATTCCTTTCCTTTAAAATACTTGTTTGCCCTTTTTGAAATACGAAATAGGAAAATCTAAGACATTACCGCCACCGTGAAAACGGCTAAGGCAAATATCAAAGATACACAACGGAAGACTATCTTTAAAATTATCCAAAACAAGTAGTCAAACCAAAATTAAACGAAGTCAAACAAAGTCAACATACAACTTGGAACCATTGTAGGCCCTCATGAAAACAGAACATTACTCAATACCCTTTGCGTTAGTTTCACAAGCATGATAAAATAAATAATATTAAAAGCAAATAAAACACAACATATTCCTATGGAAACTAAGCATGATTCGCTCTTCACTCATGCCCATCATGAAAATGCTTCATCACTTGAAAAACTTCTCTCTACTTGTCCCCACTACTCGCCATTAGAAATGGGTCGTCGTAGGGCCAAGGTAAAGACAAGGCCAAACAAACATACAACAACAATCAGCAATGCTGAGTACATAAACATAATAAAACACACTAATACAATATCATGTTTTCATCCTATCATCACACAACTTACCTTGTTGCACCTGTAAACAAGCATACAAGACATTAAATACTAAACTAGACAAATACCAATGTCCATTTAATTTGATTACGTTATTTACATATTTAGAGACTTGGTGATGATTCTTAAACCATAACACAATCCAACATTATAATCATTCAAGCAATCAGACGTACCAATTTAATTCTTGAATAATTAGTGACCACATAAACTTTAATAGTTTAATCCTTTTTAAACTACCTCGGTGTCAAAGACACCTTAAGCGCATAATGCGTCGCAAATCCTATCCCTCGGTGTTAGAAACACCTTAAGTGCACTTAGGCACCAAAATATAATTTAATCCTCGTGTACATAGACACTTAAATAGCTTCTTCCTCATGCTTATAACATCAACAAAAATTATATGAACCATATTAAAATTTCTTTTTCACATCCCAAACCAAAATAAACATTTAGTTTAATTAAACATGTCTTCCATCATGATAATAATAAAAGTGTGGTTCATATTCAACATGCCAACATAATTAATTCCAATCATCGATTCACCACAAATAATTCATACTTCACAATTCATTCACCAACATCAATCCATACAACAATTCCAATCAATATCTATCATGATACTACCTTGGAATTAATTAATCAAAGGCAAGCATACTTCTACATATTCAAACAATTACCAAGTACGCGAACGTACCTTGAATATAATCTCAAAATCGCCACGACTAAATAAAATCACTCACTTGGAAAGCTCCTACAAACCAACATTACAAAGAGGCAATACCTATTCCACACAAATTTCCAGCAACATATACACTCCTTAAATCACTCATAAATCCTTTAAAACAAGCTGAAATTTAATTTAATACCATTACTTTTATTCCCAATTAATGGGCAATTAAAAATCCTTTCAAGAAACATAATTATAGCTTATATATAAAAAATTCAGCTTTATTAAATCATCTAAAATTGTTGTATTGTGTTTTAAAACACTTATTTCAATAATTTAAATCACCCATAAACAATTTCCATCAATATACATAAACTTAGAAACCTAGGGTTTATAATTTGGGGCTTTTTAATTCAAAACCAAATCTGAAAATTTATATGCAAAATATTTATTATCAAACATCATATAAAATCATCACAAAACCCAAAAACAATAATTAGATTAAGGATGGATTGAATTAAAAATCAAAAAGAAGAATTTTTTTTATACAAAACACACGCACACACAAGGGGGAAAAGGGAGGGTGGCTGGCGCCACCTCCCACGGCTACATCTGCTGCCAGCCCTGGCGGCGGCGGCCAACTTTGGTGGTGGTGACAGTCGGCCACCGTGGTGGGTGTGGTGGTGGTGTGTGAAAAAAAATTAAAATTAAAATAAAGGGAAAGAGGAAAAATTAAGGGGAAAGAAAATTAGAGGATAGAGAAAGAGTTTACCTTTGGGTATTCTCCACCTTGGGCAAAGTTTGATTTTGCTCATATGATGGGTATTTATACCCTCTCTCAATAACCCTCCTACTTAAATTCCTTTACTACCCTTAATGATCCCTATCTTATTCAAAATAGTATTTTGACTTTCCTTAAATACCATTGACTTTAAAATTTCCTTTAATAAAATAATATGCCCCAAAGTTTCCAAATCATGAAATAAAATATTTTCAAGATTGTTAAATAATTAAAAATAGTTCTTTTTAAATTAATGAAATACCATAAATAATTCATTTCGAATTATTTAAATACTTTAAAAAATACTTATTTAAGTTAAAATACGGGATATTACAACCACCACCGGCGCAGCAGCAGTAGCAGGCAGCCCGCCGACCACCCTCTCCTTCTCTCTTTCCTTTGGTTTTCGGTTTTGGTATTATTTTAAAAAAAAAAAAAAAAAAAACTCTTCTCTTCCTAATTTAATTCTATTGTTTTTATTAATTTAAAGCATGATTTTGATTATGTTTTGGTATTGATTTTGGGTATTTGATGTTGTTAAATTATTTATATAATTTTCAGATTTTTATTCAATCAAAAACCCCTATTTACAAACCCTAGAATTTGGGAATTTAATGTTTATGGTTAGGGTTTGATCCTAGGTTGATGTTGTTGTTTAATTAATGGTTTAAACATATTTTTAATGAGTTAAAGCCCTCAAGTTAATGCTGAAATTTATCTATGCACACTACTTTTTAATTATTGAGTTAGGGTTTGATTACCCATAAAAGGGAAAAAGGTTTTAATGATTTAAATATGATTTTCTAGTCTATTAGTGATGTTTTATACTAAATAAGTATGCTGGAATTTTATTTAAGTCATAAAAACTAAGTCTTTTTGAAAGGATTTGAAGTACCCACTTAAAGAAATGGTTTTATGGCTTTTATGTCATTAAATTGGGTTAAATAGTAAGGTTTAAAGAGTATTATAGTTGCTGGAAATTTGTGAGAATAATAGATTAGTTATACTTATGTATTTTTATTTGTAGGAACCTTGAGCTAGGTGATTTCTAGCAAGTGTGGCCGAATTTAGGCATTATTCAAGGTACATACGTGCACAAGAATATTTGTGTATGCGTAGTATCATGTTAGGATTTGTAAAGTATGATTTAAGTGATGATTTAGTAGCACGTTTGGTTGATTATATGCTTAGAATTAATGTTGGATGAGCATGAATTGTTATGCAAGCATGTGAATATGTTATTTGAGGCATGATACAAGTTGAGTTTGTATGAATCATGGAAGTATGTTTTATTTTCAAGTATCAAGAAAGCATGTATTTAATAAGAAAGGCTTATATATGAATTAAAGAGCTAAAGTTAGAATTATTGAGCATGATTATTCATGAGTTTATTTCTCACCCATTTATTATTGGTATTGAGTCAAGAAGTTAGTTTATTTATTTGCTCACTCAAGTAAGTTGAGTGTGAGTCAAGGAAGTTTAGTAGTGCATCTTATGCACCAAGGTAGTAATCGTGCAATTTTTGTGCACAAAATTAGGCAAGGAACCTTAATTAAAATAAATAGTATGTACTCACTAATTAATTCAAGAATGAATTTGGAAGTTTGTATTGAATGTTGTGTTTTTTCTTGATTGATTGGTTTGAATCATCACAAGTTAAATTGGTAAATCACGTGAAGTGTAAGAGGATACGCACCAAAACTCTTGGAATGTATATACCTTGAGTATGAACAAATGGGGGGAGTTATGGGGTTTTATATTTAACCATAGCTTCTACAGGGGTACAAGATGCTGTACTTTCTTTTATTATTAATGAGCTGGAATTCCGTCACCAAGTGTGACATAGTAGGTGCCAATTGGGGTAGCTCCCTTATTGGAAGCTCAATATTTAAATGGGCTATTTTCAAGGAAGGAAACCCGTTCGATGCATAATCAAAAATTATTATTAATAATTAATATTGCTAGTTATGAGTCAAAGGTAAGTTGACTTGTGATTGTCTATGGCGAGCATGTTTAAATTATTTTTATTCTGAAGCTAGGATTTTTATGTTAGTGTGGTGCATATGTACTCATCTTTGTTGATTCGTACTTTGTTGTTTGTGTTTGGCTTTCCTTTGGATTGGCCCTACTATGACCCATTTTTTTATGGTAAGAAGAGGGTTGAAATAAGAGGAAGTAACAGGTACTTGAAGCATGAAGAGCATGATGGGATAGAGTGCAGAGAGTTACTTGTTATGTATCTTAGTTTTAATATTTTTGAATTATTGGTTATTGTTTATGGACTAACGATATTATGTTTGTTTTTAATTGGTTTTTAAGAAGGGCCATATGTTTTAAATGGGTTCCAACTTGTGAATGTTTCAAGAGTAACAAGTATCGTCGTGCTATCGGGGATTGATGTGTAATGCCGAACTGGGGGACCAGAGCCTGTGGCCTGGTACGATTTCCTCAACTACATGGTTATGCCGAACTGAGAGGGCTGAAGCTTTTCTAGTTGTATCTTGATATTGTCGGGGACGCCTAGTATTCACCATAACTTTTAGTTAGTTATCCGCACAGACGGCGCCACCTGTTTCTGGAAACAGACTCCTCCTAAGCTTGTTAGGGTAAGGTATCAAGATGTCCTAAAGCTATTGTCCGATTGTCCAAATGTCCTTCGGCTCCGCCTAGCAAAGGTATATCCGAGAGCTCCGCCTTGACGCCTGAGAGCTAGGCCTGCAAAACAGAAAAGGTTAGCTGTCCCAGGGGTGTGACCCGAGAAAGCCCCTCTGATACTTAAGTCATCGAATGTTAATTCTAGAGAGAGAGAGAGAGAGAAAGTAGAGAGAGAGAGAAAGTAGAGAGAGAATCAGAAGAAAAAAAAATAGTCCCCATCTTTAATGAATGATGAGCTATTTATAGATGTATTTTTCAGGTGGCGGACTTGTACTTAAGTGAATAGATTAGGGGTAAATCCGTACTTTGTGATGGCTAATGATGGGCTGGATCATGGAGGGGTATTTTCGTCATTTCAGATATATTGAACTTAGGACATGGACTAGGCCCAAACAAACGTATATATCTTAGCTATATATGTAAATAGAATTTCCACAATCAATGGGTAATTACATATTGTTCTCTAGCTATCCTGTTTCAACAATCCAAATATGTGAGCCAGCCTTTTGGCCCTTTTCTGTCACTAATAGAAATGTTATTGATTTGCAGAGCCTCCTAGTAACGATTATGAATTACATGCAAACTTTAAGGATAGGCTTATCAGTTGAAAAAGGCTTCATAGACTCACAGAGGCTGAAATCATGCATCAAGAAAGCTTTCGAGCTCATATACGAGGCAGCTACAAAGACCGAATATCCAAATTAGGGAGTCGAATAACAAAATACTTCGTATATGTACTGTTTCGGGGTTTTCTGATGTCCTGCGGGAGAGTTACAATTCCGAGACTGGAACCGGACGCCTGTACCTGCAAAACAAACGGATGCTCCGGATGATTGGAGCTCCGCCTCCAACGGTCAAGTTAGTACTTGATTAAGGAGTAATTAATGCGGAAATTAAAGTGATTGGGTCTCTCTAGGTGAGAGTGTTTAATGTGTGTAATCTGCCCCCTCTTCTTCCTTAATGAGGATTAAGGGAGGTATTTATAACCTCGGGAAACGTGCCAATCTAGGTTTAGGTTAACCTTGGGCTGATTGGGCTTCCCTCGGAAGTTGGGCCTAGGTGACCGGCTTCTCCATTAGGCATGGAGTATGCCACGTGTCATGACATAATAAGTCCAGGGTGGACGAATAAGCGTGTGCCACGTGGCAAGCCCTGAGAGGTCCAACTGGGGGACACTTGGCAGGACCTGATTGGCCCACGTGGCGCATTCCGATTGGTGGGAGCAAAATCCCCTAATCATTTGCCCCTCACAGGTGGCACGTGACTGGTCACGTGTTACCTGTGACTGGTATCGCCCTGTAACAGGCGACGGCCTGCTACAGGTGTCACTCGGCGAGAGGCCGAGAGATTCTCCCGCCAAAATTTTGAATTCTGGAAGTGACCCTTCGCCTTCTCACTTCGCCTATATAAAGGAGTGTTGACTTCGGTCATTTTCACACTTGAAAACTTTGTGAGAGAACATTCGGACCCCTGAACTTGCTCTGACATTTTGGACCCTTTCTGCCTACCGCCTGCTCTGACAAGCCGACTGCAAAGGATTTTCAGAACTTCATCAATCGTCACTCGTTTAGGTAACCGTCGGTTCTCTTACTCTTAATTTTCTCTTTACTTTATTCTTTTTTGAAATGGCACCACGGAAGCACACGACACGACCTAGGTTAGTGATCAGCCGGTCACCGGGGACGGCTGAATCTAGGACTAGGAGTGTCGCCTGCCCTTTTCTGGACCCATCTTTGCCCTTTATACAAAGTCCGACTGTATCTGTGTCTATGCAGAGCATGATGGCCAGAACAAAAAAGACTGCCAAGATCTCAAACTCTGACGGCTCCTCCCACAGGGTGCCGATTAGTGAAACATCTTACCAGGCGCCAGATGTGGAAGTGAAACAAAGCGGCTTGAAAGCCGGCAGTTCTGAGGGAGGAGTCAAAGTGACCCCTTCCCATTTTACAGTTGACAATTCTACATTCTCTCCTGCTCCTTTTAAAGGAGAGGAGGCGGGCCCCTCCGGGAGAGGGGAGGAGTCGTCCTCTTCGGACTCGTCAGAGGAAGATTCCGAGTCTAGCTCTTCTGGCCATGCTTCTCTGGACACAGAAGAGAAAAACAGTCGCCTATAAGAGGCGAGGCTTTCTCACGCAGTTGAGAAGGGGGACGATTGGGCGGAGCCATCCGCCTCTCACCGAGAGCAAAATACCCCCTACTACTGCACGGTACCTCGGGGCCGGATCACATCCATGCAAGAGAAAGTGGAGAGCTTTATCGCAAACCACACAATGGGCCCCGGCTTTTTAGTGTTCGTGCCGGATCCAGAAGACACAGTCGTCTGGCCGGCTGGTACCAGTTATGATGGCGCCTGCTTTGGCTGCTACGAGGCGGCCATCAAGGCTGGGCTGCGCTTCCCACTACATCCGGCTGTTCAGCGGATCTTGGATGGGTATGAGTTGGGGTTATGGCAGTTAGCCCCGAACTCCTGGATCAACGTACTCGGCAATGTGGCCGGGTGCGAACTGCACGGGGTGGAGCCGAACTTCGAGGCTTTCGCCCACATGAACTACCTCAGCCGGACCCCTAAGGCAGGCGGTACCGGCTGGTATCAATTGACGAGCCACAAGGGCTACCTCATGACGAGAGGTAAAGCAAACAAATGGAAGGACTGGCGGAGCACCTTCCTTATCATTGAGAGTTCAGACACAGAGCTGAACAAGCGCTTCAACAGGTGGAACAGGAATCCGCCCCTTCTTGCAGGCGGCCGCAGCATGCCGCCTGTTCCCCCCAATGCTAAGAAAGAGATCCTAGATAAAGGACTCTTCAAAGTAGAGTCGAAGGTGAACTCTACTTCAGGGGTACGAGAGTAAGTACCCCTGCACTGCGTCCCGAGCTTCAAATGTCTCTACGACGAATAATATTTGGCCGCCTGTGGCCTCAGCAGTCGGTGCTCAAGAGGTAGCCGGCCTGTCGAATACTCTGTTGTTCCGTGCATTTCTTTTTATGACTTTTATTAACTTTGCTATCTGTTTTTGCAGCGGACGCCATGAGCAAAATTACCGCCTCCAAGACTGCGGCGGCCATGTTGCGGGCCTCCATCATGCAACAATCTTCAACCGACTCCCCTAACAAGGGGGCACCCTTGGTGGGCTTCGAACCTTTCACCCTCCTTTTGGAGTTGTGTTTATGCATATACTGACTCTTTTCTTCTTTTTTAGACGGGCGCTCCAAGAGCTTATTCTTCCCAACAGCCGGACCCCAAGGCCCGGAGAACGACTGTTGCGAGCTCTCCTGGTTCTGCCAGGAAACATGCGGCGGCTGAGAAACAGCCGGCCACTTCTTCTAAAACTCCAGCTGGGCCACCTAGAAGTATGAAATTGTCCTTGTAAATTTTAGACTTGCTCCCTCCTTTACTAGGTCTAATCCGTTTTTTTATGCTTGATGCAGCCGGCCCTCAGGAGCCTGACTTGGTCGAAGTGGCCAAGTCTATGATCAAGGCCGTACCTCCAGCTGAAAGGGAGGCGGTCAGGGGTGTTGGCACCCTTGACCTAGACGGGATTGCAGGGGTTCTTGCTGAGGTATACTTAGCATATTTTTGAGTATTTGAATTCCAGGACGCCTGTTTTATTTTTTGTTTGGAAACTGACGACTACTCCCCTTTTTACTTAGGCCCTGCTCCGAGTGAACGACCTTCGCAAGCCGCTTGACCGGAAGAACAAAGAGATAAAGGCTGCAAAAGCTATGGCCGCCTCTGACTGTGATAAGGCAATGTTTCAAATTGCCCAAAATGAAGTTCTGACAATTGATATTCTTTATTATCAGGCGCAGGCTAACGCCGCTATCCGGGCTCAGTTAGAGGCGGCCTAGAAGAGGAATAGCGAGCTGGAGGCGACCATCAACAACCTCAAGACCGAGCTGAGACCTCTTTGCCAAAAGATGTCCTCATACGAAACCTTGGAGAAATCCTTGGCGAGCGTAAAGGAATGTCTGGTGACCCAGGAGAAGAGTCTTACTCAGGAGCTCTCGGAAAAGGCCGAGCAAGAAAAGAAAGAGCTGGTCCGGGAGATGATGGAAGACTCTGCTCAAATCCACCGCATGACTTGGGGCCGCCTCTTCCCCAATGCCGACTTTGCCTCCTGGGAAAAAACGTACCGCCAGTGTTCTGATAGATATAATCAAGAGATCCTGGCGGCTGCTGAGGAAGAGGCGTTGGAGGAGGAGGAGGAGCAGCCGGTAGTGGCGCTTGTGCCGCTTGGGGGTAATGCATCGAAGAAGGATGCAGCTGAAGCCGAGTCCAGCAAAAAGAGTGTTGACCAGGCGGCAGCTGCTAATATTGAAGATCTGCCCCCTTCATAAGCTTTATGTCTTCTTTCCCCGGCCTGCGTGCCGTTTGTTTGTATTTACCCGGCCAGGGGGCCGGGGCTCTGAATATTTTGCCGGTCTTTAATGACCAGCTTCCTTTTAATGAATATTTTTGTTTTGCTTCAAATTTGTTTAAGTATTGAATATTCTGATATCCAATTGTACACTATACCGACTGTTTTACATGGCCGATAGTTGCAGACAGGTACGGATAGTTAGTCACGCCGCCTATGCCCCTGGACGACTGGTTGTCTATTTCCAGGCTAGACGATCAGTCGACCATTTATCCAATCGGTATTCGAACCATTTTAAAGACTGGATCCCCTTTAGGCAGGCGGTCCTGTCATTTGTAAAATTAACCAAGTAGGAAAGTGGTTTTCTACTTGTCATGTTTTTAGGGTAGAGACTTTAGGCCGTCTAGGCCGACTGTTCCCCGCCATATTTAATCTAGTGTGAACAGGTGCTGTATGAACACCTTTTTAGTTTCATACTAAATTTTTAAGGAGTGACCAAGTAAACATGATTGTTACCTAGTCGCCAAGTAACTGAGTAGTAGAGGTATCAAGCGGTGGGTACCGGTTGTTCCCCTTTATTCGCCAATGTTTGTTGGCTTTTAACTCATAGGTTGTTAACCTAGCAGGAGTAGTGGTTGAGAGCCCCTGTTTGCTAAAAACAGGCGGACGACTCATACCTTTTAGGCTCCATACTAAGTTTGAGAGAGTGACTATGAGTTAACTTTGGTGTTACTCAGTCGCCGTCACTCCTGCTTGAGTAGTAAAGGTACCAGGCGGCGGAGGCCGGCTGAACCTTTTGATTCGCCAATGTTTGTTGGCTATTAACTCAAGAGGTACCCCCTGCATTTATCCCAAGTAATACAGGCGGTCATCTAACTCAGATGTCAACTGCTACCACTGGTTTGGTTAGTGATAGAGTTATCCTTGTCTCAAAAACGGCTACGTGGTTGCCCTTGGGGACAGTCGTATAGGTGCCGTGTAATTAGTTTATAGAGCAATGTTCCACCCAAAAGGGAGCTGCTCTCTGCGACGAATTTCATCCGGAGGGATGCCGCCGGACGCCTGCTATGATGTTGGGACAGGTCGTATTAATTTAAAGATTGGATCAGTTGGCTTGGCGCCTGGACTGATCATTTGGCTTGTGGCCTTGGTTAGTTCTTGGTGAACGTAGGTGCTAAGTAAGAGGAGGGTAGCCGCCTGTTTAGGCACAGGGTCGGCCAGGCCCTGATCATTTTTAGCTAAGTATAAGGGGGTGGCTGTGTGCTTTGGAACCAGTCGGCCCTCTTCTATGGAGAGTAGCCGACTATATATCCAGACGGCATGCCCCTGAGTAAAATATTCAATGGAGAGTAGCCGACTGTAAAGGTACAGGCGGCATGCCCCTGTGAAGATAGAGTAAAATACTCAATGGAGAGTAGCCGACTGTAAAGGTACAGACGGCATGCCCCTCTGAAGATAGAGTAAAATACTCAATGGAGAGTAGCCGACTGTAAAGGTACAGACGGCATGCCCCTCTGATGATAAAGTGAAATACTCAATGAAGAGTAGGCGACTGTAAATGTATAGGCGGCCTGCCCCTCTTAAGTAAGAATAAAAATTAAACATGGAGAGTAGCCGACTGTTTGTCAGTAGGCATGCCCCTCTTAAGTAAAAATGAAAACTGAGTATGGAGAGTAGCCGGTTGTTTGTTAGTAGGCGTGCCCCTCTTAGTACAAAATTGAATATCAAGTATGCAAACTTTTATTAAGTAGCCCTTGACTATTTACATCATTAAAAAGAAATATTTCTTAAGATTATCTACATTCCAAGTTCGAGGCAACGGTTGGCCGTCTGGTGTTTCCAGACGGTAGGTACCGTCCCTGACCTCTTCACAGATTCGGTAGGGTCCTTCCCAGTTGGGAGTTAGTTTGCCAGACTCATTAGCCCTTCCAACTGCTTCCATTTTTCTAAGTACAAAGTCCCCCACTTTGAGTGGACGCCTGTGTACTTTTTTGTTGTATGATCTAGTCATTCTCAGGCGGTAAATTTCATGGCGCAAGACAGCATTGCCCTCCTTTCAGGAAGTGAGTCTAATGCCAGGCGCATGGCTTCCCAGTTTGCCTCTTCGTCATATAGCATTACTCGAAGAGTCGGCTCGTAGTGTTCTATTGGAAGAACAGCTTCCGCACCATAAGTTAGGAGGAATGGAGTTTCTCCAGTCGCCCCTTTTTCAGTCGTCCTAATGGCCCAGAGAACATGTGGTAATTCATCCGCCCATAGGCCGCCTGCTCGTTCAATCCTTTTCTTGAGACCGTCTGAGATGATTTTATTAAAGGCTTCTACCTGGCCGTTTGCTTGTGGACGGCCGACAGATGCAAAGTAGTGTGCAATTCCTTGGTCACCCAACCAGCTTTTGAGAACAGGCGTCTCAAATTGGGGACCATTATCAAAAACCATAGACATGGGAACCCCGAACCGAGTGATGACATTTTTCCAAATGAATGAAATTACATCCTTCGTCTTGATTCCCTTTACAGCCTCCGCCTCTACCCATTTAGTGAAGTAGTCGACGGCAACAAGTATGTACCTCCTTCCGCCTGTAGCAGGCGTATATGGACCCAGAATATCCATGCCCCACTTAGCAAACGGTAGTGGGCTATGAATGGTAGTGAGGTCAGTAGCTGGACGGTGAATTAGCTTGCCAAACCTTTGGCACTTGTCACATTTTTTCACCATCTCCATTGCATCTGCTTCTAAAGTAGGCCAAAAGTAGCCCTGCCGCCTTGCCCGTTGAGCAAGCGTCCTACCGCCTATATGAGAAGCACAGTAACCAGAGTGAAGATCGTCTAGTATCTCTCGTCTCTTTTCTGGAGTAACACACTTTAAGAAGGGTTGAAGGTACCCCCTTTTGTGAAGTTCTCCCTTTATTATTTCAAAACTGGTTGCTCGTTTTTTCAGTGCTGCCGCCTGTTGATGATCATCCGGCAGGGTACCGTTTGTCAGATATGCCCTGATTGGATCCATCCAGGTTGAGCTTCTGTCTAGGATTCCAATAGGGTCTTCCTCGATGCTTCTCTTCTCCATTACTTCTCAAAAAACAGTTCGAGGAGTATCACAGGAGGCGGATGATGCTAATTTTGAAAGTGCATCCGCCTGGTTGTTTTCTGATCTCGGCACTTGGGTCAGATGGAAATCCTCAAGGGATCCGACTGCTTGTCGGACCGCCTGTAAATACTTGATCATGGCCGGATGGGTTGCTTCGTATTCGCCATTGTACTGACTCACTATCAATTGTGAATCGGAACAGAAGTCTATTTTTCTTGCCCCTGCCGCCTTGCACATGCGGATTCCGGCTAGTAAAGCTTCATATTCTGCCTCATTGTTTGAGGCCTGAAAACTGAAGCGTAGAGCATACTCGTACCTGTCGCCCTCTGGCGACTGACATACAACGCCTGCTCCACAACCATTTGAAGTAGAGCTTCCATCCACATATACCTTCCAGACTTGGTCTGGAACTTGAGAGTCAGGAGGACGAGTCATCTCAACAATAAAGTCAGCAAAGGCTTGCCCCTTCACTGCTTTTCTAGGCTCGAAGGTAACTTCGAGGCTCTGTATTTCTATGGCCCATTTGATCATTCGGCCTGACGACTCCATGACGGTCAGTGGCCGCTTGATAGGTTGGTCTGTATACACGACGACTGCATGTGCCAAAAAGTAGGGCTTCAATTTTTTAACAGCCATGAAGAGTGCAAGACCAAATTTCTCCACTAAGGGATACCTCAACTCGGCATTTTTCAGTACGTGACTGACAAAGTAGACCGGGAGCTGACAGCCGTCTCTTTCAGCAAGGAGAACAGCGCTTAACGCATGATCAGAGACAGCCAGATACATGTAGAGTACTTCTTTGGGCAAAGGGCTGACCAGCCTCGGCAAGGAATGCAAGTGAACTTTCAATTTCTGAAAGGCCGCCTCAGCATCCGGCCCCCATTCAAACCTTGCCTTTTTCTTAATTGCCTGGAAAAAGTATAGGCATTTGTCGCCTGATCGGCTTAGAAATCTTCCCAAGGCCGCCAGACAACCTGTTAACTTCTGAACCTCTCGGATGGTACGAGGCGACTGCATGTCGATGACCGCCTGCACCTTCTCAGGGTTCGCCTTTATTCCTCTCTGATTGATAAGGAATCCGAGAAATTTCCCAGACTCAACTCCAAAGAAACATTTCTTGGGATTGAGCATGACATGGTGCCGCCTGAGTGTGGCGAAAGTTTCTCGGAGGTCTGACAGATGATCTTTCTGAAGTTTAGACTTGACAATCATATCATCAATATATGCCTCGACATTTCTCCCAATCTGATCAAAGAACACAGTGTTTATCATTCGCTGGAAAGTGGTCGGGGCATTCTTAAGACCAAACGGCATGACCGTGTAACAGTATAACCCCTGATCAGTGACGAAGGCCGTCTTCTCCTGATCTTTCTTCCATAAAGGAATTTGATGGAAACCAGAGTAGGCGTCCATAAAGCTCATCAAAGCATGGCCGGCTGTTGAGTAGACCAGGTTATCAATTTTAGGCAGAGGGTAACTGTCTTTGGGGCACGCCTTGTTTAAGTCTGTGTAGTCTACACACATTCGCCAGGTGCCATTCGGCTTTTTAACAAGCACCACATTTGCAACCCAGTCTGGGAAGTAACATTGCCGAATGAAACCTGCATCAAGTAATTTTTTAACTTCGGCGGCTGCCGCCTGACTTCTTTCTTCGCCATGGTTCCGCTTCTTCTGCCGTACCGGCTTCTTTTTCGGATCCACGGCCAGTTTATGTACCGCCAGATCAGGACTAATGCCTGGCATTTCATGGACTTCGAATGCAAAGATGTCCTTGTATTATTTCAATAGTTTGTGAAAGTCGTCACCCAGGTCCCTTAGAGCAGTCGTCCCAACCTTGATTGTTCTGTCAGGACGCGAGTCATCTAAGATCAGGTTCGTATGCTCACCAGCTGGCTGAGGGCGGAATTCATCCGACCGCTCCTCTGCCAATGATTGCTATTTTCTGTCTTTTCTTGCGGCCCCTGTCTGGGATGCCTTTCTCTTCTTGCCGCCTGCTTCTTGAACAGGCGCACTCTCCTTGACATTGTCAAGGTCTATTTTTCCACCGCTCGACCCAGTGGCCATAACAGTGGGCTTGACATCCGAGAGATAGCACTCTCGGGCCATCCTCTGATCTCCCCTTAGGGACCCGACTGTTCCATTATCCCTCTCAAACTTGAGCAACATAAGAGATGGGATTATAACAGCCTTGGAATTATTCAGGGTTGGTCGTCCCAGAATCATGTTGTAGGCCGAGAGTTCTTCTACTACCAGGAACCGGACTACCATGTTTCGTCCTTCCCCTTTTTCGCCCAGGCGGATGGGTAAATCCACTCGTCCCACTGGGTGGACGACTCCTCCTCCAAACCCTACTAAAGGGCGGGATGCCGGATGTATGCAATCAGTCTGATATTTTAGTTTCGACAGACATTTGCTACTGATGAGATATGAGGAGCTTCCGGTATCTATGAGGATTCGGCCAAATCTCTGGTTGGCCACTTTACATTCAATAACGATAGGGTCGTCATGCGGCCCTCTTACCCCTCTTAGATCTTCTTCAGTGATGACAATCTCAGGAAATGAATATTTGGAGGGCCGTTCTTGGTGAACGGAATTTACATCTAACCGTCTGATATTGTCTTTGTTGCCCCTAATAGTGGGGCCGCCTCCTGAGAAGCCGCCTGCAATGGTGTAGACGACTGCATCATCTGTATCGGAGCTGTCGGCCTGTTGATTCTTTTTGGTCGACTGCTTTTTCGAGGAAGTGTTCCCCGTAGATTTCTTGACATAAGTGTCAAGGTCACCTTGCTCAGCCAGGCGGTCCAGATACCGCATGAGAGTGATGCATTCATTGGTGTGATGACCAACATCTTCATGATAATCACAGAATTTTTCTTGGTTCCGATTGTTTGCAGAACCCTTCATGGAGACCGGCTTCTCAATTGAGATCCGTCCCTTGATTTCCTTTAGGATAAATTGGCTATCCTTGTTAAACACATACTTTGGAGAGTATGGTTTGAATTCTTTTTTCTTCTTCTGGGACGGCTGTTTAGAGGAATCAGTTGCCCATACCTCTTTTCTCTTCTCGTCTTTGTTTGACGACTGCTTCTGTCGTCCTTCTCTTTTGTCGGACCTTTTCCCGTCTGACTGTTTTACCGTACTACAAAGATCAGTCGCCTGTATATAGGCTTCCGCTTCAATCAAGGCCTCTTGAAGAGTCGCCACCCTCTTTCGGACCAAATCAAATTTGAAGGTCGACCCGTCTTTGAGACCTCTGAAAAAGTCAGTATAGGCTACTTCATCCGGTAACCCTTGAATCTGTATTCTCATCAGGCTAAATCGCCTGATGTAAGAACGAAGCCCCTCCTTCTCGCCCTGCTGAATTGTTCCTAAATCAAGGGTCGTCTTCTTCGCAGGGATGTTCATGGCGAAGTTGGAAGTGAATAAGTAAGCAAGCGTCTTGAAGTTATTTACACAACCAGTCGACAGGTTGCCGAACCATTGTTGTGCGATTCCTTTGAAAGTCGCTGGGAAACACTTGCACCAAGTGGGATCATCCAACCCTTGAAGGTACATCAGGTTGGTGAATGCCATCAGATGGTCTTCTGGGTTAGTAGTGCCGTCATAGGCGCCTACTAATACATTTTTCACTTTGGCCGGTTGAGCGGCTTCAGTAATTTCCTTGGAGAAGGCCGACGGATGTTCACCAAGTCTAAGCAACCGTAGCTGCCAGTCCATAGGTTGGACATTTTTTGCTGCATGTCCACCAAACGGAGGTGGCTGTAAAAAATACTGTTGTTGCGGTACAAACGGTAAGTTTGGTACCGCCTGGTCGCTATGAAAGCCGGACTGACGGGAGGTGCCGCCTGACTGACCCTCATGATACGACTGAGTATGCCTCATCGAGGTATTTCGCAGACTGTCTTGGAAGTTTGAAGTAGAGGCCGACTCTGACAATCGGTCACTTTTCTTCTGCTCTAGCAGTAGCCGAGCGTCTGTGTATGTTTTCCTCGACCCGTCCGCCTGAATATGACGAACAGGTTTCCTATTTCCCGGAGTAGGAAAACGGTATTTTGTGAAATCAAGGGCAGGTGGCTCCCACTTCCTAGATTTAGGATGAGGGGTCGCCTCTCGCCCTTGAACTGGCTTCCTCTTCCGTGAAGTGGAGGGTTTCTTAGCTGACTGCTCCTTGTCCAAAGCAGGCGGCTTCTTGTTGATCAACTCTTGAATTTCTCCCTTGAAGTCCCTCATGAAGGTCATGAGTTCGTTCCTTGTGATGGGAGCAGACCCATCAGTCGGCTGCTGCCGAACAGGCGGTGCGCCTGCTGGCTCGCTTCTAGTTTGAAGATGTTCCCGTTCTCTCCTTTCGGTATGACGGGTACGTCGGGCCCTTAGGGTCCCGTCTGAAGCTGTGTGAGCTTCAACTTCAAATTCATTCTCAGTATCGTGGTCCGACTGAACTTGAGGGTCGTTTAGGGGACGCCTCTCTTCAGGAGTCGGTACAGACGTGGATGCCATCTCTGAAGTACTCTCCCCACAGACGGCGCCAAAATGTTTCGGGGTTTTCTGATGTCCTGCGGGAGAGTTACAATTCCGAGACTGGAACCGGACGCCTGTACCTGCAAAACAAACGGATGCTCCGGATGATTGGAGCTCCGCCTCCAACGGTCAAGTTAGTACTTGATTAAGGAGTAATTAATGCGGAAATTAAAGTGATTGGGTCTCTCTAGGTGAGAGTGTTTAATGTGTGTAATCTGCCCCCTCTTCTTCCTTAATGAGGATTAAGGGAGGTATTTATAACCTCGGGAAACGTGCCAATCTAGGTTTAGGTTAACCTTGGGCTGATTGGGCTTCCCTCGGAAGTTGGGCCTAGGTGACCGGCTTCTCCATTAGGCATGGAGTATGCCACGTGTCATGACATAATAAGTCCAGGGTGGACGAATAAGCGTGTGCCACGTGGCAAGCCCTGAGAGGTCCAACTGGGGGACACTTGGCAGGACCTGATTGGCCCACGTGGCGCATTCCGATTGGTGGGAGCAAAATCCCCTAATCATGTACTATAGGTCTATAGATCTCTGTGGAGGTTGCAGTGTTGGTATGGGATGGGATGGATATGTACTTCGTAAGGTTTATTTTATAAAAAAGAAAATACTATGTAAAACAAACTAAATAAAATGCAATGGTATTACTAATGGAATCTAGTGCACTTGTATTCGTATATTATGACTTTGTTACTTGATATGAAGGCATGCAACCATAGCTTTTATGATTTGTTCAAAATTATTTGGTGTGCCTATGCTAACAACAACATACAATTTGAAACGGCAAACTAGTATTCATGGTTGGAGAATTCAAAACTATGATCTCAATTTATAGATCGAAATAGAGAAACTACTGAGAAAGTCACATAAGACAATACTATAGACGGGATTTAATCTCAAATCTTAAAAACTACCCCTCAAGACCTTAATCAACCAAACAAGTTGGCAAATGACATCCACATAACGATTATGAAAGGTGATAAAAATGAATTGCACCAATCAATATCAGTAAATGCCCAACTTGTTTTCACCCAACTCAAACCGTGATTTTCACAATCGTGGCAATTGTTCAGATAATTTCTCAGAACATTCCTGTTTTTACCCTTTAAAAAATAGTGCAGCAGTAACTGGTCCAGAATTCACTGCACTTCAACCTTATCCCCTTAATTCTAGAATGAATCCAGTGCATTAGTTTTCAATTGTCATGGCCTGCTTCAATATAGTCAATTTTCAGTACAAAACTGTGATAATTCAACATATAACAATAAAGCATTACATGTGCTGAAACAGTGGAAGCTGTGGCTTTTTTAGCAATTACTAGGACACCGACTATTTAGGGAGCTGATACACATACACTTATTGATGAAGACAAATTAGAGAGAGCTTAAATACAATGATATTGCGACACATCAGCATTGTAAAAAATGGAAAGAAAGAGACTTGAGCGGGAGAATTAAGCGGTAAAAAGAGTGTGAGAGTCTCGCCTAAGGAGAGAGGAGGATAAACGCGTTGTGGATGAAATTATCGCGCTATTTTCATAAAAAAAAATTACTTCTTCGAGCAAGGTAGTTAAGTAGTTTTAGAAATCTCTTTCAAAAAAAAATAGTTTTAGAAACCATTTGTACGGCAATGGCAAAGGAAGGTGAAGAAATTGGTTGATTTGAAGCTGAAGATTATAATTTGATAGCTCACATTGTTATTCGAAACCTTATTTTGGCGTCATCGAAGGTAAGTTTTAAAAGTAGTTGATCAAATACAAATGTTATAAATGAACTAATTTTTTTTTTATTTTTTTTTTTACATAGTTGTACTAAGTAAATTATGAAATACGTTATATTTTGATGAATTCGGTAATTAATATAGGAATTTTTTTAGTATCAATATAATTATATTGGTATAATTATGTATTAATATATGTAGTTTTTGTAGAATTATTTAGAGTATTAAGACTAATTTCATGTTATTTAATTAATTTACTTAGGTTAAGGTGTTGTATTATTAATTAAATAAATAATTAAAGCAATTAATCATTCATAATTGATTAGTAAGTTTCAATGCTTTGTGTCATTTGGCTTGTATTGCCAAAACAATACTAGTAAGTTTCATTGCATTGTTTGGTGCCAAAACAATACTAGTAAGTTACATTGCATTGTTTGGTGCCAAAACAATACTAGTAAGTTTCATTGCATTGTTTGGTGCCAAAACAATACTAGTAAGTTACATTGCATTGTTTGGTGCCAAAACAATACTAGTAAGTTACATTGCATTGTTTGGCTTTGGTATTATGCTTTATATATATGTTTAATAACATATGATGTAAAAAATTCTTCTTCTTGAATACGTTTGCAAGTTACCAATATTTTCATCATCACAAATACAAACCACTTGAATCATTGTGATTACAATTTGACTACAACAAATTGTAATTGTTCCGTTTTATCTCCTAAGTGAATTTTTCGTGAAACCCGGTTGTAGTATTAGGGTCGAAATTACACTTTTGGGAAAGTGATTCCGTTCACGACTCGGATAAATTTCTCTGTTTTCATTTCCATATTTATTTGTAATTTCCCTTGTTTACTATTATCCCCAACAATCCAAAAGTGTAATACTTTACAAAGATGTCTTCGGTGAAGGAAATGATGACCAATTTTCAGAAATTGGAGAAATTTGAAGGTGTGGACTTTAGGAGATGGCAAAAGAAGATGCATTTCTTGTTGACTTCCCTTGGTGTGGCTTACGTTCTTTCAACTCCGAAGCCGGTGGAGGAGGAAAAAGAGACGTTGGATGCCACTCGTAAAAGGAACAAATGGGAAAATGATGATTACATATGCCGTGGTCATATACTTAACGGTATGTCTAATTTCTTGTTTGATGTTTATCAATTTAGTGAATCTGCTAAAATACTTTGGGATGATCTAGAGGCCAAGTATATGGCCGAAGATGCTTCAAGTAAAAAGTTTCTTGTTAGCAAGTTTAATAGTTTTAGAATTGTTGATGATAGATCAATTGTGGAACAATACCATGAAATTCAAAGTATTTTGGGTAGTTTTAGACAACACAACATTAATTTAGATGAGACTTTTATTGTCTCTTCTATCATTGACAAACTACCGAACTCTTGGAAGACTTTTAGGAATGACCTAAAACATAAGAAGGAATCTATTAGTCTTGAGGATTTAGGAGCCCATTTCGTATTGAAGAGGGAATCCGAATCCAAGATGGTCAAAAGGATGGTAATCCTAGTTCATCTACTATAAATATGGTGGGTGATGGTAAGACTAATAATAAGAAGAGGGGAAGTAATTCAAACACAAACAAGGGCAAGAAGCCCAAAGCGGAAAGTGATGGTCAAAAATCACGAGCTTGTTGGTGTTGCGGTAAACCCGGTCACTTTAAGAAAGATTGTACCATATGGAAGAAAAAAGTGAGCAAGAAGCAAGCTCAAGATAGGAAAGGAGAGCCAAGCCAATCCCATGAGAAACAAGGTAATTCTTGTACACAAGTTTCACTTAATTCTTTTATGGATTATGTGTGTATGATTTCTGAAATCAATTGTGTGCAGGTTGATTGTTCGTGGTACATCGATTCAGGAGCATCGAGGCATGTTTGCAAGGACAAATCATTGTTCAAGACCTTTACGGAGGTTGATGGTGGAGAGATACTCTACATGGGCAATGACTCTACCGCTATAGTGCTAGGCAAGGGACAAATTGAGCTAATATTTATTTCGGGAAAATCTCTTATTTTAAGGGATGTGTTGTATGCTCCCGAGCTTAGGAGAAATCTTGTCTCCGGTGCTATCTTGAATCGTTTAGGTTTTAAATTAGTGTTTGAATCAGACAAGTTTGTATTATCTAAAGGTGGTTTGTTTGTAGGACTTGGATACTTGTGTGATGGAATTTTTAAACTTAGTATTTGTAATACTTTGAAAGATAATGTGTATGTTGTTAATAATTGCTCTTCTCTATGGCATTTGAGACTTGGTCATGTTAATTATAAAAAATTGCAATTTATGTCTAAGCATGCTTTAATTCCAGCTTTTGATCCAAGTATAGAGAAGTGTAGAACATGCATGTTGACAAAAATCACAAGGAACCCTTTTCCTAATGTTGTTGAAAAGAACAATGCATTGCTTGATTTAGTGCATAGTGACTTATGCGATTTTCATAGCACTCCTTCTTTAGGGAATAAGAAATATGTGGTAACATTTATTGATGACTATTCAAGGTTTTGTTATGTTTATTTATTATTCTCTAAAGATGAAGCCCTTGACAAGTTTAAAATCTACAAGAATGAAGTAGAATTGCAAACTAACGGTAAAATAAAAAGGCTAAGAACTGATAAAGGTGGAGAGTACTATAATCCAAGTTATTTCCAATCAATAGGATTAATACATGAAACAACCGCGGCATATACACCACAACAAAATGGTGTAGCGGAAAGGAAGAATAGGACTTTACAAGAAATGGTTAATTCCATGTTGTCCTATTCGGGTTTAAGTGATGGATTTTGGGGGGAAGCCCATATGAGCTATGGCACAAAAGGAAACCAAACTTGAGTTATCTCAAAGTTTGGGGTTGTAGAGCAATAGTAAAAGTGCCGGAACCTAAACGTAAAAAGTTAGGTGAAAGAGGAGTGGAATGCATTTTTATAGGATATGCGGAACATAGCAAATCCTATAGGTTCTATGTGATAGAACAAAATGATTATTGGTCGGTTCATACCACCATTGAGTCTAGGGATGCATTGTTTGATGAAAATAGATATTCATCAATTCCTAGACAAAAAGATGTCACTCCAAGTACGGAAGCTCAAATTTTTGATCAAATTAATTTTGATCAAGAAGTAGATGACCAAGCTCACTTAGATGAGCCATCTACATCATCACAACCTAGGAGGAGTAAGAGGGCAAGGAAAGAAAAATCCTTTGGCCCGGATTTTCATGTGTATTTAGTTGAAGGATCAAGGCAATCGATTTCAACTAAGTTTCCATACATTTTTAATGTAGAAGATGATCCTATGACATATAGTGAGGCTATGAGGTCTCATGATGCTCCATTTTGGAAGGAGGCAATTAATGATGAGATGGACTCCATCATGGGAAACAACACTTGGGTATTAGCTACTTTACCTCCTAAATGTAAACCTATTGGGTGCAAATGGATCTTCAAAAAGAAATTGAAGGTTGATGGAACTATAGATAAGTTCAAGGCACGGTTGGTTGCACAAGGCTATACACAAAAGCCGGGTATCGATTATTTTGATACATATGCACCGGTTGCAAGAATCTCAACTATAAGGTTTTTAATGGCTCTTGCGGCAATTAAAAATCTTGTGATCCATCAAATGGATGTCAAGACCGCATTCTTGAATGGAGATTTGGAAGAAGAGGTTTACATGCGACAACCGGAAGGGTTTGTTGTGGAAGGCCAAGAGCATAAAGTTTGCAAGTTGATTAAATCTTTGTATGGGCTTAAGCAAGCACCCAAGCAATGGCATCAAAAATTTGATGAGGTTGTGTTGTCTAATGGATTTAAATTGAACAATTCAGACAAGTGTATATATAGCAAATTTGATGACAATGTGACAAGGGTTAAATCGGTCGCTACAATCTAACTCTCAATCAAACAATACTTATACGAACACCCTATAACCAAGTACAATGGCAAATAAAGGTTCGGTCCACGAGGAACGAGAGTAATTGCAAATCAATCTTAAACCTAAGCTAGTTCGAAATCAATGGAAAATGGTGTTCTAAAATACTACTAATAAGATGGAATAAATCAATAAACTAAGACACTAGGGAGAACGGGAATCCGCCTAACCATTGGTAACTAAGCAACAAGGAATCACAGAGACAAACGGGATATGCAAAGACTATAAGTCTGATCAATATCATGTGATAGGAAGACAACGGGCAATACTAAGCTTGGATTTCTCATGCACTTAACATTACTCGATACATAATCAAACCACATTCAATAATGAAATACTCAATTCACAATCTCTTGTTCAAATCAAGAATATCATGCAATCAAATTCAAGATTCTAGGTTAGCTACTCCTATTATAATGAATTAACATGCAATCGCATATAATCAATTTAATCACAATCCGTTTATCAAAATCAATCCTCAATTACATAGATTACCTAGGCCGGGTTTCATCCCGAAACCCTAGCTAGGAGACTACTCACACATATTCATAATCAAAGCAATAATGAATTCCAAAAGCATAATAGATATAAACATGAATTCTGATTAAGGAATAATAAAGCTTGATTAATAAACAAGAATGAATAATACCAATTGTATTGATGCGAATCAATGGAAAAGTTCAGAACTTTGATATCCGTCGTCAATGAATAATACAAAGAATCTTCGCAAATCTTGCTTCAAATCAATCCAAGAAAACTAAAATCTCTAGGAAATTCTCTAAGAAAACTAATGAATCTCTAATACTAAGAACGTTCTCCAATAACTCTCTACAAAGGCTCTCAAAACTATCTCTAAAAACTGTCTCTTAACCCTTACAATCGGGCTATATATATATATATATGTTTTAAATCGGAAAGTAAATCGCAGGCTGCCCTTCGTGAATCGGCACGGCCGTGCTGGAAGTGGCACGGCCGTGCAAGCATGGCAGTAGCTGATCCGCAATATCTTCAATTATGGCACGGCCGTGCTGAATTTGGCACGGTCGTGCTAATGCCTGGCACGGCCGTGCTGAATCTGGCACGGCCGTGCTAATGCCTGGCACGGCCGTGCTGAATCTGGCACGGCCGTGCTGAAAATTGGCTTGGCACGGCCGTGCTAATGCCTGGCACGGCCGTGCTGAATCTGGCACGGCCGTGCAGCATAGGCAGGAAGGTTGCAGGCACTTTGGTCTTCTTAAAACAGTCACAACTTCTTATCCAGAGCTCCGTTTGAGGCGTGCAATATATCGTTGGAAAGCTCTTCAAGTCTACTTTCGAATGCAATTAGAATCACTCCATTATCATTTGTATACAGAAAGTTGTGAGCAAAATAGTGAACAGGTGTCATATTTGTGAACTGTTCTGCCTTGCCTGCTACTTAACTTGCCTTTCAAGGCCTTGAGAACCGCAGCAAAGCCTTATCTTGGTGGACTAGGATCGATAATAGCCTGATTACGCACCAATGGTTCGGGACTCGACATAACTTGGTCAACTATACCTGTTAACACACCAAAAACAGACCGAAACCCGTGAAGCACGTAATATGAAGGAAACGAGTGTAACAAGGCAATAAACGACCAAAACGGGCCTAAATACATCCAAAATCACCCATTTATATGCCTTAAAGCGCGCCCTAATGTGCGCTTGTCAAAATCCCCCAAGCTACACTTTTGCTAGTCCTCGAGCAAAACTAAGGGATACATACACACACATGATCAAATAAACTATTGCCATTACATATAAATCCAATTTAGCACGGAATGAAGTCAATGGATCCTACTTAGAACAACCATGCACGGAATGAAAACTCACTCAAACAAGCAACGAGACACACAATCCAAGGTATCGTTGATCAAAATGCAAACAAAACCTAAACCAAGCATAGAGAACAAAGAAGTCATGCTTCCCTCTAAACCCAACCAAACCGGCCACGTCCTCCCCTTTTTCTTCAAATCACCACCCTAATTGGCCCATCGTGATTCCTCGAAGGAACCGGAAAAAGTGATATTTTGAGGAAATAACAAAGGTATCCCGACATCTCGATTACGCATAATCTTTCCATAGGGTTGAAAGGTATCTCCCTCCACCGTTTGAGAACCGAACACCTCTAAAGTCTAAGGGTCTTAAAGGGTTGTAATGTATTGGCAATGGGTAAGGTAGGTGAAAACAATTTAAAAAATGGGGTTAATTCCTAAATGAAGCGCAAGAATCACAATTCTCAAAAACAATAGTTCAAAAGATGCAATTCACATTCCACAATAAACATTGATCACACTTTTACACATCCCAAACTCTCTATGTTATACACACTCAAATCACCTTTTTCAAACTTCAAAGCTTTTATTCATATGTCCTCGCCTTTTTCACAATTCGGACGGCTTTTCTCCTTTTTTTTTTTTGATTTTCTTTTCTTTTTCTTTTTTTTTTTTTTCAAAAACAAATTTTCATATTACATCTTTACAATTAAGCTCACTTTCAAACTTGCTCAAACCAACTATCGATCATTATTCTTGATTTATACACAATAAGCTCAAACAAGCCTTGCGAGGTAAACGCTTCACAACTAAGGGTTGGTAAAACATCGGCCATCGGGTTTGTAACATGGGTAACCAAGAATGGAATTAAAGGCTCAACATGGTTAGCAAGTAAGATGATGTAAAAAGAAAATTAATTTGTAACAAAACAAAAGGAACAAGAATAAGAAAAATGAAAAAGGTGCCCTCTTCCTCCCTTAAAAGTGTCAAGTCGGTCTTGGGAGCTACAAGTCAACACAAAGATCGAAACATGCGTAATCAAGGATCCAAATATGCCACTCAAGAAGAATGATGAAGGCTAGAACAATAAAACCTCACGGGATTCAAAAACAAAGCAACTACCAATTAAGGGGATCAAATCCACAAATGGGAAGCGACTCCATCTTACCACAGCCCAAAGGCATAAAGTTTCACATGACAAAAGTGTTCTAACCAACTACCTTCGCCTAGACTCGTCTACATTGATCAACAATAGACTCAAACTGTGTATTCATCACTGGCTTAAGTAGAAATAGATATTCCACACACATTCATTCACGTTTCGAATCCAAATATGAGCATTATTCCAAAAGTTTATGCAATTAGACAAGTTTATCATGATCCAAAAATATAGGAAAAGACTATGAGGCAAATCATATAAACTAGACTACACATTCTCATAACAGAAGCTTTTCCTATATTGCACACAAAAAAAAAAAAAAAAAAAAAAAAAAAAAAAAAAAAACTAAAGGAATAAGGGAAAGATTTCACCAAATGCTTCTTGAAAACACACTAAGACAACATGAGATGCGGCGAAGCTCCTAATGCTACCTCCATGAGTCTTCATATCTGCACAGGTTAGATAGAAACAAACCAAAACGAAACCAAAAGAAACTCGTTTTTTTTTATTTTTTTATAGGAATATGAAGAAAAACAAGGGAAAATCAACAAGGAAACCATTCACCCCCCCCCCCAAGCTAGTATAGACATTGTCCTCAATGTCAGGCATCGAGAGACTACCTAGAAGGCAAAAAGGGAAAGAGAAAAGTACCTCATTGACTGGGTCTCGGGTTGCCTCCCGGAAGCGCTTCTTTAACGTCATTAGCTTGACGCAACACATGGATTACAGGTTACCCATAATCAATACTTGCCATTGCAGTGGAGATAAGCTCACCATTCTTATTCTTGACAATAGTCACCGCCCCTTTCTTAGGTACTACAAACACAGGGGAAACCCTTCCTTGATGTGTTGGAAGGGGTTTAAGCTTTACCTTTGGTGCTTCATTAGCCTCCTTTGTAGTGGCCACATCCAATGCATCTAGAAATTGCTCCTCCATGTCCCTGTTTTCCTTGTTCTCATTCAACTCAAAATCATGATTAGTATAGAATAATTCGTTACGCATATCAGAGACAATGGAATCAACAGTGTCAACCATCATGCAATTATCAGAATTAGAACAAGAATATTTCATAGTTTTATTTAAATCAAAATCTAAAACCTCCTTTCCTACTTTCAATGAAATCTTGGCACCCTTTACATCAATAAGGGCCCCCGAAGTAGCTAGGAAAGGACGTCCTAGAATTATAGGTATATGAACATCCTCATCCATATCTAGGACCACAAAGTCAACAGGTATGACAAACTTCCCCACCCTTAGGGGAACATCTTCCACTTTACCCTTTGGAAATTTCATCGATCGATCGGCTAATTGAAGGGATATGTTAGTGGGAAGAAGTTCTCCTATATTTAATCGTTGATAAACAGAATATGGCATGAGACTAACACTAGCTCCAATATCACACAAAGCATTATTGATAGGCCGTCGTCGAGCCTACCAAAGATAATAATTCCTATCTTGGTCTCACTAACAATAGTAAGGGTAAGAAAGGGTCGAACCCAAGAGAGGCGTTGAATCAACCACCGAGTACTACCGTTTAAATAAGCTAAACGAATTCTAAATTGGGTTGGTTTTTAGTAACTTCTTCTAACACAATTCAACTAAGCTAAGAGGAGGTTAACAATATTAAGAGGAATCTAGGGCTTGGGTTATACCACTCAACTTCATCACAAATCACAATTAGCATGCAACAATCAAGGTAAATTAATGGGATAAATTAGGGGAAGTCATCTAAAGCACCCAACTACTCTCTCAAGCTAGAGGGATTACTTGAATCATGAATACGACCTACTCTCGTGGTTACATAGCATAAAACAAGTGTTAAAGCATAATCACGATGACATAAACATTCCCTTGACCGGTAATCCCTATTCTCATGGCATTTCGGGTCAATCAAGCATAAGGGAGCTAACTCAAGTTCATCTCTCGATCCTTCGTTGAGAAAGCTTGGATAAATAGTTCTAGCAATGGCCATATACAAGAACTAAGCAATTAAACCACTTAAGCTCAACTAATTAACATCCCACAACAACCAAATTAGCACATGCAACAAGTAATTAGTGACTACATTGAGGGTTTTGCCCAAACCCTAGAATTTAGACTACTCACAACCCATGGGGGTTAAAGCAATTAAAGATTTCAAGCAATTCATGAACAAATTCAAACTAAGGATTAAGCTAATTAACAATCCAAAACATGCAAGAACTAGCAAATAATTAACAACAAAGTAAAGAGAAGTAGAAAAGATGAGTAAGAAATGGTTACTATGAAGCTTCAAGGTGAGCAACAATGGTGGATTTTGTCTTCTACAATGATTGAATTTGAATAATTCCATGCTAATAATTGAGAACTAACTAATGATTTGAGAATTTAATGTTCTAAGACTACAAACTAAGAGAAAAGCTCTGAAAAACTGCCTCCCCCCCCTCCTCTTTTTACAAATGAGCTCTAAAGGGGTATTTATATGACCCCCAAATAAAAAGGACGGAGAAAACAAGGAAGGAGTTCGACTGCAGGTTTGCACGGACGTGCCAGATTTGGCACGGACGTGCAAGGCTAAGCACGGCCGTGCCAAGTTTGGCACGGACGTGCAGAGGGGGCAGAATTGAGGCAGAACGTACTGCTAAGAATCGAGCAGTTCCGCACGGACGAGCAGATATTGGCACGGACGTGCAGCTACATCTGCACGGACGTGCTTAATTTGGCACGTCCATGCAGGCCTTGGCAGAATGTTCTGAGTTTCTGGAGCACTTCTGCACGGACGTGCAAAGTCTGGCACGGCCGTGCAGGCCTTGGCAGCTTGCTGAAGCTTTCTGGAACCTCCTGCACGGACGTGCAAGGTCTGGCACGGCCGTGCAGGGTCTTCTAAACCCCTTTTTTTCATCTTTTCTTCTATAATGCTCCTTTCCTTGGCTTCTTTCATCCATCTTCTTGCTTCTAACCTCGGCTTTGTATCCATGGGCTCCATTTGGTCGTTCTTTTAAACCTAGAATCTCAACAAAAACACCAACAACCCGTGAAGCATAGGATACACAAAAATTGCATAATAATAGAGTAAAAATGAACCAAAACGCAATTTATATCAAGTAAACTAGGTTCAAAACACCCTAAAATCGTATCAAATAGCAAGTTATCAAATCCCCCCAAGCTAAGCTTTTGCTCGTCCTCGAGCAAAACAAAAATGTCAAACCAAAGGAGGAAAACAAATTGCTAATCATCAATCCAAGGAGAGGCAACAAGGGGGAAGCATACATAAACAAATCCGCATGGTGACAACCATCATCACTTTTAGCACAAGTGAGAAGCAATTTAAACCTCTATGTCGCCTTAGAGGACGAGTTTTTATCTCGTGAGGGTTTCCAATGAGTTTGCCCCACAACTCACGCAGACCACAACAAAACTATCAAACTACACAAGTTCCGATGTTATTATCACCCAAGTCAACTCATCGAGATATAAATCGCAAGCAAGACAAATGAGCGACTTTCAAGAATTACCAATCATACAAATGTGCACATGAGTTGGGGGTAAAGAGGAGGACTAAGCAAGATTGCACTAGGATACTTCTTTAGACCTTTTACTAGTTCATTAGAGCACACCTAGATATTCCAAAGTTTCAACAAGCCCTTTTTCGGTTATAAAATCTCAAAATGCTAGTCCACTTACCAAAATGCACACCCAAGGCCTCTTAACTACACTCTAACTCGGGAATTTCATAAGAAACAATGATGTAAACAAGGTGTGGGAGGCATCCACTAGTTGACCTCTAAAGAAGAAAATTTTGATAATTTTCGAGAGTCTCCCTTTTTATTCATTGTTCTATGCTCTTCTTTTCTTCTTTTTTTTTTTCAACTTTCAATGCTCTCGCCTCTTTTAACTGTGAGCGGCTCTTTCTTTTATTAAGAACATGTGACTTATTATGCCACTTATTACACATGATACAAATATAACCAATTCCCTAATAGAGTTTCATTTCGGGGAGGAAAGGAGGCACATTAAGGGCACAAGGGACCGCAATTCAATTCAACCATATCCTACTTGAGCGAATTAGACAATATCCTATACCGGGTGTGCAATTGAGCATTCATTGACTTTCATTTCATATACACTAATGCAATCAAGATTAATAGACCTCTAAATGACCCCATCTCTTGCATACACCCTTCTAAGAGAACTAGTACTCATCGCTCAAGAGTCAAGCAAGAAAAACATATAAGCATTGTCATTTGAGTCTCAACCTTGGGAATATTATTTTTTTTTTTTTTCATTTTTCAATTTTTTCATCATTTTTTTTTTGAAGAGAAAGCGAAAATATTCACATTACTAACTAGAGAGGGAACACTAATATTCACATGACAAGAGGTTTGGATTTCAAGGAAGCTAAATTGGATTAAGGGCCTTGGATATTAGGGAAATGAAACAACCAAAACAAACGCAACCAAACAAACCAACATGTCAAGAAGGCATGCAAATGACTCCCCCCAAGTTATCATAAACATTGTCCTCAATGTTAAGCAATAAAAGCTCATAAAAAAAAAAGGAGAAAGAAGACTAACTCAAGGATCGGGTCTTCTTCGACGCTTGAACCTCCTTGGTACCTTTGTTCCTGTTGGTTGTTGTTGGAAGACATGCACTTTGTGCTGTTTTTTTTTTTCTTTTTTTTTTTTCTTTTTTTTTTATTTTCTTTTTTTTTTTAAGTTAATCCACTACAAAAGTATTCGGGTTGCCTCCCGGAAGCGCTTCTTTAACGTCACTAGCTTGACGACATTGCGCTATCCAAAATTAGGGAGGGTCAAGGCACACCTTTTTGACCCATCTCATTGTTCCCACACACTTGCCATTTCCCTTAGGCAAAATAATCACATTGCTATCATCACTAGAAATGCAACCAAACATATTGTCTATCAACTTGATCTTGTTTTTCTTTTTCTTCTTGGCCCTCTCTTGCTTTTTCACCTCCGGAGCATGAGTCGATTCATCTTGTGACTCCTCCATGTCTTCTTTCAAAATATTAACCAAAACATCAACCCGATGAACTTGTTTAACCATGGGGTCATTCAACGTTTCCGGAAATGAGAAAGAGATTCTTTCATGCCCAACATGTAAGGTAAGCCGCCCTTGTTTCATGTCAATATTAACACCCGCGGTTTTCAAAAAGGGCCTACCCAATATGAGAGGAATTTTGAAATCCTCATCCATCTCCATGATTACAAAATCACAAGGTACAAGAACCTTCCCCACTTGAATTGGGATGTCCTTCAAGACTCCCAATGGGACTTTAACCGAGCGGTCGGCTAGTTGGATTGACATTTTGGTGGGGCTAATCTCCCCAAGATTTAATCTTTTTGCCATAGAGAGAGGCATAAGGCTAACACTAGCCCCAAGATCACACAAAGCATTTGTTGATTCAAGATCTCCAACCTTAACCGGTATAGCAAAACTACCGGGGTCACCAAACTTCTCGGGAAGCTCATTTTGAGGAATAGCACTTATCTCCGTTGGAAGAGAGATATAATCACTCTCCTCAAGCCTAATCTTGTTAGAAAGAATATTTTTCAAAAACTTTGCATATGTAGGCATTTGAGACAAAGCATGGAGAAGTGGAATGTTTGATTGAAGTCCTTCCATTTCATCAAGGAACTTAGAAAGTTTCTCATTTAGCTTCTTCTCTATCATTCTATGAGGGAATGGAATATGAGGCTCATATGCTCTCAATGGAGCTTGACTCTTCACTTCTCCCTCATCTCTCTTTGAGGCACCCTCATCACTCATTTTTGACCTTCCTCTCGCCTCCTCACTCACTTCATTTTCAAACTCACTTTCATCTACCCAACTATCTCCCTCATCTCCCTTTTTGGCAACATTTTCTCTCATAATTGGAGTTTCATACCCCCCTTCCATAATCAAGGTGATTGATTTCGCTTGCTCTTTTGGATTCATTACCGTTGTGCTTGGAAATTGACCACCGGGGTTAGAGGTGCACCCAACTTGTTGTGCAATTTGAGATAATTGACTTTCAATCATCTTATTGTGTGCTTGGAGTTGTTGAATTGAGCTACTAACTTCCCCATTGATCTTGATTTGTTGGGTCATGAAGGTTTCCAAAACGGATTCAATGTTGGATTTTGGAGGAGGAGGGGCTTGATTGTATTGGGGTCTTTTTTGGACATTGTCTCTTTGATTGGGGTGGCGATAGGGAGCTTGTTGTTGTGGAGGGGGTTGATTGTAAGGAGGAGCTTGGTTGTAATTGTTTTGAGGAGGGGGAGCTTGATTGGGTTGTTTCCACCCAAAATTTGGATGTTGTTTCCAACCTTGGTTAAAAGTTTGGGAGTAAGGATCATTCCTACCAAGTGAAGCCACATGCTCCGTTGTAGTGTTGCAATAGGATGCCAAGTGGTCATTTCCTCCACAAGTCTCACAAGACATGACTTGTGGGGAGGAGCTACCGGGCACATTGTTCACTTGATCTAGCTTTCGAGCTAACATATCAACCTTTGAAGCAATAAGATCTATTGCTTCAAGATCATGCTTACCGCCCTTCTTGGGTTGACCTTGCCTTTTATCACCTCCATAAGCATAATGCTTAAACACTTCCTCAATCATTTTGTAGGCCTCGTCAACCGATAGCTTTTTAAGGCTACCTCCGGCTCCCGAATCAAGGTTGGCCCTTGAGGTAGGAGTAAGACCATCATAGAAGCTTTGCACTATGATCCATGAGGTGAAACCGTGGTGAGGGCATGCTCTAGTATAATCTTTGAACCGCTCCCATGCTTCACTCAAAGTTTCATCAACCTCTTGGTTGAAGTTTGTGATCTTCCGTCTTAATTCAGCGGTTTTCTCGGGAGGGCAATACTTCCCAAGAAAAGCTCTAGTCACCTCATCCCAAGTACTCAACTATCCCTCTTCAACCATTCTCAACCAATGCTTTGCTTTGTCTCGAAGGGAGAATTGAAACATGTGCATCCGAATAAACTCTTCCGAAATGTTGTTTTGCTTGATAGTTGTACACAATTCAAGAAAGTTGTCCAAATGAGCAAAAGGACACTCATAAGGACTACCCCCAAATTGATCGCTTTGAATCATGCGGATGAGTTGAGGTGAAAGCTCAAAGTTGTTTGCATTCGTGGTGGGAAGACGTATGCCACTCCGAAGTTGGAATGCGTTGGGGTGGTCATAGTCTCTTAACAATGGTTGAGGAGGATTCTCTCCCATGTTATCTTCTTCGTTAGCTCCAAAAACCTCTTCCGGATCGGAATCCGAATATACAATGGAAAACTCGGGTGTGCCTTGCAAGAGTCTCCTCACGTTTCTCAAAGTCCTATTTAGCTCTGGATCAACGGGAATAAGCGGTGATTGCTTACTCTTTCGTGTCATGCAAAGTCAAACAAAGCTAAGAAAAACGTTAGCAATGACTATCGCAATTTAAACACACATAAACAAAAATTAAGGTAAGAAAACTACTATACATATACACACATCTAGTCTCATTCAACAATAATACATTCAATGTGACTTTGCCTCCCCGGCAACGGCGCCAAAACTTGATAGGCCGTCGTCGAGCCTACCAAAGATAATAATTCCTATCTTGGTCTCACTAACAATAGTAAGGGTAAGAAAGGGTCGAACCCAAGAGAGGCGTTGAATCAACCACCGAGTACTACCGTTTAAATAAGCTAAACGAATTCAAAATTGGGTTGGTTTTTAGTAACTTCTTCTAACACAATTCAACTAAGCTAAGAGGAGGTTAACAATATTAAGAGGAATCTAGGGCTTGGGTTATACCACTCAACTTCATCACAAATCACAATTAGCATGCAACAATCAAGGTAAATTAATGGGATAAATTAGGGGAAGTCATCTAAAGCACCCAACTACTCTCTCAAGCTAGAGGGATTACTTGAATCATGAATACGACCTACTCTCGTGGTTACATAGCATAAAACAAGTGTTAAAGCATAATCACGATGACATAAACATTCCCTTGACCGGTAATCCCTATTCTCATGGCATTTCGGGTCAATCAAGCATAAGGGAGCTAACTCAAGTTCATCTCTCGATCCTTCGTTGAGAAAGCTTGGATAAATAGTTCTAGCAATGGCCATATACAAGAACTAAGCAATTAAACCACTTAAGCTCAACTAATTAACATCCCACAACAACCAAATTAGCACATGCAACAAGTAATTAGTGACTACATTGAGGGTTTTGCCCAAACCCTAGAATTTAGACTACTCACAACCCATGGGGGTTAAAGCAATTAAAGATTTCAAGCAATTCATGAACAAATTCAAACTAAGGATTAAGCTAATTAACAATCCAAAACATGCAAGAACTAGCAAATAATTAACAACAAAGTAAAGAGAAGTAGAAAAGATGAGTAAGAAATGGTTACTATGAAGCTTCAAGGTGAGCAACAATGGTGGATTTTGTCTTCTACAATGATTGAATTTGAATAATTCCAAGCTAATAATTGAGAACTAACTAATGATTTGAGAATTTAATGTTCTAAGACTACAAACTAAGAGAAAAGCTCTGAAAAACTGCCTCCCCCCTCCTCTTTTTACAAATGAGCTCTAAAGGGGTATTTATATGACCCCCAAATAAAAAGGACGGAGAAAACAAGGAAGGAGTTCGACTGCAGGTCTGCACGGACGTGCCAGATTTGGCACGGACGTGCAAGGCTAAGCACGGCCGTGCCAAGTTTGGCACGGACGTGCAGAGGGGGCAGAATTGAGGCAGAACGTACTGCTAAGAATCGAGCAGTTCCGCACGGACGAGCAGATATTGGCACGGACGTGCAGCTACATCTGCACGGACGTGCTTAATTTGGCACGTCCATGCAGGCCTTGGCAGAATGTTCTGAGTTTCTGGAGCACTTCTGCACGGACGTGCAAAGTCTGGCACGGCCGTGCAGGCCTTGGCAGCTTGCTGAAGCTTTCTGGAACCTCCTGCACGGACGTGCAAGGTCTGGCACGGCCGTGCAGGGTCTTCTAAACCCCTTTTTTTCATCTTTTCTTCTATAATGCTCCTTTCCTTGGCTTCTTTCATCCATCTTCTTGCTTCTAACCTCGGCTTTGTATCCATGGGCTCCATTTGGTCGTTCTTTTGAACCTAGAATCTCAACAAAAACACCAACAACCCGTGAAGCATAGGATACACAAAAATTGCATAATAATAGAGTAAAAATGAACCAAAACGCAATTTATATCAAGTAAACTAGGTTCAAAACACCCTAAAATCGTATCAAATAGCAAGTTATCAATTATCAATATTCATTTTGTTTATAGCACAAGGGATTGAAAAGCTACCCGGATCTCCTAACTTAGGAGGCATTTTGTTCATTATTATAGCACTACAGTGTTCAGTGAGGTTAACAGTTTCTACCCCTTCACAGTTTCTTCTACCACTCAATATATCTTTTAAAAACCTAGCATAGTTAGGCATTTGCTTGATAGCATCAGTGAATGGTATAGAAAGGTGGACTTCTCTCAAGGTCTCTAAAAACTTCCCGAATTGGGCATCTAGCTTATGTCTCACATATTTTTGGGGGTAGGGGAGTCTATGTAATAGGTCGGGTTCATTGGTTTGTGCTCCCACCTGTTCCTTTGGGACCTCATTAATTTTATCTTTTTCTCTGGTCCTCTCATCCTCACTTCCTACAACATTATCAGTGATAGGTGGAGTCACAGGTTGACTCCTAGGGGGTACTACTTCATCGCTCCCCCTCAATGTCTTTCCACTCCTAGTGGTGATAGCATTTACAGAGTTTTTAGGGTCAATACCTTGAGGCGGTAGTTTTGAAACTTCAACCCCATCTTTTATAGCACTAGCCAACTGAGAAATCTGGGTTTCAAGCATCTTATTATGTGTCATCACTTCACTAAACTTTTTATCAGTGGTGCACATAAAAGTGTTGAACATTTTGGCCTGGGACTCCATCATTTCCTCCAAGCTAGATCTCTGTGGTGGTCCATGAGCATAATAATTATCATTTGTAGCTCGGGAACCACGCACATTAGATTGTTGGGGATTTTTATTAGAGTACCCCTTATTATTATTCCAGTTTCCCCTGTTATTAATGCCGTTTCCCCCTTGATTGAATTGCCCTTGGGAATTATGATTCATTTGATTACCCTGTTGGTATTGGTTTTGATTTCCAAAACCACCATGTTGATTATAGGGTCCTTGGGAATTTTGGTCCCTTTGGCCCCTATTTCCCCACTGGTTTTGATAATCAAAATCATTACCTCCCTGATTATAATTGTTCCCTCTTTGATTAGGTGGCAGATATCTATTATTGTCATTCCTAGGTCCGTTATCATAAGACATAGCATTGACCTGTTCATTATTATATCTATTACCATCATTATTATTAGGATCATATGAGGGATCAAAATTACAAGCATTAGTATAATGATCATAAGACCCACAGTTTTCACAGAAAATACATCCTACAGGCATATTAGAAACGGAAGGATTAGGATTCATACCTCTCCCCTTAGATTGGGAGGGAAGATCTTGCAATGGCACAGAATCGAGCTTGGCTTTAATCACTGACATCTCCTTCCCGAGGTTCGTAATTTGTGATGTCAGGTTGCTAATGGCATTGAGGTGGTCCACTGAATAGACCGCTCCTCCACTCTTGTTCACAGCATCTCGCTCGCCGTCTTGCCAATCCATGTGGTGTCGTACCACATCTTCGATAATATCTATGACTTGCTCTTCAGTTTTGTTCATTATTGGGCCACCTGCTCCCGCATCCAAACTGGTCTTCCCTTGAGGACTCAATCCTCCATAGAAAATCTGTAAAACTTGATATGTTGGGATTCCGTGGTGTGGGCACTCTCTTTGGTACTCCTTGTACCTTTCCCATGCTTCATAGATCGACTCCCCACTCCTTTGCCAAAACCCTTGAATCAAGGCTCTAGCATCGGTCGTCTTCTTTTGAGAATAGAATCTTCCCAAAAATGATGTCGTGACATCATCCCAAGTGTGTAGAGAGTTCGGCTTCACCTCCTTCTCTAACCATTCGAGAGCTCTCCCAATAAGTGAAAAGGGGAAAAGCTTCAATCTCACGAACTCTTGATTCACCCCATTAACCTTGATGGTATTGCAGTACTTCTCAAATTCGTTCAAATGAACCAAAGGGCTCTCATGCTTGGCACCACTAAACTGCCTTCTCTCGATGAGGGTGATCATAGCTGGGCGGATCTCAAAATCATTGGCCTCAGTAGTGGGTGGAGCAATCCCACTTGAAGCTCTATACGCCCCAGGAGTTCCCAACTTCTTAAGGGGTCGTGGTGCTGGCCGATTGGGTTGGCGCGGTATGTCTGCCATTGGAACCTGTTGTGTGTTGTGTTCCTTTCCTTGAGAATTTGATGACGTCAATCGAGATTTACGATTGCTCTTCAAAGTTCTTTCGATTTCTGGATCGAAGGGTATTAATTCTCTCTGTTTAGACCTGCGCATACACACTAATCAAACCAATTAAATAGCAGGGCTACAAGTGTAGCCAAAAGGGAAAAATCTTTTTGTGCTTTTTTATAATGAACTAGACTCAAGAAATCAAAAAGCAATTAACAAACACCGTCCCCGGCAACGGCGCCATTTTGACAAGGGTTAAATCGGTCGCTACAATCTAACTCTCAATCAAACAATACTTATACGAACACTCTATAACCAAGTACAATGGCAAATAAAGGTTCGGTCCACGAGGAACGAGAGTAATTGCAAATCAATGTTAAACCTAAGCTAGTTCGAAATCAATGGAAAATGGTGTTCTAAAATACTACTAATAAGATGGAATAAATCAATAAACTAAGACACTAGGGAGAACGGGAATCCGCCTAACCATTGGTAACTAAGCAACAAGGAATCACAGAGACAAACGGGATATGCAAAGACTATAAGTCTGATCAATATCATGTGATAGGAAGACAACGGGCAATACTAAGCTTGGATTTCTCATGCACTTAACATTACTAGATACATAATCAAACCACATTCAATAATGAAATACTCAATTCACAATCTCTTGTTCAAATCAAGAATATCATGCAATCAAATTCAAGATTCTAGGTTAGCTACTCCTATTATAATGAATTAACATGCAATCGCATATAATCAATTTAATCACAATCCGTTTATCAAAATCAATCCTCAATTACATAGATTACCTAGGCCGGGTTTCATCCCGAAACCCTAGCTAGGAGACTACTCACACATATTCATAATCAAAGCAATAATGAATTCCAAAAGCATAATAGATATAAACATGAATTCTGATTAAGGAATAATAAAGCTTGATTAATAAACAAGAATGAATAATACCAATTGTATTGATGCGAATCAATGGAAAAGTTCAGAACTTTGATATCCGTCGTCAATGAATAATACAAAGAATCTTCGCAAATCTTGCTTCAAATCAATCCAAGAAAACTAAAATCTCTAGGAAATTCTCTAAGAAAACTAATGAATCTCTAATACTAAGAACGTTCTCCAATAACTCTCTACAAAGGCTCTCAAAACTATCTCTAAAAACTGTCTCTTAACCCTTACAATCGGGCTATATATATATATATATATATGTTTTAAATCGGAAAGTAAATCGCAGGCTGCCCTTCGTGAATCGGCACGGCCGTGCTGGAAGTGGCACGGCCGTGCAAGCATGGCAGTAGCTGATCCGCAATATCTTCAATTATGGCACGGCCGTGCTGAATTTGGCACGGTCGTGCTAATGCCTGGCACGGCCGTGCTGAATCTGGCACGGCCGTGCTAATGCCTGGCACGGCCGTGCTGAATCTGGCACGGCCGTGCTGAAAATTGGCTTGGCACGGCCGTGCTAATGCCTGGCACGGCCGTGCTGAATCTGGCACGGCCGTGCAGCATAGGCAGGAAGGTTGCAGGCACTTTGGTCTTCTTAAAACAGTCACAACTTCTTATCCAGAGCTCCGTTTGAGGCGTGCAATATATCGTTGGAAAGCTCTTCAAGTCTACTTTCGAATGCAATTAGAATCACTCCATTATCATTTGTATACAGAAAGTTGTGAGCAAAATAGTGAACAGGTGTCATATTTGTGAACTGTTCTGCCTTGCCTGCTACTTAACTTGCCTTTCAAGGCCTTGAGAACCGCAGCAAAGCCTTAGCTTGGTGGACTAGGATCGATAATAGCCTGATTACGCACCAATGGTTCGGGACTCGACATAACTTGGTCAACTATACCTGTTAACACACCAAAAACAGACCGAAACCCGTGAAGCACGTAATATGAAGGAAACGAGTGTAACAAGGCAATAAACGACCAAAACGGGCCTAAATACATCCAAAATCACCCATTTATATGCCTTAAAGCGCGCCCTAATGTGCGCTTGTCACAATGGTGGTGTCATAATTTGTCTATATGTAGATGACATGTTGATCTTTGGAACTAGTTTGTCACAAGTTGAGTTGACAAAGGCTTTCCTTAGCTCAAAATTTTCCATGAAAGATATGGGAGAAGCGGATGTCATCTTGGGAATAATAATAAAGAGGGAACAAGGCAAGTTGATTTTGACACAATCTCATTATATTGAGAAGGTGCTCAAAAAGTTTAATGTTGAGGACCATTCAACATCTCTTTATTCAACTCCTATGGGTCCTAGCATTAAATTATTGCCTAATGAAGGTAATGCAATTTCACAATTGGAGTATGCTAGAGTTATAGGATGTTTGATGTATGCCATGACAAGTACAAGACCGGATATTGCATTTGCGGTAGGTCAATTGAGTAGATATACTAGTAATCCTAGTATGCAACATTGGCAAGCAATTCGCCGTCTGTTGAAGTACTTGATGAAAACCATAAATTATGGTTTGTGTTATAGCGGGTTTCCTTCGGTTGTAGAGGGATACTCGGATGCAAGTTGGATCTCTAATAAAGATCATTCATCCACAAGTGGATGGGTATTCCTATATGGAGGAGGTGCCATTTCATGGGCTTCCAAGAAACAAACTTGCATTGCGGACTCCACAATGACATCGGAGTTCATTGCATTGCATTCAGCTGGTAAAGAAGTTGAATGGTTGAAGGATTTAATGCATGAGATACCCTTGTTGCCAAAACCGATATCACCAATAGCAATACATTGTGATAACAATGCAACTTTGGCTAAGGCATATAGCCAAGTTTACAATGGTAAGTCAAGGCACATTGGAGTTCGTCATAGCTTCATACAAGGACTTATCAAGGATAGTGTCATTACTATTGATTATGTTCGAACAAATGTTAATCTCGCCGATTGCTTTACTAAGGCGTTGGCTAGAGATGTAAATAAAAGGATGGCAATCGGTTTAGGATTGGAGCCCTAAATAATTACAAATTTGGGAATCTCAACTTGACGCCCAATAAGACGTTGGGTCTCAAGTTCAACGAGATCAATTTCCTTATTTGATAATTGGGAACTTGTTTTTTTTCCATCCTAGGTAAGTTCCGGATTCTCTGTGATGTATAAGAGGTTGCTTCGCTTAATAGATTTCCTAATATAATGCTTTATCACAGGAGCATGGTCTTTGGAAGTCTACCTATGTAAGTACGAGGTGTAGCCGCTTCAAGAAGCTAATTTAGGCATAGCTTTGATGTACTTATGAATAGATATGGACTCATGGCTTAAAGTGTCAAGTATAAAATGTATTCAAGTAATAGACTTTATGTGTGTAGTATCTTCAGGTCTCCAATAAGTGTCGAATTTGGTTCAATTGTTTAGCAACACCAAATGGATACGGATTCTTGGAATGTGTACTACACTAAGTGGGAGTTCAAGTCTAAGTACACTCTCATTTATGCATAGAGTTGTTTTGTGATGATGATGTTTTTGCAATGAGTCTTGTATAATACTCTAAATGGGGGAGGATTGTAGAATTATTTAGAGTATTAAGACTAATTTCATGTTATTTAATTAATTTACTTAGGTTAAGGTGTTATATTATTAATTAAATAAATAATTAAAGCAATTAATCATTCATAATTGATTAGTAAGTTTCAATGCTTTGTGTCATTTGGCTTGTATTGCCAAAACAATACTAGCAAGTTTCATTGCATTGTTTGGTGCCAAAACAATACTAGTAAGTTACATTGCATTGTTTGGTGCCAAAACAATATTAGTAAGTTTCATTGCATTGTTTGGTGCCAAAACATATTAGTAAGTTACATTGCATTGTTTGGTGCCAAAACAATACTAGTAAGTTACATTGCATTGTTTGGCTTTGGTATTATGCTTTATATATATGTTTAATAACATATGATGTAAAAAATTCTTCTTCTTGAATACGTTTGCAAGTTACCAATATTTTCATCATCACAAATACAAACCACTTGAATCATTGTGATTACAATTTGACTACAACAAATTGTAATTGTTCTGTTTTATCTCCTAAGTGAATTTTTCGTGAAACCCGGTTGTAGTATTAGGGTCGAAATTACACTTTTGGGAAAGTGATTTCGTTCACGACTCGGATAAATTTCTCTGTTTTCATTTCTATATTTCTTTGTAATTTCCCTTGTTTACTATTATCCCCAACAGTTTTCAGAGGTGTTTGTGGGGAATGATTTACGAGTTAAATTGTGCAAGGTTGGGTTGTAGTGTAATGGCAAATGTGGAGAGCAATTCGGATAAAAACATTGATCTAAATGAGGTGTTTAAGGATTGTGGAGAAGAAGAGTATGGAATAGCAAACGACCCGGAAGTGGAAATGACCTTCGTATCAGGAGAAAGGTATGCCCAATTTTGCCATGACTATGCTTTCAAAAAGGGTTTCATGTTCTTCACTGAAACTAGCAAACTAATGGATCAGTACAAGAACGAAGGTGTTACTCGAACAGGGGTGGGGAAGTATGAGGCAATGTACCATATGATATAAGATTTAAACGTAGTGTGTGACCTGGATGTTGCCCCGGGATGTTACTTTGAGTAATTTCTTTTTTTTTTAATAAAGTGTTTGATTTTTTTAGTATTAATACGTACTTTAGAATATAATGTTAAATATCAAAGAGAATATACAATGAGTAGTATGAGTCTCTTTTGTTTTTAGTGTGGATGTTATTTTTAATTATACATTTAAATACATTTATATGGATGAATAGACCATAAATTATCACTAGTTAAGATGGTAAGACATGTGGTATTCATTCCATGAGTTTGGGAGTTCAAACCTCATTATTTAGGAACACTTTTTAAAATATAAGTATAAATGGGAGGGTGTAAACAGACTAAAGGGTAATTCTTGTTGTCTTTTCTGCTAAATTGTGGAATTAAGCGTTTTCTAGTAATATTATGTACAGTTCTTAATTCAGTAATGCAATTCTTATAACATCTTTTTCACATTTATAACAATTTGATATTGATGTCTATACTGATACCACAACTAAGAATTTGATATGAATATTGTTTGTAAGACTTCTATTGCAAATCCATTTTTGATACTAAAATAATACAAATGATGAATTACAAAATATTTTCAAACCAATTTCAATACTACAACAATACACCTGGTCTCCGTCGTCCTGTTCCGCGCGCTCACCCCCGCCGTACTTTGCCTTTGATTTCACCCTCAATTATATTGTTGGCAATCATCGTATGGACCACATCACTCTCTGATTTCGCCGACCATCTAAACCACATCACTCTCTGATTTCGCCGACCATCGTCCCTTCCTTTCCTCTCAACCACCTTACTCACCTTAAAGCCACCATCGTCACCCCTCCATGGTGTCTTCTCGCAAATCCTCCAACATCATTCACCGCCATAAATACAATTAAATTCAACAAATTTAAATTTCAAAAAATTTCGTTTGCAAAATTTTCAACCGAAATTTCTAAACTATTCATGCGGGACCAAATAGGTCAGCTTTACTCAGCCAATAAAAAGCTTTGTCAATGTGTATCCTTTCCGTTTACTACATATAATTACCAGAGGTAAATATCAATATCCGGCTAATCGCCTAACAGTTAGACACGTAGCAAGGGGGTGAAATGCCGTTAGTGCCCTCGACGTAGACTACAGTTTTCTCATCAAGGGCATGTCAGTCACCTAGCACCATGACGTTTGAGTAACTAGTTAGGGAAATAGACTTTTTTCAAAATGAACACTCCTAGCCGGCCAGAAGACACAATATACCGTGCTATAGATAAGCAGCATAATTTACATCACAGGCAGTATGCTTAAAGTAACTTTTACGAGGTTATAATGGTACCGACAGCAAAACCGCAGGGATAAAACGGTGCCATGAAGACAGACAGCAAATATGGCCATATGGATAATTCATAGTGGGCAGTCTAGACACTCTATAGTCTATACACACTTGAATGTATTGCAGGAAATGCAGTTTCATAGCCTGACGGCAACAATACTGCAGCATTGCAGAGTAATTATTAGAACAGCTATCATTCTTTGGTCAATACCAAAGCCATTTTATTAAATTCAGCAAACAAAATAAGTTATCCTTAGCATATCAGGACTTACTTAAAGGGTAACATTTGATTAGCTAATATGAACCTCACAAGCAGTATGATTAATAATGATGCAGTGGCATATGCCAAGAAGTACTTAAAACTTGATAACAACTGACGAATATAACAAATTAATCGTGGTAGTTAGTTGTTGAAATTAATAGTATTTACATGCACGATGTTGAATTCAAAGAAAATTATGCACTCCATGATTTATTGAGATACTAATAAATTCATGACCATAAGCAGTGAAATAAACACCTTTTCTACATTCGTAAGCAGCGAAACAAGCACCTTTATTTTCCACATTCCTTTCAAGCGTTCGTCCTATAAATTCCACTAACGTTGTTCCACTTCTCACCTTCACAAGCTACAAAGGAAAAAAAAGAAAAAACTAGTTCAGTTGATATCATCTAGGCTATCAGGCAACAATATTGCAGCATAATCCATTGTCAACAAGCTGTAATACATCCATATAAGAAAAAATGAAATCAAAGTTGCAAATAAAAACAGAAAGAGGCAACCTGCAGGAAAATGATGGATTCGAACCGGTATCTCCTACCGGACAATACTTCAACAGCAAAAAACTGTCAGTTTGCATCCTTGCAGTTCTGGAATCTGAAGTTCCCGTTGATGACTCATGTGCAATTCCACAACTACGAGATGTTTTCCTTCCCATTAACCCCAGATTTTCTTCTATAATGGTAATAAATATAATTCATATCTTCTTTTAGTTTTCACTTCTACTTTAAAAAGCTACTCTCACCTTAGCAAATAGCAGTGTTACTGACTAGCTAAATTACTTCAAGCAGGTAACTGACAAGAACGGTGTAAAGCAATGGAAAAAATTAGAAGTGAACCTTCAAGATCACCTTATTATTCCCAGCTTCCCAGAGGACCTATCAGTTGAATCATACGACGAATACTTCGACGAATATCTGACAAAAACTAGTTCAGATTTATTGCCACAAAATAGGCCTTTATGGGAAGTTCACATATTCAAGTACCCAACAAGCAAAGCAGCTGGTCATATAATCTTCAAGCTTCACCATGCACTTGGTGACGGCTACTCTTTGATGGGAGCACTTCTTTCTTGTGTCAAAAGAGCAGATAATCCTTCTCTTCCATTAACTTTTCCTACAACTCGATCAAGCTTAACAAACAAGAGCAACTCGACGAGAATTATCGACTGGGTGCCACAAACTATATCTGCAATCTTCAAAGGAGCCTATGATTTTGGATGGAGTTTTCTGAAAAGCACTTACAATCCAGATGATAAGACACCCATCAGGTCCGGAAAGAGTCAGGGTTTCCAACCAACCAAAATCTCTACTATTGAACTATCCCTAGACCACATTAAACTAATCAAAGCAAGAGTAGGAACGGTACGTTATCCTTTCTATTTCTTCTTGCTTTTTTTTATATTATAATTAAAACGGTTTAAAAATAATAATAGTAATTATAATTTTTATTTAGTAAATGCGATTCATATCAGTAAAAATTACTCGTACTAACAAAACAAAACTAATACAGCAATAAATCAGAAAAATATACTTTAATCGTAATAAATGACTCTCAATCAGTAAAATTAGTTTGTAATAAATACTCCGTATATATAGTTTCAGTCCGAGAAATATGGTAAAGGCCGTATTTAGCTGGTTTTTTGGACGCCTAATTAGCATTATTATACGGAGGCATAAATTCTTTCCAAAACTTGGATACTGCATCCTAAACTTTAGAACAAAAATTTATGATCCCACCATAAAGGCATAAAATCCCATAAAACAACCACCAAATATGAACTACCTTGTGTCCATGTGGTCCAAATGAAAATAGATTTAGGCCAATTAGCCTTAGAAAACATGAATTCTTATACTAAAAGTAGTTGCAGACAAACAATTCTTTTCAAGAAACGTAGTACTTGAGCTCCCTCTATTTATTTCAATCCAGTATTCATCAATGTTTCACAAAAGCAAGATCACCCAATATTTTAGGATTGTTTCTATAATGATTGGCATAAATGGAACACCCTTACTCTCTTCTTGGCCACATATAGAAAAGGTTCTCGTCACCTTATTATCACCTTATTATGAAAAAATAAGCCTAAGATAGGTTATATTTGGTAAAATAAGGGTACTTAATCAATTCACAAGCATAATAAGTGCTAATAGTTTTAATTAATTTAAGTTCATGACCTTCATGATCAGTAAGTTCAAAAAACCATGGATTTCATTTGATGATGTGATTTCTAATTTTTTATCCTCTGGTACGGTATAATTACAGCTTTTAATAACATCATCCTACAAAAGAAAACTTTTATGCTCCTACCACTATCAGAACACAAAACAAATATTAAGAGGTACTCGTACTCCCACCATCCCATTATTAAGTGTTCATTTCTCATATTTCACAGGAATTATGGAAGGTGGACGGAGTATGTAATATTCTTAAAAGTAGAGGAATTTCATATTCAAAGGAGGGGGAAAAAAAACAATATCATTAATGAAATTTTGGAAATAGAGTATTTAATATGGGAAAGGTATATAAACATGTAATGACACAAAACTTGAGATAATATAATATAGAAAAGGTAAAAAAAAGTAAATAAGTAATAGTATTGCGATATAATTATTGTGATGTTTTTGGAAATAGGCACTTAAGTTTGGGGCATCCAATTAGGAATACAACCACTTAATAATGGGGATGGAGAGAGTACATTAGGATCATTGAGTGGAAAGGCAAGGATTGAAAACTGAATCATTGTGCTTTCAAAGACTTGACTCATGGCTTTATTTGTCATCGTGTTGGAAAGAATCAATTTCAGACACATGTACAGCAAGAAAATTTTACACCTACATGCCAACCTCTTTAACTCGTAACTAAAGCAATTTGAAAGCCACCCTGCATCTCCGCAGAATCTAAATTAACCCCCAGCTAAATACAGGTACACAACCTGATCAGCACATATTCCATCTTAATCACCAAGCACAACTTTAGCCAGAGGCTTTGCTGAGAGAACTGAAGGAGTTAACAAACTATTGAAGCAACAAAAAAAGCATCAGTATTGATTCTGTTCTTTTTACTCCTGCAGACAATCAATGACATTCTTGCAGGCATAGCTTTCCATGGGATTCGAGTATACATGCAAGAAATTGACCCAGAATCCAACATTTCACAATCTACAGCTTTGGTGCTGCTCAACACTAGGAACATCACAAGATATACTTCAGTTAAGGAAATGAAAACGGCACATACCAAGATGTGGGGGAACCAATTTGCATTTCTGCATGTAGCAATCCCTGAACTGATTGACGATAATTCCTCCAACCCCCTTGATTTTGTCTATAAAACACAGCAACAGATTGCGAGACTCAGAAATTCACCAGCAGTTTATCTCACAGCTCAGTGCCTAGAGATTGCAAGGAAATGCAAAGGACCTGAGGTACATGAATCTAATGATCATATTTCTTTATGCACATGCTGTCTTCTTTTGAGTTTTCGATTTTTAATTAGACTTCAGAATGCCTTAGATCAAGATAATAGTGTACTTGCCTTAATAGAAATTCTCTTGGTGAGCAAACAAGCTTCAGTCACAGGTGAATATGATTCAGAGACGTTCCCACATCAATGAACTTTTTTTGAATCAACATACATGAAGTGAAACGTTTATCTCCGTCTCCGTTTACCTATATTTGAAAATAAGTCCAGATTAAATGCACGTTATTGACGATCAGAAATTTATACATAAGTGATACTGGCTTATCTTAAAATACTGACATAACTATCTTTTAGTACATTTGTATTAGTCTTATGTAAGCATATAGCATAAAGAACAATCTTATCATCATACTTATTGAAACTAAGCAGCTCTGAGTATTGGTGTGGACAGCATAAATTTGAGGACACTAGACTTATTACAGATTTCTAAAACCCAACAGAACCAGTCCGATAACTTCCCTTTGTATACTTAATCAATTAAGCTTGTATATTAGAATGGCAGTTTGTTGATTGACTATACTAATAAAAAGAAAGACTAATAAACAAAAACAAAATACATTCTGATTCAGGCAGCAGCTGAACTTATCTACAATACAATGAATAAATCAAGCATGGGAATGACAAACATGATAGGTCCAATTGAAAAAGTGGCCTTGGTTGACCATCCTGTCAAAGGCATATACTTCATGGTTTGCGGCACTCCTAAGGTAAGGGTTTGTAATACTTCTGTCCTTCACTTAAAGTATAATACTATATTGATTGGTCTATGTCACTTTGGTAATGCAAACCTTAAACATCATTTCCTAAACATTTGTCAGTTAAGTTGCTTGATCGATCTTATGTCAACCTCAATTCAACTACAAATTGCTAAATTCTTCATGTAGATTATCAGTTTTCAGAATTAGAATAGATTTACTGCTTTAGTTAACTCTTGACCCTTCATCCACCACTAACAATTACATTGCGGACTTGCAGAGCCTAGTAATAACAATCATGAGTTATATGCAAACTGTGAGGATCGGAGTAGGAGTTGAAAAGGGCCTCATAGACTCACAGAAGCTGACCTCATGCATCAAGAATGCTTTTGATCTGGTGTACGAGGCAGCCTCAAAGAGCCAATAAAAAAAAAAACCTTCAAACAACAGAAAGCTTATCCTCAAGGTGCTGAATTGGAAATGATGCAACTCACCTCAAATATATGACATTTCAGTTAGCTCAAGCCTTGCAATTCTTAACTCTATTCATCAGCAATTACTATGTCTATTATAGTGGCATTTGGATCAAAAAAAAAAAGGGTTCACGGCTATATATATGTAAACTCTCCTTAAATTAGTGTGGCATTATGGGTAATATATTATTGTCATAAATGACAACATCTTCTCTATAGATTTATGATAATATACATCTCAGAAGAGGAACTGTAATAGCATGTTGGATAATAACATGAAATCGTCAATGTTATATGCTATTCCAACCTTGTTCTTGTATACTATTGTGCTCAAACATTGTCAGCTTAGACCAGGATTATCTCTCATCACATCTTTGTGAAACTATTAAACGTACAAAAGCTCCATAATAATCTCATGAAAATATCGTAAGGCGATATCTAGTGGTGATAACTTCGTATTATGATCCAATTTGTGTAAGGTTACAAAGTTTGGGTGACTGATCAATGTCAAATGTGGCTCAACTACCCTCAAAAGAAAGTAGCACCATTGTTAAAATTCCAATTAAAATCTAGGAATTTTAATATCCTATAATTATAAGAAATGTGTTGTGTTATGCCTTGAATTCTATGATAATTTGGCATTGCAAACAAAGCCTAAGTATTCTGATTTCTTCTAGAAGTATAGAGCTGTCACAGGAAGAAAATAACTCATCAATTTAAAGTAAAGTCTTGCTTGAAGTTTAATATGGGTATTTAACACCCCTGCATTTTATTTCCCACAAGATTGAAGTCTTTCAACATTGGTAGCTCAGATATGACTTTGAGGGCATAAAGCATATTTCATTAACTCTGCCTATTGACTTCTAAACCCCAATCATAGAAGGGTAAAAGATACTTACACCCTTAAGCACCTACAGTTGGGAGGATTCGACTTCGTGGACATTAAGGTTACAAGATGAATCCTCAACCAACTACATCAAGTCTTGCAAACTTGTAAACCACAAAAGGGTACCTTTTTACTGTGAGTTACAGAGCAACAGATAGAGTGAAAGAATTATGCAGTTGACTCTCCTTGCATATTGAGAGTTTGAGCCATATATTTTGTACACATTCAATCGTGTATATTTATCTACAGAAAACTATGGGCTAATACAATTGTCCCTCCTCGCCAGGTGGATGTAGGTCATGTTGACTTAATCACATAAATCCGATAGTTACTAATTTTCATATTTTCTCTTCATTTTCAAAATTATTTCTAATATTTTCTGTTCATTCTCAAAATCATTTCTAATATTTTCCATTTGTTGTTCAAGTTCAACTAAAACCAAATAATCTAAATCCTGGCATAAAAAAAATTGCTATAATTCTATGCTCGAGTTGTTTCAAGGTGTCTAATGCTACTTGAATAGAAAATATTGAAATATTCAGGTCTTGATATGATTCGAATACCAACAATCCAACATCATTAGGTTAATACTCTGTAAACTAAATATTAAAATCATAATCCAAATTCTAGAATTGGATTTCCAGCATTACAATTAGCAACAACAGTAGAGATTAATTTCAGCATTAAGTTATTAACATGTACGATTACAATCAGTTAGGTAATTAATTAAGAACTTAAGAACCTAACATCAATATCGCAAAAAATTCCAATAAATTCATGTAAAAAATAAAGAATTTGCATGCTCACAATATTTTTTTCATACTGGATTCTGGAAATTTAGGTTTAAAATCTCCATACCAAATTCGCCAACAATCAGCTTCTCTTCCCAAGTGCCCAGATAACATTGGTCTGAAATGCTCTCGTTTTACTATAATTGGGGAAATTTAGGATTTTACACGTAATCATAATCTCCTAGGCTCAAATTCTTTCAACAAATTCATTTTTTTTGGAAAGGTTCTCGTGTACTTGGTACGAATTTTTTACAATCGTGTTATTGTCGTTTTTTGTACTACCAGAGTATCGGAGATTCGGAGTATTGACTATTTACGTGCCCCATTTTGAGTCTTTGACTGGCCGCACACTTATCGATGCATAATTTTGATTAATGATATACTACGTATTTAATTAAAAAAAGTATTTAATTAGGAAAAAGATAAGAGCGGCATATAAGAAGCTTAAAATGAAAAAAAATTGACAATAAATAAACATTTATTACACTGATTTACTCGTGAATTGTCAATAAATTTTCAATTTAATACTAAAAAAGGAAGTATATTAAATGCTTGTAGGGCTGCATATAGCATTATCCATTTAATTATCAATAAGTATGAATTATAAAAAATTAATAATTTTAAACTTTGGGATGATTCTAACGAGTATTTATTGGTTATATTTTGTCTTACTTATAAAACACAAACAATGGTCAAAGTAGTGCATATGAATAGTGTCAAAGTCAAAATGGGACACTTAAATAAAAACGGAGGGAGTATATATCAAATGTTATTGTAACTCTGATATGTTGTTGGACTTGTCTACCTGAGTCCATGTAGACTGGACATTCGGGCCGAGTGTAGATCAGGTCATTTCAGGTCTAATATGCATTTGGGTCGGGTCAAATTGTGTATTGACTATCAAATAAATTCGGTTCATAGATAATTTGATGGGTGTCTAGTTAAAACTTCGAGTCAAGTTCAGGCCGGTTCAAGTAGGGTCAGGTCAAGACTTCGGGACAAGTTCTAACTGGATCATTTTTAAGTCAAATTGAGTTCTGGACTTCTGGTCTAGACTTCGAGTCAAGTTTGAATTGGGTCATTCAGGTATTTGAGTATTTCGGATAAAATCATTTCAAGTATTAGGCAATATCGCTTCAAGTCACATTGGGTATTGGGTCTTTATGGGCCACATTGGGTATTGAGTCTGTATGGATCAATAATTCATGTATCAAGTAACTTTCAAGCCACGTAAAATTGGATATCGGGTAAAATGGATCAGGTCACTTCGAGCATCAAGTCAAAAGTGGCTCCAATTCAGGTTGGGTCGGGCCGCATTTCAGGTCCATATCATGTTACAAGTCAAGTAATTCGGGTCATATAATCGGCTATAACCTATGAGTCAGTTTTCCATGTCTAACCCATGCATATTTTCAAGTATAAACTTTTCATTATTTCAATAATATAAAAGTTCAACCATATCAAATTAAACCATTTTAAATGAGATTTGATCTTAACATATAAAGTTCATTATGAATAACCTTTTAGATTTTAAGGTGAACAAAATTTTATAAAATAAGGTGAACGGAAAAAAGCCTTAAAACCCACCATTGAAGAAAAGAAGGGTAAGTTCAAGTTACAGACATACTGACATAGTACAAGGTAATTACAATTTATTTCAAATCGGCTTACAAAACAATTGTAATTAATTTGAGATCGAAAATCTACATACATATCCATGTTACACCTTCAAAATTGAACAAAATGCAAAATGATTACAAAATCAAAAGAAAAAAGGGTTGAAGTGTCTTCTGTACAACATAAATATAGGACTCCCTACCCAATTTATAACATTTAAAGAATAAAAATCCAGAAATTTTATTATCTTCAAACCTCTGTATACTCAATATTTCTTCAACAAGCTCCTCATATGAATATAGCACCAGGTTTTCGTCAATGATTTTTTCCGCCTCCAACCATCAAAATACTTTCCGATCACCCTTTTGTAGCTAGGCCTTTGTTGCACCATCTTCCAGTACTCAGCAATGTTTGGCCTAGTGTTAATGTACTCATTTTCTAATCTTAGGAGAACCAAACGAGCTAATATTGGGATGAGCATAACATCTGCCATGGTGAACTCTTCTCCGGCTAAGTAAGAAGTATTGCTCAATTGTGTTTCTATTTCATCAAGAAGCCTAACCAAATGTTGTTCACTCCTCCTTATGACCTCTGGATCTTTCAACTTCTCTTCTGTATCATATTCATTTCTGAGCCTAAGGTGATAGGCACTTGCAAGATCAGGAAACTCTGACATCCTAGCAATAATCACCTGCCTTATGAATTTTGAAACATATAGCCGGTGTTTCTCAGGGACATGAGAGAGCGTGAAATATTTGGGATTCCACTCTTGGATTTTGTGCATCCATTCAAGGACTTCTCTGCTGCTGAGCTTAATGCCATCTCCGACTGAAGTGACAGCTGCTATCCTTTCTATGTACCTGCAATCCAAAGGAGAGTTCCATGGAATCAACTTTCCCATCCTTTCAACTCACATTATTATTTTTGCCAATATTTAAATTTAAAGTAAAAGTTAAAAGTTGCAAGCGAACTTTATGTCTAAAGTAACAGGATTTTTAATCATTAATCATCAGCCAAATACGAGTGCATATCAGCGCATAGCACCTATTGACAAACAAAGTGTATAGGAGGGTAGAAGCGTAATTTACCAGGCATTAGAAAACTTGAATATTCCACTTAACTGTGCTAGTGGTATATTTAATACTCCGAAAATGTACCACTGAAATCACATTGGTACATTTAATCAAAGTGGTACGTACATTTTGTAGTTTGAATTGTACCACTAGAAAACCAGTGCCATCCTATACACTTTCTAAGCACATAGGTGCTATACGCTAATACTTATTCGCCAATTACCATATCAGAAATTCAGAACAGGCTACAGAATCCTATATATCAACACAATACTATAAATTTTTTCCACAAGTGAAAGAAAATGTCTTCTAGGACACGTGAATACATGCAACTTTCTGATGGGCTGTATTCCAACTTGGATTACGACAATTTCAAATATTTCACTAAAAATTTGTAAAGGTAGCAGGCCTACCTTAATGATCAAGGGTTAAATGGATACTGTCCTTTTGCAAGACTTAAAAGAGCTTCTTTACAATTGTATAGGAAAAGCAATACAAATGTGACCACCCCCTACCTCATAAGTGAGAACCTCTGTAGAGTCATTAAGGTGATGGTACATTTGAGTATTTGACATCTACAACTTCCTTGAATAACAACAGATAGACATCCAAAACTGAATACCCTGAACTAAGGATAGCATAACCGAATTAAGTACACAATCAGCAATAAAAACAAGCATATGTCAAAGACATACTCTCTAACTAATGGAATATACAGTGACGGTGTCTATTGAACTCCATATGAGTGCTTCAAGGATAAAAATTTATGGCTAGAGGTATTGAAAATTGATTGAAAAGTACAGTGGCAAAAGAAATTGCTTACTGTAGTATCTCAATCGTGTTGTAAAGAATGTGAGAACCATTCTGGAACACAGGCAACTTCCCACTCGGGTTCATCCGAAAGAATGATGCATCCATGTTCTTGGCAGTGATAGGATTGATATGATATGATGTATAATCAATTTGATTCTCTTCCAGTGCAAGCCTCACCTTTTGGCTATCCACAGAGAAGGGGTGATGGTACAACTGCATTGTATCATCAATATAAACTCCAAGGATGTAATGTAGGTAGTATCTCAAAACTTATCCGATCAATCAGACACTAGCAAGCTTCCTGTAAAACAGCAAAGGGACAAGCACCACCAAAATAAGAAACAATACACAACTGAAGCGTGTAAATAAGCTTAGGACACAGATTTCTGAGCAGTACACAAAGTCTGATAAGGAACACAATATCGGAAGCAAACACTTTAAAATTGCCATACAGTCATGAGTCCCATAACTAAAGTAAAAACTTCATCCCCCCTCCCCTCCCCTCCCGGCGAATATAATAGGCAATAGACAGCTATACCACATCGATTGTAAGATTCAAGCGAATGGTATAGGCTTTACGGTGAACATTTTAGAGCAATATCTTATTTTCACCATGACCTCATGTTCTCATCCACATAATAATAAAAGCACATCAATCTCAGACTGATACTAAACAGAATCCACAATTAGAAATATTTTTTACATCTCCAAGTCAGCAAACAATGCTAATTGTGTGACAAAATTATAGGATGTTTAATTTTAAGGGTATGTCTAATCCATGAAGCTCACATCGACTCGAAAACCAGCATAATCTCTTATTAAACAGTGAAGACCCTATAGCAAATCAAATTGAAAACTTTCAGCAATATGATATTCTACTTCTATCAATTAGTTACACAACAAGGTAACTTATTTCTTATGCCAATAAAAAGGCATAAGTTCCCCCAATGATACTAGCATCAAGCCTCAATAGCTTATGGCCTTATGTAGCATGCTAGTCTAGACATGAAATTCATCTGATTGAGCAGTATTATTAGAAATTTTATACGTAGTATAAAACTTCACTATATATTAACACTAAAACCCCAAATTAATTCTTCTCAACATTATTAAAAAATAATAATTTAATACAATTCAATCGGAAAAACTACTGAAATTATTCTCATTTCTCAACCAAGCTAAGATATGATCTTAAAAAATAAAACCCAACATATAAATGAAAAACCCAGAAAATTAACAAGTCCAATGATTGAGTATTATGCACAGCTACAACCAAATTATGAAATATAATCTAAATCAACAAGAAAAACCCACATCAAAAATACAGTAATCATATAAAATATCATCAATAACAAGATTAAAGATGAAAATTGGATCATAAGAAAGAAAGGGTATGCTTAAAATTTACCTGAAATGAGTGGAAACTGGAAAGTTTGTAGCTTGACTTTGCTGACGGCTAAAAACAAGAGCATATAATTTATTTTTATTTAATTTATTTCATATACAAGTAATATGGAGGTGTTCAAGTGGGAGAGGAATAAATTAGTGATGAGAAGAAGGTTGGCAGTATCGCTGTCAGTGGGTGGGCCCATTCTCCTTTTTCCCGAGAGGGGAATTTTTGAAAGTAAAGATCGGAGAAAGAACAGGAATTTTGGGAAATTTTGGTTGATTTGTTGTAATTTTAGGACTTTTTTTCAAAATGAGCTTTATTTAGAAATAATTTTGTAAAGTAGACGCGTGGTCAAACTATTTATTAAACTAAGTTTTTGGGGTAAAATGTTGACTCGGTCAGCGTTTTACCCCTTTTTTAAAAAAAAAAACACAAAGTGTAAAACGTTGATTGAACATCTTTGACTTTTTTCCTTTTTAATTTCGTAATTTCTGATATTTAAAATGTTAAATAAAAAAAATAAAAAAATTCAAATACCCTAAATCGCTGATTGAGGCAGCGTTTAATTCAGTACATAAAATGCTGTCTGGGACAGCGTTTTTCCTGCTAGGCTGCAGCAGCCAACAGCCAGCAGCCTCCTCACTCCAAATTTAGCCCCCAACCCTCATTCAGCCACCACCCTCCACCACTCATTCAGCCACCACCCTCCACCATCACCCTCCAACACCACCCCCACCACCAACCCCAACCTCAACCACCATCCCCACCGTCATTCACGATCCCCGACAACCTCCCCACCATCGACCACCACCTTCCGCCACTTTTGCCCACCCTTAGCCATTTCAAACCACTCAAACCACCCCCAACAGCACTACAACCACCATGAACCACCACATGAACCACGATCGGCCATCGCTTCTACCCCGTTTCTCATTATGGAGCCCAAATGTTTTGTGTTTGCTATATATCGGCCTAGAATGATCTGTATGACTGACATAAGTCCAATTTGGACAAATAAGGAAGTTAAACTTCAAACCACACACAGATTCATTCAAAAAAACATTTACTATATTAATAATGTAAATGTTATATACATCAAACTAGAAAATCCGATTAAAACAAATAAATCAGATAATACTATCCTGACTTATTTATTCGGGGTAACGGTTCTTTATCTTGTCTTTCGTCCCTCCGTCTAACACGACGCCGCCTGTAATGAGTAATGGTGGTAAATGGGTCTCGGGGCGGTGGCGGAGTCTGCTGGATGGACGAAGGGTCTTCCTGAGTAGGTGTGGGCGCAGAACTGTGGATGAGGTAATCCTCTACGGCTCTGGGTGACGTAGGATCACCTCCACCACTACTCTGGCCGGCCTCGAACTGTGAGTGGACGGAGTGGCCTCCATGACTGTCCCGCGGGTGGACAAGATAGCCGTGACCATATCTCTGCAAGGTAGCCACGCCTATATCTCGCACCCGCTCGACCTGGGCTCTGGTGGGTCCGTCTGCAAGGGCGCCTGATAGTGCATCAACCATCGCCACCATATCCCGCCTGCAGTAATCATCAATCAGTTAGTTGTAGGATATAGAAATTTCAAAATTGATGAAAATAAGTAAATTAAATAAACTCACATATCCGTTAATTACGTCAAAGGCTGGATGGTAATGTGTGGATGGTGGCGTGTAGCTGGGATTGGTGAAACGCCGTGTAATCCGCCTGTATCAGACCATGTATGGATCGTGAGGATCCATAACGCCCTGGATCGGATCACCGCGATGACGAACTCCAACTGTCGCTGCCATAGGTCAATGTAACGCCCATGCTCCACTGACCAGTTTGTCTCCCCCTTTCCCCGGCGGTCAATGCCATGCAGGCGGATACTAGTGTCACACTACTGGGGGACAGGCTGGCGTAGTCCAAACTGTCGCATGACTCGCTCGGGTAGGTGACTCTCCACAACCTCGAAACAGATCAGGGGGGTCCTGGCACGCCACTCTGCTTGATGATCCAGCAGATGTGCAGGCATGGCATCTACTAAGTCAGCTACATATGGATCCCATGTCATCTGTAATAACACATCAAAATTAACACCATAAATAGTTAGTGCATAGACAATGTACAAATTAAATAAATGTTTACAAATTCCTTTTAAGTTACCACCTAATCCTCGGTGAGTTGGTCAAGGGCGTCTCGGTAATACGGAAGACCCCTCGCCGCATGTGCATGTGTTAGTCTAGGGACCACCCACCTAATACCAAAAAATGTTTTAGTTTGTCAACTAGCAAAATAAATCCGCCATAGTTCTAAAATAATGACAACTGAAACAAACCTGCAACCGTACGCCTCGTCAGGTGTAGGAAGCGGTGGAGCAACGTACGCCTGGTACTGCTCGTCTCGGTCCTGCTTCCCCTAATGATGTACAGCAGGCCTACTTGGTCTGCCTATATGGATGTGCTCCCAAGCCCATAACTGTAATACAAAAATACAAAACTAGGTTAAGTATAAACTAGGTAAGAAATTGCCAAACTAGATTGTTGATATTTAGGTGGGTTACCTGAAGCACAATCAAAGGACCTCCGATCTCGCCAGAACCACGCTGGGATGCTCTACACAGCTAGCGATACAACGTCGCCAAAGAGGCACTACCCCAGCTGTAGCCTCGGATATGATCCTAGTCGTGGTCTAACAGTTGTAGGTAAATAAGCTGCAGATGGCTCCCGCTCTTGTTGCCGAACAACACGCCCGAGATGAGCAGGAACAGGTATGCTCGAGCGTGTCTCTGAACCGTGGCATCATCAGCGTCCGCAGGCAGCGCACGAAAAGTTTTGCGTATCCAACGGGTCCTCAACCTGGAGCCCTTGATCTCGTCGAGACCTGGCTGAACCCCAAGAACCCGAGCTACCAAACTAAGGGGATCGACTAACGCGAGTCCTGTCATAGCACGGCCGTGTATAGGAAGGCGCGTGAGTATCGCTACGTCCCGCAATGTAACGGTCGCCTCCCCAATAGGTAGATGCACTACTAGAAATAGGTCTATTTCCGACGGACATGAATTTCCGTTGGAAAAATTAGAAATTCCGACGGATGTTTTATTCCGTAGGAAATTTCCGACGGAATATTTATCCGTAGGAAAATAAAGGATTTCCGACGGATTATTCCGTCGGAACGTTAAATTTCCAACGGAAAAAAATTCCGTCGGAATCCTCCGACGGATTTTTCCATCGGAATATCAAACTTCCTACGAAAATAAAATCCATCGAAAAATTCCGTGGGAAAATTTATTTTCCGTCGGAATTCAGGTTAAAAAAAAAAAACCAAAAAAAAAAACAAAACCCTACATTTAAAAGCCGGATCTCATTCCTATTTTCTCACTCCTCTATTTCGCCTCTTTTCTCCTTCTCCCTCCTCTCCTCTTTCCCTTCTCTTCTGGTTTCTACTTCTCCCTCCTCTCATCTCCTCGCCCTTCTCCCTCCTCTCATCTCCTCGCCGTTCTCCCTCCTCTTCTCGCCCTCCTCTTCTCGCCCTCCTCTTCTCACGTTTCTCTTCTCTTCTCCTCTCTCTTTCTCTCTCCTCTCCTCGCCCCCCTCTGCTCACCATACGTCACCTCCACCCCTCCTCTTCTAACGTTTCTCTTCTCCTCTCTCATTCTCTCTCCTCTCCTTGCCCTCCTCTTCTCACCGTACGTCACCTCCACCAGCACCGTGCTCACCGTACACCACCACCGTACCACTCTCATTCAAAGTTTATGGTTTTTTTGTTCAAACTCGACCTTGAAAATTCCAGATCTGGAATTTTCATGGTCGAGTTTGACCATTTAAACCTAACAAAGATGAAATTTCAAAAGGTATGTTTATTTTTATTTAGTATTGTGAGTTAATTTTTAATTCATGGGTTTATTTGTGATTTGGTTTTTTTTCCTGGCTTTTGTTTTGAATTTCTGAGTTTGGTTTTGCTGAATTTGATTTTTGTATATTCAATTTTTCTGTTTGAGTTTTAGTTCTGTTATTTTGTTTTTTTTTTTTGATTTTGTATATTCAATTCTGTATTATTTGTTTGCTGATTTTGTTTTTGTATATTCAATTTTGTTTTTTTTTTTATTTTGTTTTGCTGATTTTGCTTATTGGATTTGTTTCCGTTTTTTTTTTTTTTTTTTTATGAATTTTCTTTTTTTTTTATTCTGGGTGGCGGTGGTCTAGGTGAAGGTGGTGGCTGTCCGAATGTGGTTTAGGTGGAGGTGGTTGGGTGGTGTGGGGTTAGGCGTGGTGTGGGTGTGCATGGATGGGTTGGAGGTGGTTAGGCGTGGTGGTGGGTGTGGGTGTGGGCGTGGTGGCTGAAGGTGGTGGTGTTGTTTTTTTTTTAATGCTGTTTCCGACGGATTTGTACCCCGTCGGAAATTTCCGACGGACTTTTCCGGTGGCCGGAACTCCTCTTCCGACGAGAAAATTCCGTCGGAAAACTCCTTTCCAACGGAAAAGGCCGATTTTCCTACAAATGGGTTTACGACAACTTGTTCCGACGGAATTTCCGTCAGAAACGGGGTTTCCGACGGATTCACTACTAGAAATAGGTCTATTTCCGACGGACTGTTTCCGACGGACATGAATTCCGTAGGAAAAATAAATGATTTCCGACGGATTATTTCGTCGGAACGTTAAATTTCCTAGGGAAACAAATCCGTCGGAAACTTCCTACGAATTTTTCCATCGGAATGTCAAACTTCCCACCGAAATTAAATCCGTCGGAACTTTCCGACGGATTATTCCGTCGGAATTCAGGTTTTTTTTTTAAAAAAAAAATTAAATAAAACCTTACATTTAAAACCGGATCTAATTTTCTCACTCCTCCATTCCGCCACTTTTCTCCTTCTTCCTCCTCTCCTCTTTCCCTTCTCCCTCCTCTCATCTCCTCACCCTCCTCGCCGTTCTCCCTCCTCTCATCTCCTCACCCTTCTCCTCTCCTCTTTCCCTTCTCCCTCCTCTCCTCTTTCCCTTCTCCTTCCTTCTCTCTCCTCTCCTCGTCACCTCCGCCCACGAGCACGGTCCTCACCGCCCACCACCACCAACACGTTGCTCACCACACACCACCACCGTGAAATTTATCTCCTCTCATTCAAAGTTTATGGTTTTTTTGTTCAAACTCGACCTTGAAAATTCCAGATCTGGAATTTTCGTGGTCGAGTTTGACCATTTAAACCCAACAAAGATGAAATTTCAAAAAGTATGTTTATTTTTATTTAGTATTGTGAGTTAATTTTGAATTTGTGGGTTTATTTGTGATTCGGTTTTTTTTTTGGCTTTTATTTCTAATTTCTGAGTTTGGTTTTGCTCAATTTAATTTTTGTATATTCAATTTTGTATGATTTTTGCTGATTTTGTTTTTGGATATTCAATTTTGTTTTTTTTTTATGAATTTTCGGTTTTTTTTTTTGCGTGGCGGTGGTCTGGGTGGCGGTGGTCTTGGTTGTGGTGGGGGTGGGCTGGTGTGGTAGGGTGTCTGGGTAAGTTAGAGGGTAGGGGGCAGGGCCGGGGTGGGGTGGGCTTCTGGTGGTGTGGGGGTAAGTCAGGGGGTAGGGGGTGGGGTGGGCTTCTGGTGGTGTGGGGGTAAGTCAGGGGAGTATGGGGCATGGGTGGGGTGGGCTGGTGGTGGTGGGCAGGGGGTAAGTCAGGGGGTAGGGGGTGGCTGGTGGGTGGGGATTTGGATTATGGTGGCAGTGGGTGGGCTGGTGGTGGGGGTGGTGGGTGGGGTTTTTTTTTTTTTTTTTAATAAATTTTCCGACGGAATTTCTGTCGGAATATTCCGACGGATTTAATTTCCATCGGAAATTTCTGACGGACTTTCCGGTACCTGAAAATTCTCTTTCGAGGAAAAAATTCCGTCAAAATTCCGTTGGAAAAGGCCGTTTTCGACGGTAAAGGCCGTTTTTTCCTACAAAAGTGTTTCCGACAACCAGTTCCGACGGAATTTCCGTCGGAAACGGCCTTTTTCGACGGATTTCAGGGTGTTTCCGACGGAATTTCGCCGTCGGAAATGGCCTGTTTTCTAGTAGTGATTTCAGGGTGTTTCCGACGGAATTTTTCCGTCGGAAATGGCCTGTTTTCTAGTAGTGGATGGAAGGAGTGCGTCTCCTGTCTCCATCTCTCCGCGAGCGCAGTGACAAGCGCTCGATCGATCTCTCTGAACGCCATTCGATGAATACCGCCCAAGCCAGCCAACTCAACGTACGGAATAATGCGTGGATCGACAACCCAGTCACCCATGTGTTTGGTAGTGTAGTGCCTGCAAACCAGCATCCTCACTGTATCAACCTGATAAATAACCGTACGACCGTAAATAACTTTAGATACTATATCAATTTAACATGCATACAAGTACATGAACTGACGGATGAAATATTACCGACTGATCCCATATGTCAACGCTCCGATGTTTGTCCTGTAGTGTCAGGATAGAAGGGTCAACAGGTTCGGGTGTCCTATCTTGTCCGTCCATGATATCTGTTCATTAACAACGTTACATACTAATTTTCAACACAATTACTGGATTAGAAATTAAACATGAGCAAAATCCCAAATTAATGGCAACGACAAACGGTAAATTTCAAATGTCAAACTTCAAAATAGAAATGTTCCAAGTAAAAATTACAAATGTTATAAACGTTACAAATTTAGAAACAAAAGCAAGCTAGTATTCTACTACAGCATTCTACAAATACAAAGTTAGGTCCCGGTCGGTTTAGAAGGACACGTTCTCTGGTTGTGACCCTACTAGTGACAGCGGCTGCATTTGCTCGGGGGGCGGTTAGTCTCAGCCATTTCATTGCGTATGCTTTTTGACTTTGGCCGACCTTGTCCTCGTACCATGCTGCAGTCCGGAATGAGTTTAGGGCCGGTGAACTCTGCCCTGGTCATCTCACAGGGGATAGACCAGAACTGTGGTGCATAGGTGTTCGTATAGGCCTCCGAATGCAGCACACGGTCCACCCATGGCCGCTCTGATAGTGAATACTTCGCACAAACTGCTAGAACATAAGAACATGCATGGGAGGTGGAATATCCGTGGTTTGTTGCATGTACACATCCTCAACTGAAAGTTAATATTATGTTTATGACCTCCTTTTCTACCAAGTCGCTTTCCCCTTTCGGTTGTAACTTGATATATATGCAGTCGACGATTATACGCATCCACTTTGTGATATCTTGCTTTTGCGGTGTTCTTCTCCAGAATGACAGTGACCTTGGGGGGGTATGCAAGTCCTTGTTCAGACCTAGCCTCAAAAGATTCCCTTCTTAAAGTGAAGTACCTGTTAACTATGTGGAAAGTTAACTCGACAAGGGACATGATCGGTAGAAACCGAGCTCCCTTCAACACATTGTTAAATGTTTCAGAGAAGTTTGTAGTACATATCTCATATCTACGACCAGCGTCGTGAAACAAAGACCACATAGGAAACGACACCTGGACAATATACTCTATGGCCTTGGTACATGCGTGACCGATCGAACACAGATCAGCTTGCAGTTTTCTTTCTTGCCTTTGGTATGCAACAACCTTGAACATATCTCTCATGTCATTGCTTCACACGTGATTTTTCAAGTTAGAAGCCATGTGGCGAACACAAAACCTGTGATAGACTCGCGGCTTGTTGAAACCAACGTTAGGATCATTAATTGTTGCAATGATCCCAGCATGTCGATCAGATATAACATAGAGGCCATCTCGTTGCGTGACATGAACCCGAATGCAGCCCGGAAACCAAGACCATCTGGAAGTGTTTTCCCCTTCAACCAACGCAAATGCTAGCGGAAATACTTGGAAGCTTGCATCCACACTTGTAGCAACCAAAAATGTTCCTTTATACTTCCCGTACAAGTGCATCCCATCGATACAGATAACAGGCATACAATGTTTAAAACCATCGATACAAGGACCGAAGGCCCAAAACACCCGGTCAAACACTTCCATGTTGCTATAGTAAACACCATCCACCAGAGCTTTGTGTTTCCATACAACAACAGTTCCCGGATTTGACTGTTGGAGTGCTTGTATGAAGTGCGGAAGTCTGCCATAAGAACTCTCCCAATCCCCAAATATTTTAGCTATAGCTTTCTCCTTGGCATACCATGCTCTTCGATACAGAACATCGAAATGAAATTGCTTGGAGATGGAATCCTGTATGAATTCAACTTTCAAGGACGGATCTTTCTGCACAAAGGACTTCACATACTCAGATACTATGGACGAATCCAAGTGTGGGTGATTAGTAGATAGTACTTCAGTGACACAGTTCTCCCGGTGTGGGCCTTTATATGTGACTAGGGTGAAGCCACGCGCGTGCTCACTTGTTTTAGTACCCCGTAACGACCAACCACATTTCTTCTTGCACCGCGGATGAAGGACATTCTCATTCGAGGTCACTGTGGTGTAAAATTGATTTCTCTGTAGAGAATACATCTTCACCATTTCTTGAAGCATTTTCTTACTTTCAAAAAACATGTCCTTCTCAAATTCTCCCCCAGGATCAAACGATGTATGGCTACCCGATTCGGCCCGATACTGATCAACTTCGTAGTTCTCGTTTACCTGACTGAACCAAGGTATGGGAGTTCTAACCACGGCCTCACCAACTTCCATGCGTGCAGGTTCAACATCCATGTTGTCAAGACCATCTTCCTCCTCTCCGCTCTCGGCCTCATCATTTGTTTCAGCATACACATCATACACAGACAATTCATTACTCACAATATTTTCTAGATTTTCAAGATGATTTAGCATAGGTTGAGACGGTGATGCTTGTACATCATCTTGCATAGGTGAAGCTATATGAGAACTAAACGGCATGTGAAATTGATCGTCGTGCAACATTCTACTGAAAGATCCCATCCCATATTCATGATCCCATCCCATATTCATTTGTTGGAATGTCGTGTGAGGGCATTTACAAGGACTCTGTGTTGTAACCGGAAATATATGTTGCTTGTTGTTCTGGCCGAGTACTTTGTTGGGTACATATAGGCACCATTTCTACATATATCTCAGTGGGAACACCTTTCATTGCAACGACGCTCCTCAAAGCTTTCAAATGTCTCCGTAAAAACAGGTAACACTTGGACCCCATTAACAGTCTCAAACCTCATTTTAATGTTCAGTTGAACGTTCATTGGGTTTGAACCAATACTACTATGAACCTCGTTCACCAAATCATTGAAAGTCATGTCTGGTTCAAGTGTTAGTGGTTCCATATTTCCTCCATTATACACAACATTTGGTCAAACAGACAGAATTTCACCTCCCCACTGACATAAAAAAAACTACATTTTGTGCAGCCATATTCTACATATTAACCAAAACACATTTTAGGATAATTGAATTCTAGAGCGAGGTAAAAAAAAGTTGACAAGAGCCATATTAATTGTTCATTTGTTGACAAGAGCCATATTATTTGTTCATTTTGCTGATAAGAGTCTTCTCACCAAATAATCTATGGATAAATTATCAATAATGAAATAAGAGTCTTCTCACCAATAATCTATAGATAAATTATCACATTTTAAACCACACTAATATTATAAATATAATGCCCTTAAATTTCACATAAATGTACCACATTACCATCAACAATTTCATCAACAATGTACCACATTACCATCAATAATTATCAACAATTTACCACATTTTCATTAATAATTAGCAATAATTTGATACAATTTACAACAATTAATCACAATTAAGAGCAATTATCAACATTACACTAATATGAATTTAGGGTTTACCACAAAATTGAGTGAGTGAGTGAGAGAGAGAGAGAGAGAGATAGAGGAATAGCAGCAACAGCGACCGGCGGCAGCAGCAACGGCGACAGCGGCAGCGTCGAGTGCGGTGGTTGAGTGTGAAAGTGTACGGGTCTTCTACCGTTAGTGAGAGAGAGTGAGAGTGAGAATTTGAGTGAAGTGAGAATGAAGCAGCCTGCGAATTCTGCCTGGAACATAATACCCAAGAAACGCTAACTGAGTCAGCGTTTCACTAAAAGGCATTTTTTTTAAATCAAAAATTACGAAATTTAAAAAATAAGTCAAAGAAGTAAAACGCTGCTTCAGCGTTTTACACTTTGTGTTTTTTTTTTTTTTTTTTTTTTTTTTAAAAAAAAATCAGGGGTATTTAGTTTGGTAAATAATTTGGCCACGAATCTACTTTACAAAATAGTTTTGTAATTAGGCTTACTTTGGAAAAAAGTCCGTAATTTTACAAACCCAAGATCTAGTTAAAAGTTGAATGCATGACTCTATTTTAGAGTCGAGGTGATCATTCATGAATTTGGGTAAATGGATCATTGGTATATACTCGGATATCTTGTAAGTTAGATTGGTCTGTTGTCCTATTGATTAGAGAATTTAAGAAACTTCTAATCATTCGATAATATATATTTTCTTCGTTTCTTTACACTTGCAACATTTCCCTAAAATGAAAATGTCACAATAGCTGTAGAAACACTATAAAAGGAAGATTTTTATAATGAAAATTGTATTATTACCTTTATTTAAAGTTCATGGCTCACTTGATTATACTCCTAAGAACCTCTTAACCCCATTTTAAGTATATTATATCATGTAAGGTTCAATTTTTCTTAAATATTGTGATAAAATGTGTGTTGCAACTATAAAGAAACAGAGGAAGTATGTAGTATAGTATAAAAAATATTTTATAGATGGGTAATGCTATATGCAGCCCTAAGAACTATAAGGGCTGCATATAAGCATTTAATATACTTCTTTTTTTAGTACTCGTATTAAGTTGGGAATTTATCGACAATTTACGAGTAAATCGGTGTAATAAATGTTTATTTATTGTCTATTTATTTTCACTTTTAGCTTTTTCACTTTGGGCTGCATATATCTTTTTCCTTATCTTATAATTTTCAATCAAAATGAAAATTCTACTAAGCTACACATTACCAAAATTGATTAATACTCCGTACTACATATACGGGGAGAGTGAAACTCATCCACTACTAAGGATGGCAATACTAAATAGATATCAGCTCCACCCGCTTTAAATAAATGGATGAAAACCCGATTTAAATGGATGAGAAGTTGGTGATGGATCGGATCGAATATGGATGATACTTACTTCACTCGTTAACCATCCACCCATCCGTTTAACATATATAAAAATTTGTATTTATAAATTTTTAGTAATAAAAAATAAAATGTGCAAGAAAATTACTTATGTTTGTGTTGCAAGTTAATTTTTTCAAAGAATACGTTGTTATTATTTTCTTTTTTATTATTAAAATAGAAATTTATTGTATAAATAACCGAAAGTTATAGTTTATGTCGATTTTTTTCACTTTAATTACTCATCTGTTACTCATCCGCTCCACCCGTTTCATCCGCAGATGATGGACGGATGGATGTGGATGGAGCAATTGGAATAATGGATGGATGCGGGTGAAGCTCCACCTGATCCAAATCCGATCCATTGCCATCTTTATCCAATACCCCTTCATTAAATTTCCCTATAAAAATCAAACAATTGGCCAATGGTGCGGAACTCATGAAAGGTGAAAGTTTCACCACCTCACATAATCAATCTTTATGGAAAAAGAAGTTGGATGCGTTAATCGCTTGTTTGATTTTCACAAATATAAGCTTAAAACATCTTTAAAAAATTTAAAACATAAAATCATACTGTTTAAATATTTATTCTATAAAGGAAGTTATATACTTATATGACTAAATTTCTCTAGACTCTAGGTAATTGAATGTTCTAATTGGTATCGATAAGCCTTTACATATTTTTTCAAATTTATAAGTATCTTTGGAAACATATGAATGGAGAAGCCAAATCAAGGCATATTACAGTAATGGATTATGTGAAGTATGACGTGGGTAAGAGCGTCGCCAAAACGCAAATAGCTCAAAATTTCATGTGGGACGGCTGAATGAAAGCAACTTCGAGTACAGCCTCCATTACGGGTGTTTTTTCTTTTTCATGAACTAGTTGGGCCTATTTCTCTAAATGGTCGGTGGTGGTGGGTCTCATTTTCATTACATTAGGTTTAATTACTTGCATAATTACTACTTACTCACTTACGTATATAAATTTAAAAAAAAAAAAAACCATATTCTCCCTCTATTTTTTTAAAAAATAACTCACTTGTATTTATGCGGAGTTTTAGAAGAGTTATTTGCTTTAATATTTTAGTATTAAATTATACAAGTGGGATAAGTGGATGATTAATTTATTTTGATAAAAGTACAATATAGGTCATAAAATAGATAGTATCGATAAGCCTTTACATATTTTTACAGATTTATAAGTATCTATGAGGCATTATTATTATTCACTAACATCATCTCCCTCATCTCACTTAAATATGTGATAACAAACTTACAAACAAGCCGTTAGTTCTTAGGCATAGTAAGTACAAAAGTTTAGATTTTTTTATGATTTCTTAATAGCGTAATGAATATAGGTTGTATAATGAATTTTAAAAAGTCATTCAACTTATATATATAAATGATAATCATGTTAATTTTGGAAATTGAGAACTTAATAGAAAACTATAACCTAAACTTATTTTCCAGCTTGAAAAATTCATTGTTTTCCATCCTATATATACAAACAACATAAAAAAGGAAAATCAAAATCATGTACTTTGTTTGAAAAATGCTTTCAATAAAAACAAATGGAGCCTAAAGAAAAAATGAACAAAGTATAAACTTCTCTAGTACAGGGGCCATCAATTTATTATCTAGCTATTTGGCAGAAACCTCTTTTTATTACTTCACCCGTCCCTAATTTTCACCCTGTTTGACTTTTCACAATCTCCAATATGTGTTTAAAAACGTTGATATCTCAAATTTATACGAGTAAAAAATTTGATATTACTAAAATATACAATGAGATGGATTCAACAAAATTCCACATGACAATTTTATCTCTTATGCATTAACGGGAATTTATATTCAATGTTGTTAAACTTTGACCAAAAATTGGCAATGGGCAAAATATTAGGGACAGGGAGTTTTGGTTTGTGAAAATAATTTTGGGCCATCTTACACAATTAATATCATCAAACAAAGCATAGTGGATAAGATGGTAGATTAGAATTAAACTCTGAAGCCCGACGTAGCAAGGCCTAAATTAAAGCCCTGAAAAGTCAGCCCAGATAAAAGTAGACCTAGCCCAATAGCTGCCTTCTTTAAAAAAAAAACCTATCCCAGCCCAAAGATGATCCGACCCATAAACATTGAATTTGAAACAAATTGCTCAATTTTGATCGAACCGAAATTGACCTAGTCTCAAAATTTTTATGACTAAGAGCGATCTACTCTCATTATATTTTATTTAGCTATTGACCTTAAGTGATTATATCATATTAATGGGTCCAAACACGGCAAACAGATTGAGTTATTTATTATCTGATACGGCTTAATTAAGTTGACTCGTATTAAACCTCATTCAATTGATTCTGTTTCCAATTGGAATGAGAGAGGATATGAATTCTAAAGAGAGCAAACCTAATTAAATATACTCCATTCATGTCATCATATGCATGAAAAGGAGACATACCTACCTTTTACACATCAAAATTTCAGTAATGGTATTCACATGCTAATAATGTTAAGTAGTGACTAACGTAGTAATGTGTGAATGAAATAGCCCAAGGCCCCAAGTAGATGAATGGTGCCAAATATATTGATTACGAAAGCCCTTGATATTTCTCCCAATCTTCAGTAATTGAATTTGAAGCTTGTTATTGTTGCTTTTGTAGCACATAAATCATCTTCAAGTAATAATGATATCATCCGACCCTTTTACAGATTTATTATGCGGCAATGAATTACTGTTGTTTCATTGTATGTTAAAAAAATTCATCCATCTTTTAAAAAAAAGTTCAAATTTCCCTCATTATCGTTTTTGTTATCTAGTAATTAAGGTGAGTTTTGTGACAATTAAATTTAAACTAAACAAATTAAAAGCAACATAATTAATCATAAAAATTACATTTCACTATATGATTATTCCATAACATTTTTCAAACTTCATGTCATATATGATATGTGCTAGGGAAATGATATATACAATATCAAGACTTGTATATAATGAGTTAAAAATAAAAATTTTTATGTTAAGCACAGTCAAACATAGTTGGATTATATGAGAAAAACTCTTTACCAAACAATAAAAACTAACAAGATTCAAAACATTAACAACCTTTAGGGACATTCGACCTAAAAAGGAACAACAAAAAAGGACAAAAGAAGTTTATAAGTTATATATAAAGTACGTCTCTTGCCATGTTTTATTATGTTACGCCATGCATAAGTAACGTAGGGCTTATTTGTTATCTGAAAATTATGATGATACCGAACTGGTACTTAGTAAAAACTTTTGGTAATTTATGTACTAGCGTAATAATTTTACCATGAAATTAGATGTAAGTTTAGTCTATCTAACTACTGGTTTTATACCTTTACTCAATGAGGAGGACTAGGCCCTTGAAGTCGGATGGGCTTGCCATGCTGACTGGGCTTGATTGACTTTAGCATGCTTGGGAGAGTTGAACCTTGCTTTGGGCTTTTGTAATTAAATCATTTGGGCCGGCCCAATTAGATTAACTGAATTGGACCCAAACAACTTGCCCCCCAGACCCGATTCGGAAAAATGACGAGTTGGGTTTTGACTTGCAAAATGGAGGGAAACAAATGATTATAATTTGAAAGAGGAATTTGGACAGTGTTTTTTAGGCAATGTTTCAGATGCGCCTATGGCCTCTTTGCCCATAGGAACTGATTCGTCCGAAGTACAAGGCCTCATTAGGAAATACTACGGGATTTTATCATTTATCCTCGTCTTGGCAGGTTTTACGGCTTGCCGAAGTATAATGCCTCATTAGGCAATACTTCGGACAGCACTAAACGAAAACCTTGAATTTGCAAAAATCATGGAAGACAGAAAAAATAGAAACTTTACCGAATTTGAATAAATGGTGGCTCAAAGGCCTTTCATTAATGATGGAGATGTACTTACATATATTATTCTTCCCCGAAGGGCTTTACACATGGTATTTCTTAAGTACATCAGCGTTCTAGTGATTTTTCAACTCAGTCTCATCCAACTGCCGAAGTCGGTATGTGCCTGGATGAAGCTCATCATATATTTCATAGGGTCCCTCCCAAGTGGCCGAGAGTTTCCCATGAATGCGGCCTTTTTGCACAGTAGCAGCATTCCGAAGAATAAGATCCCCAATCTTGAGAAGTCTTGCACGAACTCTTCGGTTGTAAAATTTGTTGATTCTCTGCTTGTATGCATCCATTTTATCTCGAGCTAAATCTATGATCTCGTCTAAGAAGTCAAGGGATTCTTTCAAGAGTTGTTCATTTTCTTCGGCTGAGAAGAGATTCACTCGTAGACTTTCTGAGCCAATCTCCACTGGAAGGACGGCTTCGGATCTATACACCAGCTAAAAAGGTGAATGCCCCGTTGCCTCTTTTTCTATTGTCCGAAGTGACTAGAGGGTTCCTGGAAGCTCCTCTATTCACTTGGACTTTTGATCTTCAATCCTCTTCTTGAGAGCGTTAAGGATTTGTTTATTTGCAGCTTCGGCTTGGCCGTCACTTTGCGGATGACACACCGCAGAATATGCCAGTTTAATGCCGAACTGATCCGTGTACCACACGCTTCAGCGGCAGATTATCAAATTGCCTTCCATGATCAAAGATAAAAACTTTCGGAATCCCGAAGCGAGTGATGATGTTTTGCCAGATGAATTTCCTGACTGTTTGTTCTGTAATGTTCGAAGCTGCTTCGGCCTCGATCCATTAGCTGAAATAGTTTATTCCGACTATTAGCCATCTTTTTTGATATGGAGCATCAGGAAATGGTCCCAAAATATCCAATCCCCATTGAGTGAATGGGAGAGGATTCAGGTTGGCTGAAGATCTCGCGATGGCCGATGGATGACTGGTGCGAACTTTTGACATTTCTCGCATTTTCTAACCAGCTCCTTGGCATCTACGATCATGGTTGGCCAAAAATATCCAGCCCTTAGCGCTTTATGGGCTAAGGCTCTTCCCCCTATGTGGTTTCTGCAGATACCAAGATGAATTTCCCAAAGGATATAATCAACATCTGTTGGACCCATGCATTTCAATAGTGGGGCTGAAGAGGACTATTTCAGAAGCTCTCCTCTAAAGATGATGAATCTTGAGCTGATTCTTTTTATCTTAGAGGCTAAGTTTCTGTCCTCCGGAAATTCTCCCCGAAGTTTGTAAGCTAGGATAAGGTCCATCCAGCTCGGCTCGTGTGCGACATAGAAAACCTCAGGCTCTTGGTCCACACTTTTTTCTCAGCGCACTTCCACATATACAGACCGGTTCAGCTCGGTTAGAGTTGAACTTGTAAGTTTGGAGATTGCGTCGGCTTGTGCCCCTTGGGATCAGCTCGACTTCAAAAGTTCTTAGCTTCGCAATGACAGTTTTGATCTTTGCGAGGTAAACAATCATTGAGGGCTCTTTGGCCTCGCATTCACCTTAAATATGATTTGCGACAAGCCGAGAGTCCGTCTTTAAACGGACATGCTCGGCCTCCAACGCTATGCACAGCTCTAAACCGGCAAATGTTGCTTCATACTCAACATTGTTGTTTGAAGCCTTGAACGACAATTTTAGTGCATATTCAAAGGATTTGTCTTCGGGAGAGGCTATGACGACCCTTGCCCCCGAACCATTCACGGTGGAGGATCCATCCGTGAAAACGGTCCAGATTTTCTTTCCCTGGTCAAGTGTCTCTTGATAAGAACACTCGGCTAGGAAAACTGCTAAGGCTTGCGCCTTGATAGCTGCCCTCGGCTACTGAACTCAGTGAGCTCGAAAGCCCACTTTGCTAATCTACCAGATTTTTCTACCTTGCCGAGGACTTTTTCCAGCGGTTGATCAGTTAACACCACTATTTGATGGGAATCAAATTAGGGCCTCAACTTCCCAGCGGCTACCACTACTGCGTATGTAACTTTTTCAAGTAGGGGGTAGCGTGTCTCGGCATCTGTCAGAGTGTGGCTAACAAAATAGATCGGTTGCTGAATTTTTTCATCTTCCCTTAGCAACACCACGCTTATAGTGGTTGGACTGACCGCCACATATACGTACAAGGTTTCTTCTTCAACTGGTCTTGCAAGTGTCGGGAGGTGAGCCAGGTGCTCACGGAGCTGCTTAAGGCCTCTTTTTGGTCGTCTTCCCAGATGAGCTCTTTTGATTTCGGGAGTTTAAGCGCTTTGAAGAAAGGCAATCCCTTGTCCGAGGCTCTAGAGATGAACCTGGAAATTAAAGGACAGCCATTCTGCCAGTGAGACACTGAACGTCCCTTTTTGTTTTCGGCTCGGGAAGATCCAGAGCTGCTTGAACTTTGGTGGGATTGGCATCAATCCCCCTTTTGCTGACCATGAAGCCGAGGAACTTGCCTGACTTCACGCCGAAGACACACTTCTTCGGATTCAGCTTCATTTTATGTTTTCTAAGGGTGGCGAAGGTTTCGGCCAGATCCGTGACATGGTCTATATCTTTTTTGCTTTTGACGATAGAGTCGTCAACATAGGCTTCCATGTTACGACCCTTTTTCTCCGTGAAGACCTGATCAACCATCCTTTGATAAGTTGCCCCCGCATTTTTCAATCCGAAGGGCATCATTTTATAGTTGTACACCTTGGCGCTTGTAACAAAGGTCGTTTTTTCGCGGTCGTCGGGGTGCATGAAGATCTGATGGTACCCCGAGAATACGTCCATAAAACTGAGCAGAGCATGCCCACTCGTCGAGTCAACTAATTGGTCGATCCTCGGCAAGGGATAAAAGTCCTTCGGACAGGCCCTGTTCAGATCTGTGAAGTCAACGCACATTCTCTAAGTGTCATTTGCCTTCTGAACCATCACCACATTAGCCAACCATTCTAGGTATTGACAAGGATGAATAAAGCCTGCATCCAGAAGTTTTTTTTACTTCCGCTCTGATGTCCTGGTCCTTTTGAGCAGAGTAATTCCGCTTCTTTTGCTTAATTGGCGACATGCCGGGTCGTCGTTAAGCTTATAAGAGATGAGGTTCGGATCAATCTCAGGCATTTCTGCTGCCGAGAACGCGAACACATCTTTGTTGTCCCGAAGGAGTTGAATTAGTTCAACACGAACATTTGAATCAAGTCCCAGTCCAATGCTAACACATCTTTCAGAATTCCCTTCGGTTAACTCTATTGACTCAGTCTGATTGTCCAGCTCTATGGCTTGGGAGCTGGACTCTTCTAGCTCAGGCCTGCTGTCAATAGCATCAGGCTTCCCAGACCTTGGCTGATGCTCTAAGTCCTTCGGTCAGATGAGGAATCTGCCTTTTCCTTCACCAAAGATTTTTCTTTTGTTGGGGTTCCTTGGGCCGAAGGACTTAAGCCTTTAGGCTTTTTTGCGCAACGGTCCCGCTCTTTTTCCTCCTCATCATCCCTGTCGTCGCGGAGACCTTTGGATGGTTTGAGGTGGTTGCATCTTCGAGCCTGCTTCTGGCTGCCTTTTATTTTTTCGGAGTGTCTCTCGTCCGAAACATATATCATGTACGTTGAGACAACTCCTTGGATGTCGTGAATAAGGGGTCTCCCCACGATCACGTTGTACACAGATGGGACATCCACGACCAGACTCGGTCATGGTGTTCCGTGCTGCTCAGCCTTTGCCGATGGTGACAGGAAGAAGGATCTTCCCATCGGGATATGATGGAGAGCCGTTGAATCCAGATATCGGGTAGGGTACCGGAGTTAGGTGCTTGGCCTCCAATCTCAGTTGGTCGAATGCTCCTCAAAAGAGGATATTCGCCCCGCTACCGCCATCGACGAGGGATCGCCAGACGTTGCGATTTGCAATGCCCATTACGATCACTAACGGGTCATCATGGGGGTACACCACCCCCTCACAGTCTTCGGATGTGAACAGAATGTTCGGCATCGAAGACTGAGGTGCTCAGAACTCAGCATGATTTACTTGATAGGTTAGACCTCTCAAGTGGCGTTTCAATGCATTCCGAGAGGTTCCTCCGGAAATGGCTAGGATGTCAAGGTTGTCCTTGTCTTGTGGCTTTTCTTTTTTCCGGAGAAAGTCTTGATCTTGCCGAGAATCTTTCTCGGCTTTTTTCTCCTCGCGGCGATCCGCAAGGTATTTTTTCAGATAGCCCTTTCGAACCAGATCGACCTGGAGACAATCCTCGGTGCGATGTCCAGAAGACTCATGGAACTCACACCATAAGTCTTTGCCTTTGTGCTGATGCCACGGTGGAAGTGGCTTAGGCTTCTTGAATCTCCCCTCATCTTTGGTCGTGCTATAGATTTTAGCACGAGGAAGAGTAAGGGGAGTATAAGAGTCGTATCTCCCCGTGTACGAGGGGATCTTTTCTTTCTTCGGCTCAGATGCCGAGGATGGTTCTGAGGCTTTTGCCTTCCCTTTCCTCGATCCCTAGCCTTCGGACTATTGTCCTTTGACTTTCCCGGCCCCGGATTGGGACTGTGATTTTGTCTTGTTCCATTCTTCGGCTCGTATGAACTTATCCGAGGCGTCTAAAGCTTCCTCCAAGGTCTGTGGGGGATGCATGACCATGAAGTCAAGGAACTTTCCAGCTTGTAAGCCATTCCGTAGTGCAAATACGGTAAGGCCCTGATCCAGACTTGTAATTCTGGATGACTCGTTGCTGAAGCGAGTCAGGTTGCCTCGGAGGCTTTCATCCTCCGCTTGCTGCAGGCTCATCAGCTCTGCAGTTGTCTTCTCTCGGCAATATGCCATAGAAAACTTGCTCTTGAATTTGTTGGAAAGGTCTTTCCAACCGGTTATTGAGCCTTCTTTTACTCCCTTGGTGATCCACGCTTGCGCAAAACCTTTGAGAGTAGTTGGAAAATACTTACACCAAGTAGCCTCGGACCTGGGGTTAAGATACATGTGCCCCTCGTAAGAGGCAGTGTGATCCTTCGGGTCTGAAGTACCGTCGTAAGTTATGTGTGCCAGTATTTTCACCGTCGGCACATGCTCTTCCAATATCCAACTTTGGAAGGGCGAACTTGTAGGGACCATTACGACCTTCATTTTTTGTTTAGCCGAAGGGACCTCGCTTCTCCCTCTTGGAGAGGTGGAAGTGGTTTTCGTCCCTGGCCGAGACAATTCGAGGTAGGGCCTGGTTCCCTCTGGGTAGGTGAGACGGCTACGCACGTCCACCTCTCTTGAGCCCAAGCGTTCATGAACGCTTTAGCGAGCAGGCTCTTGCCACACAGAGGTGGTATTGCTGCTCCTGAAGCTCCTGGAGTCCTGGGTTCCAGGATTATCAAAGAACTGAGCGTTCTTTTTTCTCTCCTGCTCGGTTTTCCAAGTATCCTCTTGCCACTTGTCCCCCACCTCCTTGAAGGATGGAACTTGTCCATCCCCCTCTTGGCCGATCCTCCTTCTTAGGTGTCTCGGCTGAAGAGGTGAGGAATCATGGGGTGTTAGTGGGAGCTGGCCTCCTTGGGCTTTGAGGAGCTCCATGCAGACCGCTACGGCCCTTGCCACTTCCTCCGTAGAGGGCCCCGATTGGGGGGTTAATTTTGGCTGAGACCGAAAGTGTAGGCTTTGCGGTGGAGGACTCTTCGCATTTGAGCGACTCGGCCTAGACGAGCTTGTCGGCTGGCGAGTATGGTGGGATGGAGAGTCCTATGAAGCTTCCCTTTCCAAAGAATGGGGAGCTTTTGAAGAAGAAGAAGCTGGTTCCGGTGATGGTGAAATCGGTTGATGTTCCCTCACCGTAATCAGGTCTCTGTCCCTCTTCGAAGAGGTGGGACCATTCTTTTTAGCACTCTTGGTGCTTTTGCCACTCTTAGTCATGTTTTCGCTAAGATTGATTGATTTTCGGCTTAATTTTTTGTATCTTCCCCACAGACGGCGCCAAATTATTTCAGATGAAAACAATAGGACCTTCAGTAGGCCCTTTTCAAGGGAGAAGATTGGTCTCAGTCCAAGTGATGACTGGGCCGAGGATTTCCTACACAGCAAACACACGTAAACTAGCCTCGGGGGTGGTTGCGGAGGAAGGCCCCTCCGATGCTAAACTCAGTTCAGTGTATAGAGAGTAAATGCTATGCAAGAGAATTAATTGCTTGAGGCTGATTGTGAATGAATGTAAGACGATACAATTGATGGCTTTTATACCTTTACTCAATGAGGAGGACTAGGCCCTTGAAGTCGGATGGGCTTGTCATGCTGACTGAGCTTGATTGACTTTAGCATGCTTGGGAGAGTTGAACCTTGCTTTGGGCTTTTGTAATTAAATCATTTGGGTCGATCCAATTAGGTTGACTGAATTGGACCTAAACAATATATATATAAAAATGTATCTTGTTAAAAAATATAACTCGAATACGATTATATAATTAGCTTAACTTGCATATTACGTAATAACATTTTTCGTCTGAATACGTTTAGTGTAATATATGCACAAATACAAGCTAAAGAGGAGAGGACACGCGTAAGAATGCAATAAATTGAGGGAGTCACATGTAACGGCTCATTGGAGCCTCAAGTCCAACTGTTAAATGAGTCCGTTGTGAAAGTCACGAGGGAAATTGGTCGGTTAACTTTGCTTTGTTGCCCACCTTATAAATGAATCCAAGCTTCTTGGGAGAACTATTAATGGATTCTAAGAATTTGTGGTACAACAATTAAGCTACTCGTACTTGATTCATTAAATGTATGGTTAATTGTTTAAGTGTTAGGCTATGTCAATTTCTATTTTAAATATCTGTTTATTTATTAAGAAATGATCATATTAAATAATATTATCACAAAGTTTCATATATAATTATATATGTGACTGGGGTTACTTTGTCAGGGGTTAATCGGTCGATCAGAAATTATTCAGTCAAGACTTACTCGATTAGGAGTTTGGTGTATGTCAGCCGGCCACACAGAAAACACGTTGTAATATTATTTTTACTGATTCTTTGTTATATTTCTTCTTTATAGTTATTGATTTTTACTCAACTGAAATTATTTTTTCTGAACTAAAGTTATTTTTACTGAACTGAAATTATTTTAACTGAACTGAAATTATTTTTACTGAACATTATTTTTTTAAGGTGAAGTGAACACGACCTACACATATAAATGAGTAACATATCTTATTTGATAATTTTTTTTATCTTAGAAATTAGTATGCAAAAAAGGTCAAAATTTTATAAAATTAGAAATTAGATAAAACAAGATCAAACTAGGTAAGATGCACTCAATCTAGTCTTTCTTTAACTATATTCTTGAAATTGAGCAAGATAGAGGAGACAAATCACTTATAGGTTCAAAGGAAGTTTCATATAGTAGGTTTATAAGTTTTCAAATCTAATTAAGATGATATTTTCTCTCATCTTTTTTCAATGTAAGACAACTCACATGTAAATAATAAAGAAGTTTCAGCATATACAAAGTACATTTAAAAGAAGTAAATAATAATCCTACAAAATTTTCATATGGTTTGAAAATGCTAAATATTTTGTTCTTCACACTTTGTATTAGGAATTTTTATTTATTTATTTATTTATTTTATAACACTTCGTATTAGATTAATCTAACATAAAGGGATAAGAATTGGAGACTACTATTCATAATTCATATATAAGCAATCTTGCTAAAATGGGTAATGTATACTTAGACATCACTCGATTCTTTGATTGACACATTAGTCTTCTAGGCTATGTAAGTTGCTATTGACAAGCAAGAGCAAAACATCCCCCTCAGCCTTCCCTCAGTCCTTCACTATGTATCATAGCCCCCAAATAAAGTCAACATTTTTACAAATGATCGCTTAGACCCTACCAACCCACATAGCTTCCATAACTCCAATTTAATCTATTAAAGAATGAAGATTATACTAGTGTAAGTTTAATTATAATGTAGTTAATTATATTGAAGTCCCATTTGGCTGTTACTTAAAGAGAAAAACATCCCATTTGGCCACTATTGGAATGTCCAGAAATAAAATATGCATAATTATTACTCTATATATAACTACCTAGTTAGTTTAATACTTGTATTATTTGCTACTATTAATTGTTTTTATAAGATCATGGAAATATTGAGTGATCAATCTAATTCAATATTTAAGTTACATAAATTTTTTATAGTTCATATTTTAAAAGGTGTTTAAAATTTATCAAATCTGTTTTTAAAAGAGCCTAAATTAACCTAAAGCCTTGAAGGCCTAACTTAACATACCACGTTACTTTACAACCTTATTCTTACTTTAATCAAAATTTAATTCCAAATCTAGATTCTAGATCTTAGGAGGTGAGACTGTGAGAGTACTATCATCAAAGGTTATGACCAACATCGAAATAACATAAACTTGTACTATATCAAATTTAATCTCATATTTTAGATACTTCCCCTCAAGACTCGAGACTTATTATGTTGCTAAGGACTCGATAATTGACATCTACATTATCTTTTAATCAACAAAAGTAAAAAGACATGTTTCTAAATTGTATAAAAAAAACATAAAATGCCCCACAAATTAGGCAACAGGCAATTAGCTGATCGAAAAATCCAAGCCACCTTCCCATTCTACGAAGTGTATACTTTGCCTTCATCCAACCAGAAAGTAAGAATAGTATATTTAGTACTCACTACGCTCTCTTTCTCTCTCCTCTAATCTGTTATTCGACCTTGAAAAGCAACCAGACGGCGGTTAAACCTTAAACCCCAAACCAAACTCACCTTCATTATCTTCCATTTTATATAAATATTTAGTTTTAAATCATATATTATGGAGTTAACCCAATTTTACAAGCTACTAAAATATCATCATTCTAACATTTCTCAATATACTTTGACATTTTTTAATTAAAGTAATTTCTAGCCGGAAAATGATTCCGACTGATCATGACGGCGGCGATGGGCCGGCGCAGACGGTGGTTGTTGGGGTGAAGATGGATGCTTTGAGTAGAGAGTTGCTTACTTGGTCTCTTGTTAAAGTTGCTCAGCCTGGTGATGTTGTTCTTGCTCTTCATGTTCTTGCTCCAAATGGTAAATATTTTAATCATTTTGACTAATTTATGGAAGTTTTTTGTGATTTTGTTATATGGGTGTTTTTAAATTAATGTGAATTTTTCTGGGATTTGAGTAGATTTTTGTGGGTGTGATTATGATATTGGATTAGAATGTGTTGGCATCAATAATGGTTGGTTTTAGTTTTAGGTATTTCTGACATTTTCTAGTGATTTTGTTATCAGGGTATTCTTAAAATGGTGCAAAATTTACTGGGTGTGATATTATGTCATTGAATGTTATGGGCACCAATGGTGGATATCAAATTTGGGTGTTTCTCCAAAAATTTCTCATTGTTTTTATTACTCTAAAAATGTTCAAAAATTTTCTGGGGTTAAGCCAGAAATTTATGATTTCTTTGAAAAAATATAAAAATTGAATGATTTTTTCATTGAATTTGATGTTATGGGCAGTAATGGTGAATTTTAAATGTGGGTGCTTCTCTTTAATTTCTCATTTTGTTGATTTTTTTTTTTTTTTACATGCAATGCTGATTAATTGGTTTTCTATTTATGGACAGAAATTTTTGATAACGATGGTAAATCATCGCTTCTTTCACTGGTGAAGGCATTTGATTCTGTTCTTGGTGTATATGAAGGTTTTTGCAATTTGAAACAGGTTAGCTTCTGATCTGTGATTGGCTGCGCAGAATTTGGCAGAAAAGGAAACAAAGTAAAGACTGTGTTTTTTAGGAGGAAAATAGTTTGAGAAGTATTTCAATCAAACAAATGAAATTCGATTGCTAGTTTCTTCAAAATATTTGATCAGACAGAGCCTACTAAGGCAAACTGAGTCATGCACAAGTAGAATTTTGTGGGGCTGATTCTAAAGTTGCAGAATTGGTATTTTTGTTTGTAGGTTGATCTAAAGCTGAAGATTTGCCGTGGTTCATCAGTCCGTAAAATTATAGTCCGTGAAGCGAATTCATATGCTGCAAATAAAGTTATAGTTGGTACTGCTGTTAAACACCACACCATCCGCTCATCTACTTCAGTGGCCAAGTATTGTGCCAAGAAATTACCTAAGGACTGTTCTGTTCTTGCTGTTCGTAATGGGAAAGTTGTATTCCAAAGAGAAGCCACTGCATCTGCTGCAGGAAAACGCAAGGATTCTAAAGGTTGTAAGCAGTTTGTCCACTTAGTTTGTATTCAAGTTGTTTCTGAAAGTCGTGACATATGTTTGGAGGTAGAAAAGGGTCGTTTGGATTGGGTTCGGTTTGGGGTAATTTAGCTAATGAGTCATTTGGTTCGGGTCAATGGGGTCTAGTCACAATTGGGTCTATTGTAGATTGTAGTTTACAAAGGAATAAATCAATTTCGATCCTATTAATATTCATGCTGGGTCAAGTCATTTTCAATTCAGGTAAGAAAGGGCCATCGGGTAGGTTGATCATTTTGGGTTAAGTGAGTTTTATTAGATCTGTAGATATCTGAATCTTTCATGTTTTTCAGGGGCCAATGATCAGCATAATAGTATCTTGGAAGGACTTCAACGATCATCAACTATCAACTCAATACTTAACAATGATGATGCAGATATTTCACCTAAAGTGGGATGTGATGAAGGTATAGATACAGATTTGGAGCAAACCAGGCTCAAAATTGATGCTTTACGTCCAGAAATGGTGACAACACAGACTTGTTGTATTTGTTCTCATTCATTTTCGTCAAATAGTTCCCTCCCTTGCACCAGCATGACAGAAGAGCCTGGTGATTATGATAAAGAAGACAATTCTAAGGCTTTAGTTCCATTCCAGAAGTTGGAAGCAGCGTCAAGCTCAGTTTCGTTGCTGGTTAAAGAATTGCCTGAACTTAGACCGGGTTGGCCACTCCTTAGACGTAGATTGTTGTCTGCAAGAGAAGGTTCTACATCATCTTCTTCACGTGATATCTCTGTTGTGCAATGGGCAACATCATTGCCCAGCAGACAGTATATGTCCACTGTAAGCTCATCTTCAATTGAACAAAATCGTGAGGAGCATGATGCAGATTCCTGTGATCAAGGAGTACAGAATAATGCTATGGTTCCATTTAGCACTGAAATCCCATCTCACACTCTGGATGAAGATTCTAGAAGTGCACTCAGACAATTGGAAGGTCTTCATGAGAGGTATTCCTCAACATGTAGGTTGTTCAAGTATGAGGAGCTTCAGTCAGCAACATCAAACTTCATGCCTGGTTTGACTTTTGACACCATTTTTTCATATCAATGGTTATGTAGACAATCATTATAGTGCATAATAATTTATTATTTGTTGCTTACAGAAAACTTAATTGGAAAAGGAGGCAGTAGTTGGGTTTATCGAGGTACTCTTTCTGACGGCAAAGAATTGGCAGTGAAAATCTTAAAACCTTCTGAAGATGTATTACAGGAATTTATGATGGAAATTGAGATAATTACTTCCCTATATCATAAGAATATAATCTCCCTCTTTGGGTTCTGTTTTGAGGATAGTAACCTTCTACTGGTCTATGATCTTTTATCCAGAGGAAGCCTCGAAGAGAATCTTCATGGTAATTTTCTGATCAAGCATTTCTTTAATCATAATGTTATTAGAAGTTGTGTATAATTGGATGTGATATCAATAAAAAGTTCACTAATTATTAGCAGGTGACAAAAAAGACCCTGTTGCATTTGGTTGGAATGAGAGGTTCAAGGTGGCTTTGGGTATGGCTGAGGCGCTTTATTATCTTCATAATAATAACAGTCAACAAATAATTCATAGAGATGTGAAGTCATCAAATATATTGTTGTCTAAGGATTTTGAACCACAGGTAATGAGCTATGTAGCTTGATGTGCAAGTTTTTCTGGTCTCTCTTTTTATTGATGCTCATGGACTTGTTGCTTCTACTGTCTTCAGCTCTCTGATTTTGGATTTGCTAAGTGGGCATCAACTTCTTCACATATTACATGTACGGATGTGGCTGGAACATTTGGGTCTGTATTCGGAAACTTCTAAATTTTGTCTTTGTTTTCTGTAACCATCACTACATGTGTACATGCTTTAACTTTTTGAAACATGTTTTTATAATTTTGCACCATGGCCTGCATGTGCTGAATAATTCAATTGTCGGTATACAATTTGAAATGTGTTTAATTTTGCAGTTACTTGGCCCCTGAATACTTCATGTACGGCAAAGTGACGGACAAAATTGATGTCTTTGCATTCGGGGTTGTTCTTCTTGAGCTTCTCTCAGGAAGAAAACCCATAAGCAATGAGTTACCAAAAGGTGAAGAGAGCCTAGTTATGTGGGTAGGTTACTCTTCCTGTATGGATTCTCTTCACTGTGCATTATGTTTTGATTTTTCTCCATCTCAATATAATGAGTGTTCATTGTCATCAGGCTAAGCCAATTCTAAATGGCGGTAAAGTTTCCAAGTTGCTAGACCCCTGCTTGGGCAGTAATTATAACCAAGACCAGATTGAACGAATGGTTTTGGCTGCTACCCTTTGCATCAGACGGACACCTCGAGCTCGGCCTCACATGAGAGTTGTAAGTTGCAATTTGATTTATGCTTAGGAGTTGTATTTACAAGGATTACGACTAAAACACTTTATAGTGACTATAGTCTCATTTTTATATCCACAAGGGCACAAGTTGTATTTCCATGTACCCGGTCTTTTGTATTGGTAAAAATTATGGCTTTTTGACTGATCTGGGAAGTTCCCTGAGATAGGATACTGTGGGTCAGGCTTTGTTCATTACCATCCTAAGAAAAAATATCTACAAGCTGCATAATTTTGTTTTTGTGAATGTCTTTTTTCCCTTGAATATAGTACGGTAAAACTAAGGTCTTAACCTGTATCTGTTTTACTCGAAGTTATTTTTCCCTTAAAACTTCATTAAGTAGAGTTATACAGAAGCATATCACTATTTTGGTGAGATAGATTGGCACAAATTTATTCCCTTGTACCTTATAATGTTTCATTTACCATTTTTTTACATTTTTTTTTTCCTAATTTTGTTTTTATTTGAACGATTTTATTAATTCCTTCTAATTTGCTATTCTTTTGGTTGAGACAGATACTGAAGCTCCTGCAAGGAGACCCTGATACTATAAAATGGGCAAGGTTCCAAGTCAATGCTTCAGATAACATTGACAGGCTGGACGAGGATGGTCTTACACAGATTGATCTCCAGTCACACCTTAGTCTAGCATTGCTTGATGTTGAGGATGATTCTCTCTCCGTGAGCAGCTTGGAGCAACACGTTTCACTTGAAGAGTACCTCCGAGGCAGGTGGAGTCGCTCATCAAGCCTTGACTGAGATGCGGATATTTCTTGGGAGATCCTAACTATACATGACAACACAATTTTTTCTGTATATGATATCCTTTTCTTCCCTTTTTTCTGAATTCACAATTATGTTCTACCAGTTCTTGGCCTAATTTGCTTGTATATGTAGTAATAACAAAGGAGTTGTTGGGTTTACTTACAGTACATCTGAGTGCGAGAAATGGTGCATTCTTTGGTGGGTTTTTCTTTATGTTTTCTGTTGTCAAGTGTAAGATAGATAATGCAAATGAAGCTGTGAAGCTGAAACTGTAGTTGTAAAAGGCCTGTTAGACTAATAGTGTTGTTATATGGCCGAATCTTGTACATATATATGTAACATATTGTACTATAATAAATTAAAAATGAAATAGTTGAGATTGATTGTGTAAATTGATATTGGACGAAGTATTCTTTCTTAGGTTGATGTCATTTCATTTGGTAGAGCTTATTGATAGCAAAATGCCAACCCTGGACCTGTTTGTTTTTTTTCCTCTCAACGATAGCAATGGTTTTATCTTAAACTTCACTTTCAATCAATTGTATTCCTAACCACACAAAACTAGTGATGGTTCAAGATAACTAGATAAGAGATTATCTTCTTAGTTTTCAAGTATTTTTTTTTACAAGTAAAACATTTTTGACAACCTTAAAAATTATGACTAGATATTTTTGGGTTAAATACTATGGAGTATGGAGTACCTAGACCTGTCAATTTTCGACCCGACCCGCAAACCTGACTCGAACCCGACCAGTTTTTGTGGGTCTTGAACAAAGGTTTTTGACCCGTAACCTGATTAAACCCGAATCCATTTAATTCGTAAATTTGCTAGTCAAACCCGACCCGTCGACCCAAATTTTTATTTTTAATTTTTAATTTTTATAATATATATACATTTATTTGAAAATTAATACTGCGTATTAGTTTATTGATTAAGTTTGATTGTATGTCTACCATTGGACATTCATTATTTCATCTCTTTCTCATTTATCTATCTCATTTAACTCTTGCTCAAATCCACTCCAATCACCTCCTACACCAATTATCGACCCAAACTAATTGCATCTGTATAACCCACATCACCGCCATACCATCAATCGATTGATAGGTCTACTTATATTTTGTCAAGAGATATAATAGTCCACATATATAATTATGTTGGTCTCTTCCTTAAATTTTGGGATGTTTAAAAGATTTATTTTTAAGGTTTTTTTTTTTAAAATATATATTAGTTAGAATTTGAAATGCTTCTGTGAAATAGTGACGATTTAAATTATATAGTATGTAATGGCTAAAAATAATATGGTGAAAATGTTCGATTAAAAAATTGGAAAAAAAATAGCAAATTAACCTTCAAAAATCAGAAAATTTTAAAAATAAGCAAAAAACAATTAAATAAAAAATTGTTCTAAACACGTTGGGTTGACCTGAACCCAAAACTTTGGGTTAGGGTTGAGCATTTCTCGACCTGTGACCCGACCCGAATTAACCTGTGACCCGGAGCGACCCAACCCGAACCCGACCCATCTGACCCGATTGACAAGTCTAAGTACCATGTAATGTGTTCTAAATCATGTAACTACTATCTTTTGTTGGAGTCCTTTCAATATCTCTATGGCCTTATAAGAGCATCATAATGAGGGTCTTTTACATGGTTCTTAAAAAAAAGAAAATTTACGTAAGAAATAGGAGTTTCTAGTTTGGAGTTTGCAATTGGTGTTTGAGTGTTTATGAAATAAGACACAACTCATATAAATAAGAGCTATGTTGATACGACATAAATTAGTACCGGATTTTTCACCATATATCCCTGAGTTATTTTTTTATTCATCATATACCCAATTTTTTTTCCAAATTCACCATATACACTTGACTTTCACAAAAATGTCACCATATGCCCTTAATGACTAACAACAATTAATTCCGTTTGTCATTAAGGTTAATTATGCCACATGGCATCATCTTATTAGTTTTTAAATTAATTAATTAATTATTTTTAAAAAAGCTTAAAAAAAAAAAATCAAAACACCACCTTTAACACCCACCAACCACCTTAGCCCAGCCACCTCCCCACAATCGCCACCCAACCCAGCCTCTTCGCCGCCGACACCCCTCCCCAATGCGCCGGCGCACCCTCCCCCTGAACCCCGCGCCGGTGCCCACCCATTCCCCTGAACCACCATGCCCCACCCCCTCTTGAACCGTTAAAACCCCTCCCCGCCTTTCAACCTTAGCTAAAAATCAGGCAACCACCCTGAAACCACTTTGTCAGCGGCCCAAATCCCCTACCCCACGTCGCCGCCGCCCACCATAGCTGAAAACAATCACCTCGACACCATAAAACCCCAAAATTGAAATCCCCAAATTAAAATCGAAACCCTAGATTTCGATTTTAGGTTTAATTTAGGGTTTTGGCGTTGTGATTGAAGGGGTGGAGATGGAAGGAGGAGGGGCGGTTTGGGTTTGTCGGTGCGGGAAGGGGTTCTTGGATGTCGGCGGTTGAGAGGGTTTTTCGAGGGAGAGAGGTGTGGGTTTTTCAATTAGTAGGTAGGGGGTGTTTGTCGGGGTGGGGATGGAGGAGGGAGGGGGTTGTGGGTAGGGGGATGCAATCGCCGACGAGGGAGGGGGTCACGTCGGCGCAGGGGAGGGGGTGGATGCCGACGGCCGGCTGGCAAGGGGCTGGGTTGGTGGGGGGAGGGGGGTGGCTGGGGTTTTTTATTTTTAAGTTTTTAGTTTTTTTATTAATTATAATTATATTAATTAATTAAATTGAAAAATTAAAAGAGAACCAATCCTAGCATGCCACGTGGCATATTTAGTCTTAATGACTAACGGAGGTTGATGTCGTTAGTCATTAAGGGCATTTGGTGCAATTTTATAAAACTTGAGGGTATATGGTGAATTTGAAAAAAAAATTGGGTATATGGTGAATAAAAAAATAACTTAGGGGTATATGGTGTAAAATCCGAAATTAGTACTACTATTACTACATTTTGCTTGTGATTGTATATTAATAAATTGAAAAGATGTACAAAACTTGCATAAGTAACCTATCAAAAGTGCATCTCAAGCACGACCCAAAAGCACATGTGCCATTATTTACTTACCTAAGTTAAATGTAACTTATTTTAGCTTTTTTATAGTGTCGTGTTTTACATATTTCTTCTAAAAAAAAACACAGCCCATGACCCAACACGGACAATAACGTATCAATATATCGTATCGTATTGTGCTTTTGTTCCTGTTAACTTGTGTTATGTTGTGTCATAAACTAATCCAATCCAATGACATCTATAGTCATAATCCTCTCCAAAGCACGACAAGTGTAATAGTGTATCAAAGCCCCTAATCCCACGGCTAAGTATCAACCCTTAATTTATGGCCGTCAAAAAAAAAAAAATATAATATGAAGCCTTAAAATGATATTACCCTGAATCTTCTAAAATGTTGACCAGTAAAAATCATCAAAGACTCCTCCTAGTCAAATACAATCTCCATTACCAACCACTCTTTCTGTAAACAACTCTAAGTCCTCTGCTTCCCAAACCCCCTACTCTATACAACCGCTCTCTTTTCCCCTCACCACCATGAACCACCACAACAACCACCACCATTACCGCCACCACCACCAACAACAGCACCACCACCACCCTCAACTCATCGACTCATCCTCCTCCCCTCGCTACCTCCCCCACCTTCCTCCTCCTCCTCCTCCGCCGTCTTTCCCCGACGACCATCCTCATCTCTTTCCTCCTCCGCCGCAGCGCCACCTTCCTCCTCCTCCTCCACCCCACCACCATCATCATCATCATCCTCTCTCTCCTCGCCTCCTTCACCATCCTCCTCCACCCCCACCACCTTCTCACCATTCCCCATTGAAACCCCCTTCAATTTCATCAACTCCCCTCCTCACCAACACCACCATAACCCCCATCAACAGCCTCATCCTCATCATCGTCGTATTCTGGAAGACGACCCTCGAGATGGGTTTCGATCTCCGACTCGGGTAATCCCTCCTAGTCATTATCATCATCATAATCATAATCATCATAGTATTCATGATGTTGATGTTGATGTTGATCATCAGCTTCGATTTCGGTTATCTCAACTCCCTCCGCCGCCGCCGCCTTCTAGGGTTTCGCCGATGTCTCCTGTTGCGCGTCGTTCTCCTACTCAATTTGCTCAGTTTGATAGGGTTAGGCGTGAGATTGAAAGTCCTCCTAGGTTTAGGGAGGAATTGGGTTTAGATTCTCGTGTTAGGGTTCATCATTCTGATGGGGTTGAGTATCAATTGAGGCGGGATCGGGGTGATGAGCGTAGGGTTTTGGGGGTTTTTGATAGATTGGAAGGGGATTTTGGTCGTGATCGTGAGTTTGAGCATCATGAAAAGTATTATCCTGAGATGATGCCGGTGAGGAAGGAGATTGAGTTGAATTCGGGGAGTAGTGATTGTCGTCGAGGGTCGTTGAATGATGAGGGATTGATGAGGGGTGGTAGGGATGATGTTGTGTTGGAGGAGAATGTGAATATGAGGCGGGGTAGTGGCGGTGGCGGTGGTGGTTCGAGGGAAGTGTCTCGGTCTCCCATCAAGTTTCGGATTGGAGGGGTTGAGGTTGATGATGAGGGAAGTAATAGAGGGAGGAAGGAAGAGGTTCAAGAGTATAGTAATCGCGGTACTCCTAAGAAGAATGTGCAGAAGAAGAGTGCATTTCTTAGGATACAACCAGGGAAACCACAGCAGCAACATAGTAGTAGTTTTAGGAATAGGTTTGATAATAATACTAATAGAACTCCTAGTCCACACAAAGGAAAAGAGTCGAATTCGGAGTCTTTAGATTCAAGGGTAAGTGAAGAGAGAGTGAGAAACCCTGTCGAACTTGATGTGTCTTTTAAATCAAATGCTTTAGTGGCCAAGCCGATCATGGCTGCCCCTTCTTGTTCTGGGGTAGATTGTAATGTGAATAACTCATTGAATGATTTAGGTGTTAGAACAGATGGTGATAGTCTGCCAAAAGTAGAGAGTCTTACTGACAATTCTTCTGTATCTAAAAGGGAAGAGAAACATATTAAGAATAGGGTTAGAGTGTCTCCTATCATGAAGAGACTTGGCAATCCAAATAATGTAGAGGTACGCAGTAATCGTTCAGAATCGTCTTCTGGAGGGTCTAGTAGCATGTCTGGAGGTATTACTTGTAAGGCAGATTCGAAAGGTGAGGTTTTGGGTAAGGTTAATAAGAAAGCTGGATTAGATAATGTATCTTTGCCTGTTAGGAAGAAGAGGAAAGCCAATAGCCCTCTTTCCCGCCTATCTAGATCAGTGTCCACAAAGACAGATAGTGGGCTTGTAAATGTGAACTGTTCAGCCAATCATCCATCTGATGGCTCTATGCCTTCTGATGTCTCTGTAAAGAATTTAGAGATGAAGTCTTCTTGTGGCGCCGATGTTATTGATTCAACTCAGAACATATTAGTGGATATGGGCAAATTTGATGTCAGTAAATCCTCTACTGCTTTAGATCAAGGGGAAGTTCTAGGTCATCCTGTTTCTGAAGTGTCTGATTCTTCTAAGAGAATGAGGGAGATTGGAATGTCTGAATATCTTCCTGATTCACCAGGATCACTGAGGACTGGATTTTCTGATGGTCATGGAAACATGGAGGGTATGTTACAAGATGAGCAGAAAATCTCTAATCCCTATGAGGATGTGACAAAACCTGTGGAGAAATTTAGTTCGGACGTATATATTGAAAAGGATAGTGTCAAGGATCAGGATATGGCTCCTGTATTGGTCGGCAATCATGGTTCTGAGGAAGGTTCCTCTGAGCTAGCGTTACGTGTTGGAGACAATGTGGATAGTAATGACAATTGTCATGGAAATGTGGATACATTGGATTTTGTAGAAAACATGAGTTCTATCTCAATTCCAGCTGATGTCTCAAACAAAGAAAATATAGTGGATTTATCATGCCCATTGACTGATGCTGTTAAGTCTTGTGAAAAACAGGTCTTTTCTTCACCTGAAAATGCTACTATTGGACTATCATTAGGGAGTTTGTATTCTGATAGAAATTATGAGCCAGAATCAAGGTATTCTGAGGATTATGAAAAGTTGGAAAGTATCTCAATTGATGTCTGTAATGACAAAAGAACCTCCCTCAGTTACGATGATTATGTTACCATTAGTTTAGAACATGTAAAAAACAGTGCTCCTGATGTCAGGGATACAAATGACATTCAGGAGCAACAATGTCAAGGTTCGGAGACCATGTTAGTCAATGATGATACCACATTAGAAAAAGAAGACAATTCAAAGACTTGTGTTGATGCAGGTGGTGTATTGGCTGTTCCTGTTAAAAAGGATAGCTCTCAATTCAACAGAAAGAGAAAATCCAAAACTGAGCCAGACTCTTTAGATTCGAGAAAATCTGAATCGTGTCAACTGGTTGTGAGCTTAAGCCTTCCTATTGAAAATGCAACCCTTCCTGTAGAGAAACATAGCTCTGCAGTTTCAGGGTCATCATGTGTCGAATCAGATGTTTCACATGGAAATGAAATTGCTGGAAGTTGTGTAAAGGGTATGAATTCCATGAATCACCCTCCTGATTTAGTTCTAATTGAGCATTCTTCTAGTTTTGGTAAGAAAAGGAAAGTATATCCATTGGAATCAGTTCTCTCTGATGCACCAGAGTCTGAGAGTTCTGATTTACCTGTGTCTGGAAAATCGTTGACACCTGTAGCTGATGAGCCCTCCGCCAATAATTCACCACAATTTTCAGAGAGATCTGAACTACAAAAGTCTGTAATTACTGGGAAAGATGCAGTTGACAGAGCAGCCAGCAATTTGTGTGCAGAAACATTGTGTGCAGAAACATGTAGCTTAGCTGACAACTCAATCTCCGACTTCCTGTGCACAGATTCATGTTTATCTATCACAGGTAGTACCCCACTAGTAGAGCAGTCTAATTTGCCTGAATCCGGGTGTCATCAGAAGGTAGATGAGAATTTGATGACGGCTGGATCCAATGATGGAAATGGGCTCATTGCGTTAGCAACAAATGAGAGAGAGAGTAATTTGCAGTGCTTGCCTGTTGATCATACCAGGGATGCAGATCAAGGATCTCTGGCAATGAATTTGGATTGTGATGCTGATATTGCTCTAAATTCTAATCCATCCTCTTTGTCTGGTTGTTTGCAGTCACGTGCTGAATCTACTCATGGTGGAGTTACTTCTAACTTTGATGTGTTGGATACACCATCCTATTCGGGCCTAACTGAGGCTTGCTCTCTTCTTCCTTCATCCTCGGATACATCAATTGCCAGTCCAGTGATTCATGTGACCTCAGGTGAGAAGCTGTGTAAGGATGACAATAAATCAAGTAAACCTTTTACAAAGCAGAGCTCGATTACCTCCCAGGCCAATCTACTTCCTGAAAGTCTTAAGAAAAGCTCGAAGCTAGGTATATCAGCAACATCAGGTGTTCAGCCATATGCTCAGAAGGGTGTATCGATGTCATCAAAGCAGGGAAAGACTACAATATCCAGCTCAAATTTCATGATCAGACAGAGGAAGAATGTGCTAAATCGTTCCGAAGCAAGTCCTTCCACCAGCCATCTTTCAGCCGTGATTAATCCCTCCAAATCACAGACTTTTCCTGTAAAACCTCGTACATGGCATCGAACAAGTAACTTAACATCTAACATACCTGTGAAAAAGCCATCCATGGGAATTCCTCCACCACCCAGGGCACTGTCTGGTAAAGCCGTGAAGGTTCAGGACACTTCTTACATACGAAAAGGAAACAGTCTTGTAAGAAATCCTGTTTCTGGTGCAGCCACTTCAGGTTCTCTTGCTGTTGGTGCACCCATTGATCGGCCAAGGCCAAATAAGACAGACAAGATCAGGAAGACTGTGGGCTCTGTGATGATTGAGTCTACTGGGTTACCTGATGGCCTTGTGAAAGGAGGGCGAAATGCCCCCATTGATATGCCAAAGACGCCTCCATTACCCTGCAGTAGTAAGACATCAGATAATGATGCTGTATACTCCGGACAATGCACATCCTCCTTACATGTGGATCACTCTGAAGGAACTGACAATGAAGAGGCACTTAAATCTCCTGATGTTCCATTGAATTCCTTTATGGATCCTGAAACTGCTGTGAACATAAATTTGGAGGATCCTGTTATTTTGAGTGATGGAGATTTGCTTGGATCGAATTCAGAGAAGATGATATACATTAAGCACAAATCAAATCAATTGATTGCTGCTTTAAAGTCCTCACAATCATCTTTGCTGAACATTGACAAGGGCACAGCTACATCTTCCGATATCAATTACTTCAAGAGAAGAAAAAACCAACTCCTTAGAGCTTCCTCTGATGGTAATATTCAGCAAATGGCTGTGGTAAATACAGATAATTCCAAGTCACTTTCTCAAAGGGCTTTTCATGCTTCCTCTGGCAGAAGTTTTACTAAAAGACTATCAAATAAAGGTATCTTATTACCCGACTCCCCATCTGATTATAGTTCGTTAACTGAATACTGAATCGCTAGATAGCAGTTTATGTTTGTAAATATTTTTAAATAATTAGTTGGAATATTCTATCTGGCTTTAGCTTCTGTGTGTGTGTGTGTTTGTATTAGTTTCTTTGTCATATTATAATCTACTACCTGGAAAAGAGTCCATAGACTCCATACTAATTTTTCTATAATATGCAGTTAAATCTACAAAATTTTCGCTGGTTTGGAAGTTGGATGAGTCCAAGTCCTGTGGTAAAGGTGTTGATTCAATGAGATCGAGGAGACTGCTGTCCCACTTGTTACCTTGGAAAAGAGCTACTTATTGGAGGTTTGTCTGGCAGACCTCGGCCAGCTCTTATAGTGCTCCTATTTGCTGAAAGCATATGCTATATCAATTATATTTTATTTCAGTGATTTTGCTTGTGGATGCATTTGTCTGACTGAAATTATGTGGTTGTTTTTTAGTCGAAAACTGCTTTCTTCAAAAAAGAGGGGTGCTGTGTATGTAAGGTCGAGTCGTGGTTTTTCTTTAAGAAGATCAAAGGTCATAAGTCTTTCTGGAACTAGTTTAAAATGGTCAAAGTCCATGGAAAAGCGTTCAAAGAAGGTTGGAGAGGTTAGTCATATCATTATTTCAATGTGATGATTACAAATGATATAGTTTTCCTATGGCTCTTTTGCGTGTAATTGGGTATTGTACTCCATTTTGTCTTACTAGTTTGTTTATTAACCATCACAGGAAGCTGCTAAGGCAGTTGCTGCAATGAATTCTGTACAAAAATTTGGATCCTCAAGAACTAGTTCTAAAGCAGGTAGGTTGATTACAAGATTCTTAGAGCACCATTATTGGTGAACAAAAAAAAATGGTTCATGGGTCACTATCACCATTTCTCTCTCATCCACATCAACCCAACAAACCATTTACAATATTCACTCTTAACAATAAACACTAAACAATGGTTCATCATCAATACTCCCTACCCCACCTTATTTTATTTTTGTAAATATAATCTTTTTGTTTCATAATTATAATTTATTAACCGATGTCAATGTAATTAATTGACGTATTTAATATTTTAATCGTGATTACTAATTAAGAAATTATCGCGTTTTTTTATCAGCTTTTTAAAAAATTAATTCTTGTGATTAATATTTTTTAAACAACAACGCAACTAATTTTAATTAACATAAAAAAAAGGAGGTACAAATCGTGATTACAGTTCTACAACTATAATCTAGTACATTTTATTTAAAAAAAAAACACAACTACACATCGTTTTGTAAGATGTCCTTAGGGATAACCATTTGTTGTAAACCTAGTTGCCTAAGTTTTCGTTGTTACCAAATTTATTCCATATATGTTCGACCAAGTCGTTTTTTTAGCTGCAAATGAGTCTGTTGATCCTCAATCTCTGTTCTACGAGACAAGTATAAGCCGATATCCACAATATGATCAGTACGGTACTCGGTAGTGTCCTCATTAGCGTTCCCTCCAGCATTCATAAACTCATTGGTATTAACGTTATTTTGATACGTCTCTCGTTCATCTTCAACGATCATATTATGTATTATGATGCAGGCGAGCATGATATTGTGGAGTATGTCGGTATCCCACGCCAAAGATGGCTTTTTAATAATGGCAAAACGAGCTTGAAGGACCCCAAATGCACGTTCAACGTCTTTTCTTGCAGCTTCCTGGTGTTTTGCGAATAAACGATCCTTATGAGTTTGTGGACTCGTAATGGATTTCACAAAAGAAGCCCATCTAGGGTAGATTCCATCAGTAAGATAATACCCATTCGTATAATGATGACCATTGACTACGAAGTTGACAGGAGGTGTCCGACCCTCTAAGACGTCTTCTAGCCTCACTTATACGGACATACTCATCACAAGCGTCTGAAGCACACCCGTAAGCTAGTTGTCTAACGGCCGCAGTGCACTTTTGAAGTGGAGACAAACCAAGACGACCTGCCGCATCTCGCCTTTGTTGAAACCAAGGGTCATGTTGGGTCACTGCGTTGAGAAGGCGCTCAAACACATGTTTACGCATTCGAAACCGGCGCCGGAACAAGGAACTTGGATAAACTGGGACTTCCGCGAAATAGTCATTGTATAACCGTGCATGACCTTCTTCGCGTCCCCTATCCTTTCGGGGCTCAATAGATTTTCGTCGGCGTTGCTGAGTGGCAGCCTGAATAATTGGTGGAATGTACTCATGCATTACGTGTTGTATCATAAGACACACTTCATTACGTTGTTGAACTCTAAGCTCCCTTCCCTCATCATCCGGGTTAGATGAAGATGAAGGGGAATCGGTTGAGCTTTCGTTTAAACTATTTGAATTCATTTTGTACGTAAGAAATGTAAGATAGAGTGAGGTTTGCTAATAGTAACTGCAAACGATTTATGTGTTTGTGTGTATACAAAATGAAAGAATGGTGTTTATTTATAGTGAACTAATTTGTAATTCTTCTTCAGAAATAGCTGAATATAAAGAGACAAAGATCACATGGGCTATGACAAACAATGAATTACAACCACACAGAAATTGAATGGAGAAAAAGGGTTTCACATGGGCTATGACAAACACTGGATTAGAACCACACAGAAATTGAATGGAGAAGAAGGGTTTCACATGGGCTAACAAAGGGGAAATTAAGATACTGACACAATTATATATAAAGAGACAAATTGATATAATTGAATAAACAGAATAAGATCACATGGGCTATGAAAATGGGAAAGTGGAAAAGATACATTTTATTGATTAATTGATAAAGTACAAACATAAGGAAATGAGTACAAGAGGTTGAACTGGAATTGAAAACTTATCACTACTGAAAAATGAAGAACAACAAAGGAATTGAACACACTTAACTACAATAAAAATAAAGGACACTAAGCATCATTATTGAAACGTTGAATATTGTTCCGAAGTATTACTATCATTTCGTCTTCCCATTGCTCTCGGTTTACTTTCTGTTCTAGACGAGATAGTTGCTCCCAGTTGATCCTATATTGCTCTAGCTCAATTTTCCGTTGTTTCCTTGCCTCCTTGCGCTCTTGTATTTCAAGTCTCTTCATTTCTGCTTCGTTTGACACATTCATCGACTCCCCAAAAAGCTGCAATCGAGTGTTGAATGTTTCTAATTCCTTAAATGCTTGACTTGATGGAGCTTTACCCTTCAACCTCGACTTAGCCTTTTTAATACCTTCAGCACGAGCTACTCTCTCATCACCGACACCCACGCTCGTTGGTGTGGTAGGTGAGGAATTGTCACCCTCATCCCGTGTCCTCTTCCCACTACTTCCGCTCCCTACAGACTCATCCGTCAGTGGAGTTGAATGTGGACGTCCCACCGATGGCTTGAATGTTTGTTGGTCCAAGAAAGACCGGAATTTGTCCCACTTCCTTAGTTGGATCCATTCCTCGTAGAAGGTGAATCGTCCGAACGAGTTCTCATGGATTTTGTGGGCCTCTTGGATAACATCATCTTCGTTATAGCCACTTCCCTTTCGCTTCCGGGCCTTATCATAGCTTCCGCACCACTTTAACACGGCTTCAGAGATTCGCATCCACCTTCCCTTCAAACTACTAATAGTTCGTAGGGATATTTCATCTGGATTCGATTCCCTGGCAGCATCGTATGCGTCCAAGACTCTCTTCCAAAATACACCCTTCTTTTGATTTGTGCCGATAATTATGTCGGTGCTGGTGTTCATGTAGCCGGATATAAGAGCCGCAGTTTCTGATCGCGACCAACCTCTATTGTTTGAACCACCAACACGATATTCAGGAGTTGATTGGAGTGGTTGCTGTAACATTTGACTGAAGTTTTGATGGGGAGAAGGAGTTTCATTTCCCTCACCATCATCCTCACATTCTTCATTTGCCTCATCTTCTTCAGATAAAGACATTGCTCGATTCCCAAATATTGGGATTCGGTTGTTCTGACGGAAAATAACCAGATGCAGCACCATATTCACCGTAACCCATTGGTATCATGGATGGATGTGGGAAATTTGAATTGCTTTGAGAAAAATTAAAATTTTGAGGGAAATTTGGTGGATTATATGGGAAACTTGACCGGGGTATTTGAGGATAAACTCCAGAAAAATTATGGGGAATATTTGTGGATATTTGTGAAAAATTTGGGTGAATTGGAGGAAAATTAGCTTGATTCGGGATCATATTTTGACCCAAATTTTTTTTTTTGCTTTCTATTTGTTTTGGGGTTGGTATTAGCATCCATAATTATAATTTATATTTGGAAAAAATAAAAATTTAATAATAATAATAATAATAATAATAACAATAATAATAATAGAAATAATAATAATAACGATAATAATAACGATAATAATAACGATAATAATAATAATAATAATAATAATAACAACGATGATAATAATAATAATAATAACAACGATAATAATAATAATAATAACGATAATAATAATAATAATAACGATAATAATAAAAATAATAATAATAGTAATAACGATAATAATAAAAACAATAATAATAATAATAATAATATTAATATTAATATTAATGATAATAATTAAAAATAATAATAACAATAATAATATTAATATTGGTATAAATAATAATAATAATATTGGTAATTATAGAGGGGATTTTTGAAGAGAAAAATATAGTAGAAAAAAATGAATTTTGAAAGTTGAAAAAAATATATCAATATGGGTGTCTATTTATAGAGGGGAAAAAAATAGAGTCGTTGGTAATTTTTTTTTTTTTTTTTGATTTGTATTTTGTAAAATATATCCGTTGCAAAATTACAACGAATATATTTAAAACAGTGCACACGTGTCAAGCAGCGGCTGGGCCAAGTGGCGCGCTCCCAGCCGCTGATTTCTATTTTTTTTTTCTGAGCTTCAACAGCAAAACGACGTCGTTTTGCACCATGAAACAGCAAAACGACGTCGTTTTGCTATAATACCAGTCCAAAATATTGGTGGGGCCCACAGCGAATTAATTCATGGAAATGCTTGCTCCTGCAATCGAACCCATGACCACTCAACATGAACCATTAAAGGTTTGCCATTAAGCCACCACTTTATTTGTTTATTCATTGTGAACAATTAAATAGTTCACCCTTAAAGATGCCCTTAGGTCATGAAATATTCTGTAATCTATTTTGAGACATAAATAACTAATTCGTAATGTGGGCTTCCCCTATACCCCTGGTTAAGTATTGTGTATTTTGGTATGGTCTTGTTGCAACCTTCACCACTCTAGTTGACCTGTTTATAAATATTTGTGACAGGCGAACGAATATTTCGTATTGGCGTTTTTCGATACCGTATGGATCCTTCAAGGAGGACACTTCAAAGGATTTCAGGTTTCTAGTTTACTTTGCCCTTGTCTTTTGCTTCATAATTTCCTTCAACGTATGATTAAGAGCCAAAAAGAAATTATACTGGCTTGACATTTTGGTTTTGATTCAATTACAATATAGACTTAAAACTTATCCAGCGAGAGGTATATCAATGGGGTAGTCGGTAGCCTATTCATAGTTATGTCAAAGTCAGGAGGTAGAAGTTGATTCTCGTGCTGTCATTAATAGTAGTTGATCAATATATTTATATCCAAGTATATCACACGTGCATCCTTGTGTTTGTAGGGGTTTGTGGGATGCAGAGGATCAGCAGCTGATCTATGCTTCTTCCTAGCAACTTGCTTTCATAGTCACCTAGTGCTATATGAACATTGTGCATCTATTCAGTTCTTTTTATTTAGAATGTGGTTTGTGTAGTTGTTGCCGATTGGGAATCTTGGGATGTGCTAGATGGTATCTACTGTCATTCCACTAGAAAATTAGCTAGCATAAACAGTTAGGTCCTGATAGAGGATACAGATAAAGAATCACAATATGCGGCTGTAAAAGGCCTAGGTTAGAGTTGTTTTTAATCTTGTGTGAGGATGGTCATGGACAGCTTTTGAGTATGTCAAAGTGCAGTTTTACTATGCTCTGATTGTTGAAAATTTGTGGTAGTGAGTCAATTGTTGGCTCCCATCCCGTTTAGTTGCAGTTGTAGGCATTCAATATTTCTTCTGCTAAAGGGTGTGACTTGTGAGTGGTTACGTACATCTTCGCTCAATATATATATCAAATTTTACTGTTGCTGGAGGATATCTTAATGCTCTATATATAAGTTTAACTAAATTAATGGGTGGCCTTGTGTTGCTAAATGTTAATGCTCCTTTACATAGCTGCCTGGAACTGTGATCCACATGGTACTAATTTGCCTTTCAGATTTTCCTGTTGATTTCCTCCTTTCTTTCAATCTTCTTTTAAGAATTCATCTGCTATTTATGATTGATATTCAATAGTATTTAAACTAACCATAAATTGTTGAATAGATGAGGAAGCATCTGACTTTACTGCTTCAAAGACAGAAAAGGATGTCAGAAAAACTTATGTGCCAAAGAGGCTAATGATTGGAAGTGATGAGTATGTCAATACTACTAGCAACTGTTTGCAGGAATGTTGTTTCTTGAAATAAAACTTACTCTTCCCTCTGGTTTTGGATAAATATCTTCCTATTTGGTAGGTATGTTCGGATTGGCAATGGCAACCAGCTTGTTAGAGACCCAAAGAGGCGCACTCGCATTTTGGCTAGTGAAAAAGTTCGATGGAGTTTGCACACTGCTAGGATGCGATTAGCCAAAAAACGTAAATTCTGCCAGTTTTTCACTAGATTTGGTAAATGCAACAAGGGTGAAGGAAAATGTTCATTTATACACGATCCATCCAAAATTGCAGTCTGCACCAAATTTTTGAAGGGTTTATGTGCCGAATCGGATTGCAAATTGACTCATAAGGTCTATCATGCTATGCCCTCTGTCTGGATGATTGTGTTTGGACCATTGTTGCTTAATTCAATATCTGTGATGCAGGTTATTCCAGAAAGAATGCCCGATTGTTCATTTTTCCTGCAAGGTGGTTTTCTATCTTTATGCATTTGATTAGTATCACAACGAGCATAAATGTTGACTGCCTTCTCATGCAGGTTTATGCTCCAATGAAAAGTGTCCTTATCGTCATGTCAATGTGAATCCAAAAGCCTCTATATGTGAGAGCTTCCTCAGGGGCTATTGTGCTGAAGGGAATGAGGTATTAATTGCTAACATCAATATATTTAAATCTTTGTTTTTCAAGTCATTAGCCATTTGCATTTTCTCTCTATCCTAATGCATTTGTCCACCTTTCCTTTTTTAGTTGTCTAAAATAATTTTCTTTAGTTAGCCGCTGCACATTCATTTGACTTTTGCCATTTGCAGTAAAGTATTGTTGGTTAAAGTTTACGTGTTAAAAGTGTCAAAATGGACAAAGGGGGTAAAATATGATGTCATTGTTGTCAAGTCATTATCCTCTTTCTGCAAAGTTTTTTCTTTTTTGCCCCCTTCATTCACGTCTTTCTATTATTAAACGCTTCATTATTTCCAAAACTAGCTTAGAAGGAAAATTCCTTGGTATTGCAAACTCAACTGCTTGTGTAGTTTTTGTGTCTTGAAAGTATGGTTAATATTTACTTGATTAAACAACATTTACTTTGAAAATTTATATTAAGAACAAAAAAGAAAATAGAGGCACAGTAAAGTAGCATATTTTTTTTAATCTCAATGCTATTACCTTTGTACAGAAGGTTTATTTTCCTCCCCCTCTCCCCTGCCTGTCATTTCCTTACCGGCTCTATCTTACTAATCTTAGGATACTAAATTTGTTGGAAGTAGTGCATACATCTTCACATATATGGGTTCTGGATTCTGGTTCGACTTTGCAATGGTGGATGTGCCATTGTTTGTCGTGTTTTTGTCTGGATATTATCAGATTTTCTTGTCCAGCTTGTTCTAGGTCTATCATAGCAGGAGTCTATTTTAGCATCGTGATTATATTAACCATTCATTTCATGGCATGCATAAATCAAGTCCTGTGACACAATTATCAGAAGGGTATCTTGAATTGTGTTTTGGGATTTTAAATTGACTATTATGTTTTCATTTATTGGTTTCTTCAACCAAACTTCTCTGTTTGCTTGTGAGTGTCACATGTCGACTTACCTGATAGAAACAAGTAGAACAAATCTCTGTCTACACACTTGCAGTGCCGGAAGAAGCATAGTTACATCTGCCCCAAATTTGAAGCCTCCGGTAGCTGCCCTCAAGGATCAAAATGCAAACTTTACCATCCAAAGATAGGAAAGACTAAAAAACGGAAAGGTCAGAGGGATCAGAAGAATGCTAAGGGACGTTATTTTGGTTCTGATCTCTCAGTGGTTGTAGATCCTGAGACGAAACCCATTATGCTGAAAAATCATGCTGAACCCAACAAAGTCAGTAGTGTTTCCTTTCAAGGAGACTTGGGTGATTTTGTCAGCCTTGATGTTAGTGATGATGAAGCGCAAGAGGATGAACTGACGAGTGAGCATACCTTCTTATCTGAGGACGGCCCTCAGAATTCTCAGTTGGATGATTTTGATGAACTGATAAAGCCTCTTCGCTTACTGGGTAGGCTTTAGGCAAATCCTAGATTTTATTAGGCAAATCCTTAAACACGCCCCACTGCAGTCATGGGAAGGACAAGGAATATCATGGAGATGCAGTCATCTGTAAATGTCTTGTTTATTTGCATTTCCTCCTTCTTTTCCTTTTTTCTTGGGGTGTTCATTGGGACAGGAGGGATTATGTAGTATACTTTCTTTTTTTTCTTTTTTATTTGGCAATATACCGCCTTGTAAAGTTGTAGAGATTATACTATAACATTTGTACTTTATGTAATGATCAATGAATTAGTGAGTTTTACAAAAGGGAAAAGTTTTCCAACAATTTGAGAACTTCCTGTTGGGTTTGGTTTTGAATTTGTGTTGCTACAAGGCTGGAGGATCATTAAACACGTTAAGGCGATTTTCTTCCACATTATATACTCTGTTCTTGATGCTGTTTATGTCAAATAACAGAAAATAAAAAAAGGTTGCTTACATAAAACGGTACAAGCAGTATGATTTGACAGACATCAAGGGCTAGTTCATTACCTTTATGATCCATTTGGTAGATTTGGTTATAGAAAAGGGAATAAGAATGAATTTTAGTGTAAGTTGACAAGCAAAGTTATGTCTTATCAATAACATAATACTAAAAGCGAATCTGACATGACACTTGTCTATTCTAAGTATATTTTATATGCATTCAATGAAAATATTTTAACATATCTTTTATATATTTTATAATAGATATTTTCTACTACCTCCGTAAACGGTTATGTGCAACAATGATACCGTTAACGGAGGCCTAGGCAAAATTTTGTGTGGGTTGTTTAAAGTGGGTAATTGCTTAAAGTACAAAGTGATTATTGATTTGAAAAGGGGTCCTGGTTTTTTAAAAGGAGGAGAGAGAGGCTGCCAAATTTTGGGGTAAAAATTTTCCCACCAAAATTTTGGGCCTCCTTTTAAAAATTTCAAATTTCACCCAAATTTTTTCCCTCTTACTTAAATTTGCTAGCAAATAAAAGGGGGTATATAAACCACTTGCCAGACATTGTTACTTAGTACAAGCATTCATAACAAACATTCCAAATGTTTTTCCAAATTACAACATTCAATGTTCACAAAAGTTAGAACTTAATTTTCTACCTAAACCTAATTACTCCTACGTCATTAGCAGTGGATTAGCAGCAAATCAGCACAGCTCTTCAAAATTGGCCCACTTCATAAGCAGTCCTGCAATCTGGGAACTCAGATAAATTAGCAAAGACAACATGGCAGAAAATTCAAGTGATGAATTTTTCTGCATTGACCAAATGCTCAATGATGAAAGCAGCATGGAACATAGTCAGACAAGCAGCATGGAAGGGGCTCAGTACCAGGACAACACTGGTCCAGATGATGAAGCAATCCAGCAACCAACAAGCAGAAAACAGCTCACAGTTTCCAAGAAAAGGGAAATTGTAGATGAGTATCTACTGAAGCTACAGGGGGGAGAAATACCAAGGGGTTTTGTTTCACAGACAGCCAGGAAATTCAATGTGCATAGGTGCACTATTCTCAGATTATTCAAAGACATCAAAGCCCAAATGGAAGTGGGGAATGCCATTGATGTCAGAAGCAAGAAACTTGACAAAACAGGACCAAAACCAACAGAGTACACATATGAATTCCTGCAGTCTGCCCCACTATATAAAAGGACCACTGAGAAAAGCTATGGGGCTACTCTTAACATTTCACATACAACCATCCATAAATTAAAGAAAAAGGGGAGGCTGAGAACACATACTAGCACCAATCATCCAGCATTAACATCCAACCACAAAATATCAAGACTCCAATGGGTTTTAAGGCATCTGCTGCCTGCTACTCAAAATGAGGACCCATACTTTGTTGACATGCAGCAGGTAGTGCACATAGATGAGAAGTGGTTCTACTTGAACCCAGACACAAGAACATTCTACCTATTGCCAAATGAACCAAACCCCTACAAGTGCCAATAGTCCAGGAGGTTCAAGGTCAAAGGCATGTTCATGGCAGCCATAGGGAAGCCAATCTTTGACAACCAAGGAGGAGTCATACATGATGGGAAATATGGAATTTTCCCTTTTGTTTATGAAACCACAGCAAAGAAAAAAAGCAAAAACAAAGAAGCAGGGGCAGTGGAAGTGAAGGCTACACAGAATGTTAACAAGGAGGCCATAAGGGAAATGTTTTTAACTAAAGTAATTCCAGCCATTAAAAGTAAATGGCCAGGCCATGTATCTAAGGATATATGGATTCAGTGGGATAATGCCAGACCATACCAAATTCCTAGGGATGAAGAATTTCATGAAGCATGTCACTCAAATGGTTTCAACATACAGTTCATTTATCAACCAGCTCAATCCCCAGATTCAAATGTATTAGATGTAGGGTTGTTTAATGTGATACAATCAATACAATACCAATCATTTCCTAGAAATCTAAAGGAACTCATAGAGAAGGTAACAGAGTCTTATGAGTTGTTCAACCCAGTGTTGAACAAACGTTGTTGGATAATTTTACAATGCTGTATGGAAGAGATACTGAAGGACCAAGGGGGGAATAACTTCAGCCCACCACACAAAGGGAAGAAAAGACTAGAAAGACTGGGCATGCTACCTGAAGTGCTACAAGTGGACAGGGGTTTGGTTCAACAAACTGTTGAATACCTCAACACCATTATCATTCCAACAGGTGAAGTGAATCAGGAAGATGAAGGCATGTAGGTGGATGCAGACTAAATAGAAGTGAATCAAAGTAGCAAGGACCAAGTCAGACTGCCACACATAACCATTGAATGCAAGGTAGTTTATTTTGATTTTTGTATGGGACTCTATGGTTAGGTGTATTTTGTCATCAAAACCATGTTTATTGTGAATGTAAGGCAGTCAAGACTACTATCCTTGAGAGATGTAAAAGCTTTTGATAAATTTTATAACTTCATTTGTGTCTTGTTTAAATCATTTCTATGTAGTGGTAAGTAAATGACATGAACTATGATGCACAGACAAACAACTGAGTCCATCAGAGGGTTATGATATTTCACAGAAATTGCATAAATGGTTACCTCAACAACAACTTACAATGGAAGTTGTTGGAGCAAGACCAACTTATGAATTTTATGCATCAAATGAGTCCCTTCATCATTTGGATCTCTCAACCACACAAACAATAGTTTGGGACTCCTACTACATTTGGGCACAGACAGCTCACAGGGGGACTCAAAGAGGGAGATACTGAAGTGCATAAATGAAACAACACCTCCAACAGAAGAAGCATCACCCACATAGCAACAACACCATGCCCATCATAACACAAACCAGTGTACACACCAACCAGGGGACACACAATTTGACAGAACTATTAAATTATACTCATTGGCAAGATCAGCAGCATTACCCATAAATCAACAACACCAACACACACACAGCAGAAATCAGGTAAAACAACATGTACCCAACAACATGCAACAACCATATGATTGAAGTTCCCAATTTCAAAATAAAAAAGCATGAAACAAGTCATCCAGCGCAGGAGTAACAACAATAAATTAGCAACAGCATACAACAATAACTACTAATAATTCCCATACAACAATAATCAACCAACACATGCTTGTAATCATACCCACAACACAAATCACAGACTGAAATTAAGTATGATGAACACATAAAAACATAGATTGAAGGGTTAGAACATTGTTACGCTGATGAATTAGGAACAGGCTTAGGTCGAAGGGTTGCTAACCCCACCAATATCAACAGCACCATCGTCAGGGGACTCAACACGCTCCCTTTTTCGGCCAGACAAGATCTGGGTAGATCTACCCACAACAACCACCACTGATGTGGTTTTCTCCGGCGACAGGGCTGCAGAAGGGGTTTCAGAACCATCGCCCTTCACAACATCAAGATCAGGCGCCTCTTTGCTCGAAACCTCACCCTTTTTGCCCAGATCTGAAGCATTAGACCCAACACGTTCATCATCAGACTCGTATGGGGTAAGCTTTGAACCCCCACCATACGTACGCTTCATATCCAGGTACGTAGCCATACGCGTACCAATTAGCCTCATCTTCCCAGTTCGTCGCTGACATTTGTAGGTCGCAACAACACCAAGATCTTGTTTTTTCTCGTTTGGGGAACTCATGATTTCAGGGTTTTGACAGAAAGATGTAGAAGAGCACACAGATCTGGGAATTCTAGGGTTTCTACCAAGAGAGAGAAAGAGGGAGTCAGGATAAGAGAGAGAATGAGGTTCGCATGAATGAAACGACACCAGATGCAAAGTGAAGGCTTCCAGAACATTTTCCAGAAGTTAAAGGGCGTCATTAATGGAGGTTGTTGAAGGTTCATTGAAGAGGGTGGTTGAGGAGATGAAGTGAATGTGATGGGAAATGAGGTGAGTGAGGGGTTTTTGGTGGGAATCATTAGGGTAGATTGATTGTTTATAGGGATAAGTAATAAGATTAGGAAAGTAGGTTAAGTTATAATCAGTTTTTGTAAAGGGCATTTTCGTAATTTCACATGTTAAAATTTTACTTAAAATGGAAAAAAATCAGTTTGTTGCACATAATATGAAGCACCTACTTTTGGTAAATGTTGCAGATAACCGTTTACGGAGGTAGTATAATAAACAACATATACTACGTATATAAGGTAATATTATTAGAATAATGTACTACTACTCCCATACTTCGTATCATTCTACATCGTATTTTTTCATTTGAAAGTTTTTTTGCTCCAACCAGGATTAACACTTTAACTTTTATTATATATTTGTTGATTTATTTATAATAATAACACTACAATTAAATAATTATAAATATAAAAAAAAATAAAAAAAAAAAACCTTGATTATTTTTTGTCACAAAAAATAAGTCACTTAAATTTGTATAAAACACTTGTACAGGTCAAAGTATGTTATAAAATATTGTGCCGGTCAAAACATGCCAACAAAATAGGGACATATGGAGTATATAAGTACATTACACGGGTTATAAATAACATAAAATTTTATTCTTATATAAAATCCTATGTTTTCTTAAAAATTAATGATCAATACGAGTAACTTTTGATATCAATATAACATAAAATTCAAGTTAGTTATTTTTGAAAAGAAATTCAAGTATTTGTTTCAATTAAAAATATTGTTTTTTTTTTTTTTTTGTAAAAAAATATTGTTAAATTAACATATTAATTTATAATTAGGTTAAGTAAAAACCATAAATTGTACGGGACTTTAGTTCTCCGTAGTAATACAATCTCATCATGGTAACGAAATTGTGAGAAGAAAAGAATGTACTTCGGGGGTGAATTATCATTACCATGGGAACGAACTTAATTTCTCATACTGATTTATGTGTTAATTCATTTTCGCTACTAGTTTTCCGAGTAGCAAATTTAATCAAATTGACGATGATGAAGAGAAATCCTTTTTTTTTTTAATTTTTTTATTTTTTATTTTAATACGACTATCTAATACAAGTAGTCATTAGATGTAATAACTCATGCACTTGTTTGAAAGGTATTTCCTTCATGTTTTTTTTTTTTTTTTTTTTTAATCTATAATCTATCTCATCTACAATTCATGTAGTCAAAGCAATAGGCCAATAGAAATGTAAGAACATTATAATGATTATCATTTTATAATAAGAAAATAAAATGTCAATATTTGGAAATCCCGGTTAGAATTGGTTTAATTTGTACTTTCATAATATCAATTTTAATACTACGATCATGTAAAATGCAAATGAAAATATCATTAAAAAATATAAAAAAATTTATATGCACCCGGATGTAAGGTGCACGGTTATTTTTTTCTCATTTAATGATTAAATGTCAATAACCATTCTTTAATCATCAAAATAAGCAAAATAACACCCTTAGTGCAAATACACCTTTCACCCGTAACATCCATTATTGAAAATAAGGGAGTAATTTTTCCATGGAGGTAATTGTGTCACAAAAATAACTATTTATATTGTACAGACATTCAGGTCTTTTCTAAGTGCTTGTTTGATTCAACATGGGAAATAAATTTCCACTTGAAATCATATACCATGGGAGATGATTTCCATTGCTAATTGTATAAAAATTCTAAAAAAGTGTTTGGTTGACATCATGAAAATTAGTATTTCTTAGGAAATAACTTTCTATAAGTTGTAGGAATTTACTCACCTAGGGGGGTTTGGTGAGTTATTTTTCATGCTACGTAGGAATTTACATTTCCCTTGGAAATTTTATTTTCTAGGAAATTTCTAACCAAACACAACATATTTTAGCTATTGCCTAGGAATTTTCATTTCCAAGGAAAATATCTTCCAACCAAACAAGCACTAATTCATTGGAGTATTTTGCTCCACTCATAAATCATAATGCTCTTTATTTACTTAATTAATTATCAACAAAAAAAAAAAAAAAAGCTTTACGGAATGTCATATTGTAATTTGTACCGTTCTCATCTAACCTAAAATTCTCAACCCCTTCCTCCCTCTCCCCAAATGAAAACAACACAACTTACATCTTATCCAAAAAAAAAAAAATAGAGGACTCAAATGCATTGGCCTTAAATAAGCAATGGCTCAGAACAATAACCAGAGCAACTTATTTGACTATGGCAGCTGCTTCATCATACATACCTTCAATAAAACTCCCTACTTTTTCTTCGAACATCCGAAGCAAAAGAGCTTTGTCAAAGAGGCTCAGCTTCCGAATTTCAGCTCAACAGCAAACTGAAGTTCAAGAATCAGAGCAATTGAAGGCAGAAAATGGAAATGAAGAGCAAGAGGGAATGAAGCAACAGCAGAAAACACCGACGCCAATTGAACCTCAAGTGAATGTCAAGAACAGAAACTTGGCAAGAGAATATGGAGGGCAGTGGCTCAGCAGTGTGACCAGGCATGTTAGGATCTATGCTGCATACATTGACCCTGAAACCTGCGCCATGGATCAGACGCAGATGGATAAACTCACCCTTATTCTTGATCCAACTGATGAATTCTTGTGGACTGACGACACCTGCAACAAGGTTTACAACTACTTCCAGGAGCTCGTCGATCATTATGAGGTATTGTCTCTAATGTCTCAGCCGAATGGGTTAATAATAATCATATTACTGTAATCAAATAGTTAGAAAATTCAAGTGCTTCCATAACCAATCCCAACAGCTTTAATTCTGGAATGTAAATTCTAATCACAGCCTGTTCTATTGTACATAGTGAAAAGATACTCTCTAAATTCATTAATATACGACCGGATAATGCCATATTAAAAAGCCATCAAAAAACCATTAGCCAAAGACCCCCTATATATTAATAGTGATGGATAAATTAGTATCCTAACCTCTAAAAAATGTCTCAGATGTAACCCTGTACTGAAATTGAGAAAGAAACTAAGAATTTTTTTACTGAAAAACTCACAGGAAGTGGCTGATGGAGTAAAAAAAAAGGAAAATTTAGGTCCTCTTGGCTAACAGAGGTCTTAATCAGTAATCACTAATCAGTAGAAAACACTATACACATGCAGTTCCAAAAACATTACATACTGTCCAATATTTTTGAGTCAGTACTACTGCTGAATTCTCTGACAGTATAACCTTTGATTGGAAACCAGGGTGCACCTCTGACAGAATACACACTTCGCCTCATTGGATCAGACATAGAGCATTACATCAGAAAGATGCTCTATGACGGTGAGATTAAATACAACATGAATTCAAGAGTATTAAACTTCAGCATGGGGAAACCGCGAATGAAATTCAACAGCAATGAGCTTCCAGATGTACAGTAATATCAAGAATCAGATGATTGAAGCCAGAAACAGGTATGTAATAAGATATAACCGTATTATTGCTACACATTGAAACTTGTTTTGCTACAATACAAAAAGGAAGCTTCAATGAGCCAGATGATTCACTAATATATGGTTCACTGGAGCAAAAATCAGAATTAGACACGAGACTTTTTACAAAATAAACCATGACATGCCGCACAACCACAGTCAAGCGGGATCATTTTATAGTCATTTAGGACGATCTGGGCAAAATTTTCTTAGTCAAGTCATCCTTCCAAGGCTCACAAACTCCAATGGGAATTGAAGGAATTTTCTGGTGCCAAAAATAAAAGCTGATTATCAGAAGACTAGAAAAAAACAATCATTAAAACAATGTGGTTTTGCAACTAAATAGAAAAAGAAACGTACGCATTGCCAAAAAACAACTTCCTCTCAATATTTACATATATTGCCACAAAGGCACAAATATCTTCAAGCTAAAATGCTCCTAGGCAGCATGCTCTTCATTGGAATGAGACCATGCATCTGTAAATGTCTAGCGCAGTTTGCCATAATTTATGAAGATCAGAATTGTAAATTTTCAATCATTTTAGGCTGTTTTCTTGCTTAAACTATCTATTATTAACTTCCAAATTATCATTTTATTTCATTATAGCACACAGATGTGTCTTTCTTCAAGCTACTTCCTTCCCCTGGTTAAGGTAGATAAAACATCATTTGTGGAAGCAGTCACAAGAACATAGATGAAAGCAGATAATACGTTCCAAAAGATTATCCTTTATTTTCAAAAGACAACTAATTGACAAAGAAATTATTTACTTCACAGATGGAGTTATCATTACATTTCAGTAAGATCTTGTCCATTGGCAAGCAAAAAAGTCAAAAGAGGTTATACAAAAACCCAGTGGTTATGGTGTGAACACTGAGATTGGGCCTTAAGTCTGGAGTAAAATAGACTGAATGACTCAGCTTTGACCCCTAATATACACAATTTATCTCTTAAAAAATTGAGGACCAGAAATTTCACACAGGAAGAATAGGATGATGATCTAAAATCATCAACAAAGAGAGATTTTCCATCTCCAATTATGTCTACTAATCTACAACCAATATGGCTCTACAGTTTTGTTTTAGAATCAAGGCCATACTATGTGCGAACTAAAAGTACGCATCCAAACTGACAAAAAAAAAAAACAAAAAAAAAACAAAAAAAAAAAACCTACTAACATATGAAGAAGCCAAGTTATGTTGGTGGGCTTTATAGTTTTATATCCCAGGAACAGCATGGGCTAAATAAATTTAATCTCATACTAGTTTATGTTAGTGACATAATACAAGAAAGAGGAAGAGAAGATAACCAAAACAAACACAAGATGAATGAGTTGTTACCTGCAAATAAAACCTACACATTCGTAGGAGATTCAAGACCTTGGGGCGATTGGGTTGCACCTTTTCTATTTCAAGTTGCAGATCTGACATCAAGATAAGCAAATGGATGATGCAATGACAGACAAAACAGACAATAATATAAGCAAAAAAAACATATGTAGTTTGACCAAAAAAAAAAAAAAAAAAAAAAAAGAGGAGAGAGAGTGAGTGAGAGAGAGATGAGCACATAATTGGAAAGGTTAAAAAAGCATTGAAGTTTATAACACCTCAGTTTTATATATACTTAATCGGTTTGTTTTTTGTTGACATGTTTTGACTTTGGCACTATTCACACTCTCCTTTGACCGTGTTTTGTGATTCATACAAAATAAGACATATAGTCATGTGTGGTCTTATTAATTTTGTCTCGATTTATAATTTCAAAATATCAGCTTTTTATAATTTTTGCTTAGCGATAATTATAAATATTAATGGTTACATTTTTGCACTGCAAAGCATGTCAACTAAAAACAATCAGAGGAATTATACATATATTATTGTTGTAATTACGTAAATTAAGAAAGCTTGATATAAGGTGAGTTGGTGTAAGAGCAAGTTAAATAAAGCAGGAACGATGGAGCAAAAGGGTGGGTGGGTTTCGGAACAGGGAAAGAGAGAATGGAAAGGAAAAAATATAATGGGGTAGCATAGTAGGGGGGGTTTGCCAAAATAAAATAAAGTACGAGTAGAACAAAGGAGACGCGGGTGGAAGAGGGGGGGGGGTGGAGGGCTAAATGGAAAGTGCGTTGAACGTAAAATGACAAAGGTAGTAAACTGTTCTAATAGCTTAAAATATCTACTCAAACTATGGGAACCAGCTCAGCCACAAAAGCAACATGATAACCAAGCATAAATAAGTCTATTTTCCTTTATTGTATATTCAGGTTTGGAGTTTAGATATATTCATATACTCCTTCAGGTGAACTCAAGACCTAAGGTAGATATAAAAAAACCCCAGCGATACAAAACTATCATCCTTCAAAAATTATGCCAATTGTAAACATCGCATAGAAATGAGTTTGTTGACTTTGTACTAATGTGGTATGGCAATGGAAAAGATTTTTAAAAAGCTTTTGTCATGGATCCTAATTTTGTCAAGTATAGATTATATTTCTAAGATGATTTAACACACCAGTTTGACTGTTTTGCAGATAGGATGTTGAATGTGCACCAGAAGTCAAGAGACTTCAGAAATTCAGTTCATTTGAACCCTTATGCTTATTGTTAATAAAGTAGGAAACTTAGAAGCAACAAAAGAAACAGCTTATGTTTTTGTACTTAATTACTTATTGATACAAGCCATATATATATAGTCATGGTCCTCATGGATTAAAAGGTTATTCCACAAATTACACTATTCATGGTGATATTATTGTTTCATCGGTAAAGCCAAGTAAAATTGCTTTTTTTGTGTGTGTGTGTGTCTTCAAAACAGAATGGTGAATTTATCCACCTAATATTCTACAAATATAAATTATTGTCGAGGTAGCAAAAGGAAGAACACATAGCACTCTTACACTCAAAATGACATCAAATACCATAATATAGTATGGAAACATTTTTAAGTTGAGATCAACAGATATATGAATTGTTTATCTAAAAGTAAATGTGAACTCGACTTTTACTAAAACAATTACTCTTTTGCACCACAGAAATGGAAGGACATGCAAGTGACAGCATTAATATCATCACAATAAAGGCAATTCAAATAAGAAAGAGAAAAAAGCATGGTATTTTCTTATGAGTAAGAGCCACATATGCCAGTGCTGTCTTGGAAAGTTAATTACCAATTTATTCGTCTGCTTTATCACTTTAAGTGTCTCATACTTCATTCTTATTGACAGAGTTACCGGCAGGTCAATATTTCAAATACGGAAAATTGTGCTATTAAGTGAAACAAATAAATGTACATCATTTATAACAGCTAGACAAATCATTCAGAATTTTTTTTCCACATAAGTGATCTCATGTTATAACTCATTGGACCAAGTAGTTTAAAATTTTAATTAAGTAGTTTCCCCGCTTTCTTAAGCTGCAGTGATGAAAGAGAAGACAGAAAAGAAGCACTCTAATCAACCAAACCAAGAACAAACTAACCAGGAAATTTTTCAAGCAAAGATTTGCCCATATGTCCCGGCCTGTAAGATCCACCGCTACGGGAGTCCCTATAAATTGACACAGGCTTTTTAGCATCCAATTCCGCCCAAAGCTCGTCATACTCCTTTCTCTCATAGGGTTTTCTTAGGTAACCATGTAACTCTTTCTTCCAGTAACAGGAAGAATTTTCTCGTTGTATCTTCCCCTTTTTGCACATCTCGTTCTATGAGAAAGCATCAGGATAATAGACAAGTTATTGTGAATGTCATAGGTGGGGAAAAAATGCACTATTTAGATGAAATGGAATACTGCTAAAAGAAAACTTACAGACGTGCTCAGTGTATTAAGGCTATCTGTTGGAGTTGATTTCTTTTGTGATGTAATTTTTGCTCTAGAAGGTGGAGTTTGTGGTCCTGGAATTGGCGCTGTAGGTTTAAGAGTTGATGATGGTGGTCTTGTATCTCTCTTAATTCTAACACCAGTTCTCTGCTGATCATTGGGTTCATAAAAGATTCGCTGTTGGTTTCCATATTCATAGATCACAGAGTCTTCAGTGATGTGGAGACTATTCAAGAACTTTTCATAAGTTTCATCAACTATTATAGACATCTTCCCAGATCTAGAATATTTTGGACCTAATATCTGATCACTATCCACGTCTAAGTTCCAATTCTCCCTAACACAATCGACCTTGCTAGAATGTGGAGTTTTCCTCTTGATTCCATAAGGACGGACATTCTCAGAATCAGAATTGTTCTGATCACTATCCATGTCTAAACTACTATTCTCCTCAAGATGACCAACCCAGCGAGAATGTGGAGTTTTCCTCTTGATCCCATCATGATAATCATTCCTGGAATCAGAACTCTTCTGATCACGATCAACGTATAAGCTCCTATTCTCCCTAGCACAATCACCCCTGCGAGATATAGGAGTTTTCCTCTTGAATCCATCAGAATAGACATTCCCAGCTTGGGAATTTTTCCGACCAGATTTTGGATTTTCAGCCGCATCTGAATTATCCTCTACACCGGAATTTTTCCGAGTTGATTTTAAACCGACATCCCGATGTAAGGTCCTTTTCTCATGAATAACAGTACCACTACGAGGTTGTGGACTTTTCCTTTTCATCAGAGTAGGCGACTCCTTCTCATCTTCATAATAGATCGGGAACAATACACCGTTTTCTATCGACACATCACAGATATACGCGTTTCCGTATTCCTTCAAGTTTCCCAAGAATTCCATATATGTTGGATCAACATCGTCATCCTCCACAAATTTCGCTTCCCAAAACTGGTGTAAACTTTCCAAAAATGAAATGTAATCTTCATCAGCTTTATTATCTTGAGCAGTAACAAAGGATTCACCCCTCTGTCTTTTTTTATTATATGAGTTTGTTTCCATGTCTAATAAAAGATCTGATCCTTCAAATATAGCCATATCCATGGCTAAATCCTGCCTCTTTTCTCCTCCCTTTTCTTGTCTAATCCTGCCTCTTTTCTCCTACCCTTTCTTGTCTAAATCCTTCCTCTTTTCTCCTCCCTTTTCTTGTCACCCTCCCATTACAAACCAAAGGATTACAAAGCTATATAATCCTCGAAAACCAACAATGTTCCAGTTTCCCTGTAATGACCAATCGACCATGATTAACAAGCATATACTTCATAATACACAAACAATAAAAATATAGATAGAACACAAGATAAAAATCAAAAGAAAACAGAAGAAACCAAAGCAAACAATAAACGTCTGGGTCATTCTGATACTGGCTCTAGGACAGAGTTACATAATCCTCAAAAATAACAGTTATTCAGTTTCCCTCCCAATGACCAATTGACCACAATTCACAAGCATATATATCCACAAACACAAACAAAACATAAAACACATCAACAAATCCAAAACAAAACCGAACGAAGCGGGATAAAAACCGGAACCAAAGGGAACCTAAACTGAAATAAGCTGTATAATCCTCAAAAACAAACCAATATTGATTTAAAAATCCCGGGAATTGAACACAATTCACGGGCATACATATACACAGAAACACAGACCATAAAACTCATAATCAAAACAAACCCTAAAATTCCGGGGCGCAAAAAAAGACAGGTAGGGTCATTCAATTACTTGCAATATGCAAAATTTAATACAAATTCACACAATTCAACATGAAGAAAATCTATGCAAGATTATACCTTTATAATACCCAATTGAATGAAATTCAACAACGTACACAGCCAATTCCTGTAATTAAGAAGAAAGTACATAAATTTCAATAATCACACATAATCTTTTATAAAAAAAAAAGGCAAATTAATTTCAATTACTTACAAATTAGCTAATATAATTATATAATGAGCTAACCTTGAAATTGAGGAAGACCGAATAACGGCGGCGTTTCCGGCGGTAGGAGTGGTGTCATCGGAGAGATACTCCGGGAGCCGGGAGAAGCCGTAACAACAGTGAGGAAAGTAAGTGAAGAGTACTCCGTATTAATTTTGTCCAATTGCAATAAACAACGAAGTACAAGTGTACAACAGGAAATTGTTGTTTTTGTAAGTACTCGGCACTACTTTCGCCGTGTTTAAATAAACAAAATTGATATTAACACGCCTTTACGGGAGAAGAACACAGATTTATGCATTCTTTTAATGGGTAAGTCAAGATTACTTCTCTGAAATATACCTCCATCCTATAATAAAGTTCTCTTTTATCATGGGGACAAATTTTTAGATTTGTTGTTCAAACCTGCCTCTAAAACAACAATTTCAAACACCAATCTAACAAATCGTTATTAGAGCATCCTTATTTATGAACCCAAAAAAAAAGGTCAAGTTACTATGGACAGTTTTCAAATAGCCACAATAAAATTGTGGCCATTGTATTAAATCAAATCACAACCGTTCATTTTTATTGACTAATGTGAACCGGTGATATATTTTAAAAAAAATTGACCAAAAAAAGAATTAAAAAAAAATACCACGTTCAATCTAATATATATATATATATGGCCATTTTTTTCCGAGTTTTTTATTCGAGCGCCATGTAAGATTTTGCGCTACATAGGATTAAAATACGCTATGTAGGATGGCAATTTATAGTCTGCCACGTAAGATAATGATTATTAAAAAAATAACATAATAAAACTTTGATTATTATTTATAAAGTATGTCACGTAGGATTATGTTTATCAAATAAGAATGAAACTTCTTCACTAAAAAATCCAATTAAATCTAAAAATGAATTAAGATATTTATTAAAAACTCACATAAGCAGCAATATGATAAGGATGCATCAACTTAGGAGCTGCACCAAGTTTATACCAGCCATACATATTGCGGATTTTTCCCCAAAGTGAGTCTAGATAAACAAAATTGATATTAACACGCTTTTAGGTGGCAAGAACACAGATTTATGCGTTCTTTTAATGGGTAAGTCAAGATTATTTCCCTGAAATATACCTCCATCCTATAATAAAGTTCTCTTTTCTCATGGAACAAATTTTTAGATTTGTTGTTCAAACCTACGTCTAAAACAATAATTTCAAACACCAATTTAACAAATCGTTCTTAGAGCATCCTTAATCATGAACCATAAAAAAAAATGGTCAAGTTACTGTGGACCGTTTTCAAATAGCCAAAATAAAATTGTGGTCATTGTATTAAATCAAATCACAACCGTCATTTTTATTGACTAACGTGAACTGGTGATATATTTTAAAAAAATTTGACCAAAAAAAGATTAAAAAAAAAAATACCACGTTCAATCTAATATATATATATATATATATATATATATATAAAGGGGCGCTTTTTCCCGAGTTTTTATTAGAGTGCCATGTAAGACTTTGCGCTACATAGGATTAAAATGCGCTATGTAGGATGGCAATTTATAGTGTGCCACGTAAGATAATTATTATTAAAAAAAATAACATAATAAAACTTTGATTATTATTTATAAAGTATGTCACGTTGGATTATGTTTATCAAATAAGAATAAAACTTCTTTACTAAAGAATCAAATTAAATCTAAAAATGGATTAAGATATTTATTAAAAACTCATGTAAGGCAGCAATATGATAAGGATGCATTAACTTAGGAGTTGCACCAAGTTCATACCAGCCATACGTATTGCATAGCCTTTGACGATTGTTTATGATAACGCACGTTGTTGCGTGGATAAATTTTTGGACTTTTAGGAATTTTTAAAAATTACAATTTAAAAAATATAAAAATTTAAGTTGGGAAAAAGATATGAATTGATTTAATTATCTTATGATTTGATATTATTATAAATATGCATTAATTTAATTCACGCACCACCAAAGAATCACACAATACTTCATACAAGTACAAAACAATTAGGGATTTCATATTGTGGTTTACAAATATGTCTGTCTAATTCCTTAAACTCAATTTTTTTTTCCTCAAATTGTAGTTGCGGGTAATATTATTTTTAACTATTTTCTTTTCATTGCATTGTTTTCTTAGGTCTATTTTGTCATGCTTTTTCATGTTTTGAATTTTCGAAAACATAATAGTTTGATTAGTTTGGACATGTTTTTAATTGACAAATAGATATGCCTTCAACTTTTTTTTTTTTTTAATTTAATCATACTTATCGTTTTAAATTCATTGAATAATATATCACTTATCGTTTTTTTTTTCAAATTCATTGGGTAACTTACAATATTATTTTTCATGTGCAGGGTGATTATGTCCATGCTTCAATCAAAGGAAAATTTGTCGAACAATTTCGTTCAAAACTAATTGAAGGCAAAGTTTACACGATTCGATATTTTTCCGTTATACCTAACAAGAATGAATATCGTGTTGTGAGCAATAACATAATAATGATACAATTTTTTCAAAATACAACTGTCAAGGGCGTTGCAGATAATAATAAAATTTCATTGCATAGATTTGATTTTGTTCAATTGCAACATTTAGATCAGTTCCGTAGTACTGCAATACTCCCTGGTATATATTTTACATATTTTCAATTTTTATTATTTTAAAAATTCTATAGTGTTATCGTTCGTTTTACTAATCATTTTTTTTTTTTTTTTGTATATCACTTTGTCTTACAAGATGTGATTGGTATGGTTGTAAACGAAGTTGGAGATTCAATTGAAATAGAAGACCCCAAATGGTAATTATTATTTTAATATATTTGTATATTATTTTAAAATAATTTATATTTTATTAATTTTAGATTTATTATTTTAAAATAATTTATTTTTGATTACTTTTAGATATATTAGTAAATTATTTGTATTTGGATATCATGGTTAAGGGACAACGAATCCGATTAAAGATTTGGGATAATGTATTTCCTGATTATTCAAGACAAAAAGACCTACTTGCTGATTCTACTAAGCCTTTTGGTATAATTGTTACTTCAACAATGGTCAAATATTTTAATGGTAAGTATCATATATTAGTCATTATAATAACTTTTTTTTTAATATTTACAACTAATAACCTAATTTACCATTGTCATGTTCATTTATTATATTTACTATTTTGTTTACAAGAAAAATTAATCTAAATACTTCTGCATCAACCAAAATTTATATTGATCTTCAAATTTCTGAGGTTAATGAATTGAAATCTATATGGAGGTATTTTGTTTCAATAATTTTAATTTTTATGCTATTCTTTCTACATAGATACATCTATATGATCATTATAATGCAGTGAGAAGTTAGATAATGCTACCATTGGAAAACTTGAGATTCAGCATATCAACGTTAGATCAGAAGAAATCAACTCTAAAAAAGTTGATATTTTAACGCTAGCTTATGAATCATGTATAAAAAACTTTAGAAAAGGTATTTTAATACATCACTTTGTTATGTTTAATACGAAGTATATGATAAATCTTAAATTCAAACCTAATTTTACTTTTACAATTAATAAAATATAAATTATTTTAAAATATTAATTTTATTTAATTCTTTTAGAATTAAATACTTCAAATGCCACGTAAGCAAAATTAACGAATGAGATTTTAAATTTTAAATTAATTAAATATAAAATACTATCTTTTGAGATTAGGAGTTTTATCTAAAGATATAACGAATGAGAGAATATTCACAATTTATTTTAAAATAAAAATATTAAATAATATACTACGTACATACAACGAATAAAATAACAAAATTTAACATATAATACAAAACAATATTTGCTTTATAAAAACAAAAACATGCATCGCGCGGGCTTCACCTAGTTCTTATTAGTTTGACAGTTTCTGTTTCTTCTTTATTTACTCAACATTTTCCCCCTTTACTTCTCTTCAATCTTTGTTCACGATCCATGTATATTGATTATAATAATTGGCTCTCCAACCACTATTGTCGTTCACTGTATTTTTTTTCTTAAATCCACCCTTTGCTTTACTCCATTATGTCTTTAGCTTTTTATGACTTTATTTCAGAAAAATTGATTTCAAAGAATAATAATTAATTAGATATTGGCATTTGTCAAGTTCTAAATTTTCAAGTTTAATCTTGGGATGGGATAACGAAATCGCCACAATGCTATTGCGGATCCATTATTTCTATTTGTTTTTTGCGCATAGTGATACGACATTAGATTAGAAATCCATATAGAGTTGCTTGAATTTTTTGCAATATGCATCCATTTCAAAACAAAGGAAACAAAGAAGAACGATTGAAGAGAAACTAATAAGAATGTGATAACATTTTAATATTTTTTTGTTCAATTTTTTTTTAAAAAAATAAATACAAAATAAACCATATTAACGGTTTACGTTAGTTAATAGAGGAAGTAGCCAAAAGATCATGTGTTTTCTTGTACTCATGTAAAGCGAGCGGGAAATATGGTAGCCCATTGTGTTGTTAGGTGGGATACGAGTATTTCTAAAGAGTGTGAATTGATTTACATTGATATATTTTGCTCGTTTTGCCTGAAAAAAAAAAAAAAGAAATGAACGGCTATGCTTTAATTTAATATAATGGCCACAATTTTATTGTGGCCACTCAAAAGTCATCCTGTTACTATTAAAAAAAATACTTTCTCTCTTATACACATCAACCAAACAAATAATTTTCCAACTTCCTCCTCTTAACAATGAACCAAAAAAAAATTGTTCATATTACTATTCACCTACCCCACCTCAACTTATTTTTTATGAGTATTAAAAATTAAAATACATACATAATTTACAATCTAATAATCTAATGTGAATTTTTGGACCACAATGCAAGAAATCAGCAAAGTGAATTTTTGTCAGACAAACAAATTTCATAAACGGTTTAATTTGGAAAACCAAACCATTCACAATTGTTCATGGAACTGTTCATCATTCCCTCATTTTTTAAACACTATTTTATTTAAATAGTAACACAAATAATTTTAATTGTTCATTGTTAAGGATGCTCTTATAATATAGAGTTCATGTTTTCTTACAATACAGAGTTCATGTTGTAATAAGTTTTGATAAATATATCATTGCAAAAATTAACTAGTTTTAGATTATTTTTTTTTTGGCAATTAAAAAGAGATTTTATTAATTACCAAGAGAACCAAGACCAAAACTCCTAAGCAAACTGGGACAGACCCCCAATAAGCACCAACAAATAAACCCAGCATCTGGAACAAGTTCCAGAATACTGCCCACAATAAAGACTATACAAAAAACCTATCAAGAGAAAGCAGGCTAAAACCAAGATTAACTATAATGCAATCCTATCAAAAGCAACCTGTGATCAGGAGAACATCTACTGGCAACCCTGAAGCAAATGTCTCTAAAGATAGTAGCAATATTTCTACCATTCTAGTTGAAAACCAGCTCATTTCTTTGAATCCAAATAGCATAAATGCACTCTAAAAAGAACATCAGATATACTTTGTGCTTAGAAGTGCATCTCTTGCTGTATCTTATAGCCCACATTAGTTCACATGAAAAGCTAGTAGGCTTTCTGTGCATCTGCAAGAGCTGAAGAACCTTGTCCCAAATCTGACCAGAAAAATGACATTAATTAGAAGAACAGATGTTCAACAAACTCAATATCATGTCTGCATATAGTACAAGTGGCATCGATCTGACACAACCTTCCAGTCATATAAACGATCTAAAATAGGAAGTCTTCTCCAAATAGCAAGCTAAGAAGTAAACAAACTCTTAGGGTAGCATTATTGTTGCAAATAACCCGTCTCCAAGGGATCTTAAGGAAGGAACCACAGAGCTTCTGATAAACAATTTTGATAAAGTAAAATCCTCCCTTAAGGGTAGCATCCCATCCACCAATACTTCCAATTAAAGAATAGCAAGCAAAGATTTTCTTGAGGGGCCAAGAAATGTTAGCAGGACAATGAAAATCAACAAGATTCCTGCCTTTAATATAGTAGCTATCCACCCATCTAACCCAGAGCTTATCTTTTTTACAAGTATTGGCCCAGAGAAGCTTACCAACTGCAGCTTTATTCCAAGATTCCATATCTTTGATATTCCAACCCCCTGCAGCCCTAGGCAAACACATATTCTGCCAAGAAACCCAAGCTTTCTTGGACATAACAACATTTCCTGTCCAGAGAAAGGATCTTCAAATTATCTGAATTTCTCTAATCACCTTTTTAGGAAGAATGAAAATCTGACACCAGAAAGATTGAAAACTCATAAGAATTACCTTTACTAGATATAATCTACCAGCATAAGAAAGGTACTTGGCTGTCCAACTCTTAGCTCGAGAAACAATTTTATCAACCAATGGTTTACAGTCAACATAAGAGAGTTTCTTGATGGCCAAAGGAACTCCCAGATATCTAAAGGGAAATGCACCAAGAGGAATTTGCAAAGCATTAATAATACTTTGCTGATCATCATTAGGAATCCCCCCAAAATAGATATTACTTTTGTCCAAATTTGCCTCTAAACCAGATGCTCTAGAGAAATTAAGGAAGGAATTAAAGAGCATAGAAACAGAAGTGAGATCAGCTCTAGAGAACATTAATAAATCATCAGCAAACATCACATGTGTAATACTCAATCTCTCACATCTGGGATGAAAATTATAATTTGAATCTTTGCACAACATCATCATGTTCCTAGACAAGTATTCCATACCAATGACAAATAGGAAAGGAAAGATGGGATCACCTTGCCTTCGGCCTTTCTTAGCAAGAAAAGGGGGAGAAGGTTTACCATTAATGAGGATGCTTTAAGAAACAAAAGTAAGACAGGTAAAAACCCAATCCATAAATAGCTCAGGAAAACCAAGCTCTCTCATAACATCTCTCAAAAAACCCCATTCAATTAAATCATAGGCTTTTTTGAGGTCAACTTTGATCATGCACCTTGGAGAGACATGCTTCCTAGAGTAACCCTTAATGAGCTCAGTTGCCAGAAAGATATTATCAGAAATGTGTCTTCCACGGATAAAGCCAGCTTGACATTCACTAACCACTTTACCAACCACCTGTGTAACACCCCATATTTTTGAATTTTCTAATTAATTAATTAATTATTATTTTCTAAAAAGGGTATTTTTGTAATTTATTGTAATATTTGAATTTTGGCGCCAAAAGTATTTTAAAAACTTAATTATTTTTGGATTTTGAATGATCCATTTGTTTTATTTTAAAAACAGAATTATTTATATATATTTCAGATATTTTAGTTAAGCAAAATTATATTTAATTTAATAGGGCCGAATTTCCCTAATTAATTAGCTAGGATTTTGGGATTTTCTAAGTGTAGAAAATCTGATTTTCTTAGTTAAATTAATTAGTGAATAATTGGTATTTTTCTAATTAATTATTTTATAAAAAATATATTATTTACACAATCATTTTTAATCCTTAAAAACTAGAAAAATAATTGCCTAAATATTTAAATGGAGGTCCGAAAATATGAGCTTAGGAAAACTCAAATTTTCGGCCACCATATTGTATTGTGAGCAAAATTATTTTGGTAATTTTTGTATTTTAATTATCTTCCTCAATTCTATTATTTTTATTAATTCTTATTTTCCATCTCCTAAATATTTGATCATCTTATTTCCGTACCTTAAATCATTCTTGATTATTCCCCAAGCAAAGCCATTTACCATTTAATATTTCATGACTACATACTTACCTTATTTCTTCATTACTTAATCCCCATAACCTAGACTTTCTATAATTCTTTAGCTCTCTTCTCCAAGTAATTTCCTCAAACCAATTTACCATAATTCTTCGTACATTCTCCTACCATAATTCTTGCATGAGCTAGCCAATTATACCCCCTCATGCCTCTCATATTCTTCACACCAAAAACTCAATTCTCTTCTTCTCTCTTACTCTTCTTTTCCCTCAACCTTTTCCTACTTTTCTTCTCCTCTTTTCTAAGAGAAAATCAGCCCTATATCTTTGGAGCCAATTTTCACTTCTGGTCAGTATTGGGGTTTTGCTATTTCACGAAAAATTGTTTCTCTCAAAAAATCCATGAGGTTAGGCTCAAGAATCACCCAATTCGAAGTTATATTGAAGGAGTTATGGCCTCTGCAAGTTATACCTATTCTTTCCAACGCAAATCCAATTTTCTTTAATCCTATTCCTTTATTTTCTTCATGGTTAGTTTTCTAAAATATAAATACCTATTTCAAAGCTATAATTTTATATTAAAGTATTATTTTTAAAAATTATTTTTAAAAAGAGTTTTATAATCCATGCACATTAGATTTAGGTTTATGTCTAAAGATGTTGTGATAACCTTATGATTATGTTAATTGTAAGGTGTATTCGTGATTGAACTTTGAAAGTGCGAAATGTTGATTGAGATTCGGAATCAAGGTACGTTTAGGTGGCTAGATACCTTAGAAAGTGATTGATTTGAATAGCATGTTTTATATGCTTTTATTGGTGATTGAATTAGATTGATTTGAATTATGATTTATGAAATAAAGTATGGTTGGAGGAATTGATTTTAATATTTGTTTTAATAAATGTATTTTTGAAGGATTGATTTTAATATCATGTTTTGAATGGTTTGAAATTATTTAGGGGTTGTTTAACAACGCTCCCATTTTACTAGGCACCGCTCGCATTTTTAATATGAACTTCCGTATTTACTCCTCGTTAATTAATAGCCACGACACTCACTCATGACACTCACTTGTGAAATCACAACTCTCTCATAACTTCACTCTCATTTCATCTCTCTAAATTTTTTTTAAAAAAAAATTTAAGTAAAATTAGAAAAAAAAAAAAAACGGAATCACCTTTAACCCACCACCGACAACCACCAGGGAGGCGAGCAGAAATCTGGGCAGAAGTTCGGCGATGGTAGACTCGCGCGAATCCGAGTGACCTATGGAGGTCGAGGCAGCGGCACCGGAGGCGAGCAAGTACGATCGATGTTCCCCTTAAAAATCGTAAAAAAATAAATTAAAGCTGGGATCCGCCTGAATTCCGGACAAACCAAGGTGGATCCGAAATTTTCAGGCGGGTTCTGGATGTTCAAGGTGGATCCGCTTGAAATATCCGGATCCTCCTTGGTTCATCCGGATATTTTAGGCGGAAGTCGTGTGAGCTTTTTTTTTTTTTCTTTTCGTGATTAATTTTTTTTTAAAAAAGTGATTAATAATAATAATAATAATAATAATGATGATAATAATAATAATGATAATAATAATAATAAATAATAAAAAAAAATTATAATAAAAAAATTATTATTATTATTATTATTATTATTATAATTATTATTGTTGTTGTTATTATTATTATTATTATTATTATTATTATTATTATTATTATCTCAAAAACAGACAAAGTCATACAACCTACAATAAATTAGTGGGAAGCCGAGAAACAATCTGGGCCCCCACTCCTCTAGCTATAGCAAAGCCTACCCTAGTGAAGATATGAGCTGCAGCACGAGCCCCAATGTCTTGTGTCGTCAAGAACCTCTGAACCCGCTTCAGCAACGCAACAGCCTCCTTCTCTAATTCCATAAGTGAAAAAAAGGAGAAGGGAATGAAACCATATCCAATCAACCGACAACTAGCTTCATATTTCACTCGCTTTCGATGAGCCGCATCAGCCACAACCCGTATAGGAACAAGATCTTGTAAAGTCCACACATACATCGTGACCACGATCCCAGGAATAAAGTAACACATCAGCAGGTCTGAGGGCCCCGTCATTCCCTTCAGACAACCCTATGTCAACACTACTAGAAAACACCTTATTTACGACAGAAAAATTCCGTCGGTACACCCTATAATTCCGTCGGAAAAGGCTGTTTCTGACGGAATTTCGTCGGAACGCGTTGTCGGAGATCACTTCGTCGGAAAAACGGCCATTTTCGTCGGAAATTCCCTCGGAAAACACAATTCCGACGGAATTTTTTCGTTGGAAGACGTTTTTTCGGTACCGGAAAGTCCGTCGGAAATTTTTGACGGAATTTAAATCAGCCGGAAAATTCCGACGGAAATTCCGTTGGAAAATTTAATATAAAAAAATTAAAAAAAAAAGCGAAACCCACCACCCCCACCACCAGCCCACCCCCTGACTTACCCCCCTACCCACCACCATCAGCCCCCCTCTACCACCAGCCCACACCACCCACTTTCCCAACCCAGATCCACCCCGCCCCCAGCCCACACCACCCCACACCACCCACCACCCATTTTCCCACACCCAGAAACCTAACCCCACCCAGACACCCCACGAAGACAACCTACCTCACCCACCCTACACCACCCACCCCACAGACCAGGACCACCACCCATCCCCCCACACACTGACCTATGCAGACCACCCACCCTCCCCTTAACCAACGCCACTCCCACTAGCCCCCACCACTTCAGCCCCACCACTGTTCACCCAGAAAATAAAAAATAAAAACACGAAAACACTCACTAAATTCGTAAAAAAATCAAAACAAATTACGAAATTAAGCCAAAAAAATCGAAAAATTCAACACAAACAAATCACAACCAGTAGATTTACATATTTAATTAGAATTTCATGAAAAAAAATTAAAAAAAAACCGACAATTATACATTAAAAATTAAAGAAAATACAATTATCTAATCAAATTTATAATCAAAATTACAATTACATAAACAACTAAGTTAATCTACAATCTAACTTAATTTTAAACTAGATCTACGTTGAATTTCGCCCAAAAAAACGAGATCAAAATTACAATTACCACCGTAGTTGTTGATGAATGCGCCATTGTTGTTGTTGTTGTTGTTGTTGATGATGAATGTGCCGAGATCGAAACCCTTATTTTATTAATTTCGCCAAAAAAACGAGATCAAACACATTGAATTTTTGTGATTTTTGAACTAACATGAGAGGAAGGAGATCGAATTAAAGACAAGGTTGTTCGTTGATGGAAAGAGAAGGGGAAAGAGAAGAGGAAAGAGAGGAGAGAGAAAGAGAAATGATGGAGGAGAGAGAAAGAGAGGCGCAATAGAAGAGAAAGAGGGAGGTTTTTTTTTTTTTAATAATTACTTTATTTCCGACGGGATATTCCGTCGGTATCTTCCGACGGGTTTTAATTCAGTCGGAAATAGTAATATCCCGACGGAATACCGTCGGAATGTTCCGACGGATTACAATTCCGCCGGAAAAGTAATTTTCCAACGGAATATTCCGTCGGAAACCCCTTATATTTCAACGGATTTTAATTCCGTTGGAAAGTTCCGACGAAATAAAAATCCATCGAAATTTCTGACGTTTCCGACGGAATTAAGTGTCCGTCGGAAACAGTCCGTCTGAAATTGGCCTATTTCTAGTAGTGCAACCTCCTTTCTTGTTGAAATCCCATATCTGTAATAGATATCAACAAGGGTATCCCGGACAACATTATGCCGATGTTTAATACCCACACTACCAGCACACGACACCGCGTGATCACCAAAAATATCCCCAGTACTAACCCGAGAACAAGCAGAGCACGGTGTTGAGACAGAGAACAATGGAACACCCAAGCGGTAGCACAACACACATCGGTAAGTCTTTGCGTTCATCATCTGACCTAACCCCGAAATAGGAACCGCCCGAAGCCAAGCAGAGGTGTGATCTCCACAATGCTGATTGACGGGGAGATAAAGAGAAGGTGGATTCTGCAGAATCGGTAACCTTTGTGAAATACATATCTGTCAATTTCTTCTTGAGTTTGGGGGCAGCGAACTCACTAGGATTACTCAAAATGTTAGACTCCACCATTCTATTGAACAAGCTCAACGCATCCTCAAAGGCTCGACCAAGGCCAACAACGCCATTATGCCGTAGAAGCTTTGTCTGCAACCCAGCAGACTATAACCGCGAAGCAAGAAAATCATAATGACGAACATCGCCTGCGGAATAAACACCCAGTCCGCCATACGCAAAAGGCAAGGTGGCAAGCTGCCACTGCCAATCGCCAAACCCAGGCCCTGAAGCAGCAACGATACGCTCCAAGGAAGATCGAAAGCCTCGTGGAATGTGCGCTGAGCCACCTCAAAAGTACTAGGGGGACAATTACGCAAAGCAGAGTTTAGAAACTCCGGTACAAGCCCTAAGCAACAACAACTCGCACTGAGGATCATCAAACTTAGCAACCCTATCCATAAGCGCATGTTGTTGTTGTTGTTCTGAAATATTTTTTTTGAATATTTTTTAATATTAATATCGGTTATTCAACTTTAATCAAATAGTTATATTTGTAATTATTACTGATATTTGATTTTGTACTTATTTGATGTAGATTGAGGGTTCGGGTGCTCGTCATGAAGTATCACGACGTTTGAATGCGTCTGTTAGGAGGGAGTTATGTCGTTCGGTAATTATGGGGACACCGCTTCGTCATGAGCAGTAATATGGGTCTCCTAGTAGTTGGTCGGGAGAGAATCAGTCACAAGGGAGTCTCCCCATGTACTCGTCGGGTGGACTACCTACATCTGACGATGAGGACGAAGAACCGACAAGTCATGATGATCGGGGCGAAGACTCGGACCCTCAGGATTATCATACGGTATGTAGGGTTCAGCATGGGAGATTTATTAGTAGTCAAGCGAGTCAACCTACTACCAGCTCAGCAGAGACATGGTTAGTGCAGCAGCCGATACCAATTGGTCCTGAGGATGGGACTGTTATCCCTAGTTTTGGTAGTCACGTGGCGTCATATATATGGGATGGGAAGGAGTGAAATGTTTTGCGCTGTTTGAGTAGGACACAGTTGTGTTCTGAATTGGTTAATTGGCGAGGTTGTCTTGCACAAGAGCACCTCGAATTGATTGATGGCAGTGGTCTGTCTCACTTACCCGAGGTTATGTTTAAGCGTCTCGAATGGCCGTGATTTTTGCTTTTGTTGAGAGATGACAGCTAGATACGAACACATTTCATATGCCATTTGGGGAGATCACGATCATGCTGCACGATGTGTACCATATTCTTGGGTTTCGTGTTGATGCTTCCATGGTTTCCACTACCCCTAGCACGGACGTCGTACGGTACGCGTGCTCGGTTACCATGGATATGACTGCGGATGGGTTGAATGAGAAGTGCGGTACTAAAACCATTTGGCAGGGTACGTAGTGGGGTGCTGACTGAGAGAATTTTTGGTACGACTTTGGAGGCGCAGAGGCCCTTTAGTGTCCATTATATTGCATACATGTGGTTAGTACTAGAAGGATCACTATTTTTAGACAAGAGTGGTAACCGCACTCATCCTTCCTTCCTCCACGAGCTTGTTGTTGAAGGTGTTCCGATTAATGAGTACTCTTGAAGTTCAGCTACTCTAGCCTACTTGTATCGGTAGTTGGGTACGACATCACAAAATGATACTAATTCAATCGCTGGTTGTCTCACGCTTCTGCAAGCGTGGATTTACGAGTACTTTTCGTGCTTTCGGCCTCAGCAGGGTACCTTGACGATGGAGCTTAATGTTCCTCATGCGTCTGCTTGGGATGTTGGATCGGGATGCCCTAACAAGAGCATAGAATGCCTCTTAGCTTTTCGTAGTAGACTGGATGAGCTGACTGACCGTGAGGTTAACTGGCTCCCGCACGGAGTTGATCCTACACGACACGTGCCTACCACTTTATTTATTGGCTGCATCCAGTACCGTAGCATCATTGAGTCGTACATGCCTGATCGAGTGGTTCGACAACTTGGATTCGTGCAGGACATTCCAAGGAGCATTATTAGGCCTGAGAAGGCCAAGATACCAACCAACTTGAAGATGTACCGGGTAGAATGTCCGACCGAGATGACATCTGTGATGTGGACTAGGTTTGTCCCTGGTTCGTCTTTCATTGTAGTTTTAGGTACCCACACCAAACTTGGTCGTTGAGCTCCTACGGTCGCACCTGGTTACATGCAGTGACTGTATAGATTTTCTTACCCTCGTGTATCTCCTGGGGGTTTTAGTAGCTGGGAGCTCCTACGGTCTACCTGAGAGGACTAACACGAATTATGTAAGTAGTTTTGTTTAATTATTCTATTAATTCGACTTCCAGTAATTGCTATGTCTATAATATGTTGTTTTCTTATTTGTAGTGGATGAGTCGGTCCATGGAGATTTACCAAAGAGCTCTTGCTGAGTATCCCAACATGCTGCGTGAATTAAGGGCAATTCCTAAGCAGCTGGTAGTTGATTGGAACGTGATGATGGGGTTGTAGATTACTCTTTATTCGGATTAGTGGTTGCATTTTTATTACTTGTCTTAATTATTTTATATTACTCTTTACTCGGCATGTAATGTAAGAACTGGACAATTCTATATTTGGTTTTGTTGGATCTTAGTTTAATAATTACTTTTATTAATCTTTATTACATAGCTACAACTGTTCAATCTTAGTAAAAGTACATAAATAAGTTCACTGCCTAATTAATGCATCCCACATGTTCCTTCTAACTTCATATTATTGATCCCATCCATCAACACTTGGCTCGTGGTGCTCGTCCACCTACCTGCGATTGGGGGAAGAGGTGAATCATGTGCAAGATCAAGACGGATGAAATGTGACCCACCAACTGTAGCGATCACGAACTCTCGAGTGGGTGCCCTGGCCGTGCTTCGTGCCCGCAACGGTAACACCATGATGCATGGGTAGTAGCAGGTTGGTACGTTCCCTATACCGAGACAAATCACCCTTGCGTTGAACCAAGTAGCAATAGGAAATAAATCCTGAATTGCTACCATCTAATGTCGCATATCAACCGCCCTGCCATCCCATCGAATACGTTCTATATTCACCCTTCCAATCCTGTAAATCCTTTCGTACAAAATTGGATGAGCGGCGACCTCCTTTGCTATTGTTTCCCGAGTGGTAAACCATTGCGCTTGATCACCAAAGAAGAAGTCAGCCACACAACAAAAGCCACAGTTTCCATCACCAATGATATCCTTCCATGTCATGTAAGGCACCATCGGTCTTGGAAGCAAGTGCAAATACCTGCATTGTCTGATGTCACATTGATCTTCTGCACAAAATAAATGGGCATCTATTAGTACGCTACAAGATGAAATACGTGTAATTCACAATAGGCGTAATAAGTTTAATTTCATGAATTACCTGAGGTCGTACCTGTTTGTTGTGTACCACGTTCACTGTTTCGACGGTTTATATGCTCGAAATAACAAGGATCACGCCTGGGATCCTTCGTCGACCTCGAACATTGTGGTTTACATGTGGTTCTTCAAGGTTTGTATGATCCGTATGCAGCTCCTCTTTAATGATGCGAGATACATTTTGTAGTATAGCTGGATCACTACCAATGACCTCATCAACCTGGGAACGAAAATGTCAATAACCAAGGTCTTTCCAAAGTGGATGAATTTACCTGATATACAAGCCCGACTGTGCAACTAGAGAATCATGTATCTGGCAAGCACATGGTAAACCATAGTAACTCAACTCCCTGATCCTTCTTGTCTCATCATCAAGAATTTTCAAACAATGTTGAGACACTTTGCCATTTATACGTGACAGTGGCAATTGTCTGTACTTCTCACCAATTTTCGATCTTGATGCCTCCAAACCATTACGAATTGCAATGATCTGATTACCAATATGACAATGTACTCGGGCTTATACGGTATCCAAAGAACCTGCCGTTGATTCAGATTATAAAAAAACATTATGATTTTTTATTAAAATTACTAAAACGAAGTAAAGACAACAAGTACAACATTATTATAACAACGAACCTCTCGATGATTCAAACCACGTCTTCACTGCCGAATGTTGGCTCTCAACTCTACAATTACTCGTGTTACCAAAGTGAAGAACTTGGTTCGTCCAAAATGTCACAAATTTGATTTTATGACAAAGCCATGTTCTCTCAACGTAAGTAATCATTGCCGGATAACTTGCCCACCTAGCTTTCATTGTATTTATAGCAACATTATAATCCGCCTCGGTTGTAGCATCCATGATACGTTTCCATTTTCCATTTTTAAAACTCGCACCAATCTTCTTATTTTTGAACATATCAGTCACCCTAGCCTCCACATCTTTGTTAATGTGCCATCGATAAAGTAAATACGACGTCCCTGGAAACACTTCTCTCAATGCCGCACAGAGGCCAAGTTCACGGTCAGAAAAAAATACCGATGGTTCTTTATCATACCCAATCAACTCCCTTAATCTCTGCAACACCCACCGATAGCTTGCCGTGCACTCGTTGCGCATGAACACATAACCAACGAGGAAATTCTGATTTGTCGGTGTTACACCTACTATCTCATAGAACAGCATCCCGTATCGGTTGGTCTTGTAAGTGGAATCCATACCGATTACATGTGGATATGTGCGTAGTATGTTTACCGTGATTGGGTGCACCATAAATGCATGTTGTAGAACGTTGAGTTCATCGGCCATGACCAAGTAAATATACTAACTTTGTCTCGCCAAATGAAGAAATTGCTGAACAATCCTATACCTTCAGACATCTCCGTTCTCAAGTCATTCCAGCAATTATAAATGTGTATGATGTTTGGATGATCATCAGGAAATTGCTTAGCAATAGTTGCCATGATGTTACGCGGTGCAACCATGGACTTTGTTATGTCACGCACAACCTTTTTTGCACCCGGGCTCAAGCCACTGATTTTACGATGACCCTCCTGATACACAATCATTGGATAGTTATGGGTCCCAATTTTATCATTTTTTGCACGGATCTTCCAACCGCTAGTGGTGAATTCATAATATGTCTTGGTGTAGAAAGGACAAGCATTAGCTTTGGTTTTTTTGTCCTTCTGTATCGCGTTCTCCAAATCTTTCGGTTTGCTCTTCCGTCCCCAATCACATTTCAAATATTGATACGGCCGACCATCTCTGGTTTTGTTGTAAGACGATTTAACCAAAATAAATCCCAGATTTACGGAAACAGCATCCGCCCATTTAACTGCATCATCAAACGTTGGAAATAACGTGTTCGTGACGATTTTGACACTATAATTCACACCATCACGGCCGTCTTCAGACTCCAAATCCTTTGAAAATAAAATAAAGCACACAATATTCAATATTATTTCTTTTATTATAATATTAATAACAATATTTATGAAACAATAATAATTCTAATAGAATTACTAATCACAAGTTAAATAATAATGATAATAAGTGTAATATATTTAAAACATTAATCGCATAAGCAAATAATAAAAAAAACCAACAATAATTAATATCAACAAATAATTACAACATTGATCACAACAACAACAATTATACTAATTACTCAATTAATCACAAAATAATCACCATTAAAATTATAATAATAATACAAAGATTACATTAATAAATTTGATTAATTAATCAACTAAAATAAAAATAAAAAATTACATCCACCTAAAATTTCCGGAACCACCTAGGTGGATCCGATTAAAGTTTCCTGAACCACCTAGGCAGATCCGGATATTCTGGGCTAATGTAGGGATCCGCCTTAAATTTCCGGATCTGCCTAGGTGGTTCTGGAAACTTTAAGCGGATCCACCTTGGTGTTTCTGAAAATTTTAGGCGGATGTATTTTTTCAAAAAAGAAAAAAAAAAATAGTATGACGTCTTGCAGAATCCTCCGACGATGCCTCCGGTGTATGAATGTTGTCGTCGTTCAATTTCCTAAACCCGTCGGTAAAGCTTGATAAATTTTTTTTAAAAAAAAAATCGGATTTTTTGATGTAGTGGGGTCGGGAATTTTTTTTAACCACGTGGTAGTAAGTGGAGGGGTCAGAATGATATTATAATGCCAGTATATCCCATGATGGACCATTATATAGTACAACTTACACAAAGGGCAATATCGTCCTTCCATGTCAAAAAGGGAGCGATGCCTTGTAAAATGGGAGCGTTGTTTAGCAGTTCAAATTATTTGTTATGTTTAAAGGAACTTGGTTTTAAAAAGCATGTTGGATTGTTATAAAGAGTTTTTAAAAGGGTTTGATTTTAAAAGCTTATTGAATTAAATACAAAAGGAGTTTTTGAGTTATTCTATTATAAAGGTTGATTTTATTCAAAGAGGAGTTTCATGAGAATTATTGAATTATTTATAAAAGCTTTACAAGCATGATTATTATATTAATCCCACTATGCGGATTCATTGAAGACTATGGACTTTGCATGACCTAGTCTTTCACGAAGAATAGCCTTGAAATAGTAGGAGACTAGCTCGGGGGGTGTGCACACCTAGAGAGGAGGATGAGTTTTCGAAAATAATTGATTTATTAATCATTATTGTTGAGTTATTGGAATTATTGAAAATTGGTTTTCAAAAGAGGAATTGGTTTTATAAATCGTTTTATCGAATTATTGAATTATTGAAATTGGTTTTGAATCATGAGTTTTGGAATTATATTATTGGAATTGGTTTTGAATCATGAGCTTTGGAATTATATTATTGGAATTGGTTTTGGAATTTTGAGTTCGGAACTATTGGATTAACATTGGAATTTGGTTTTAAAGCATATTTGCAAGTAAATTGAATTTACTTATCTTGTACTTATCGTACTTAGCATATTTTGCTAATCCGTATTTTTTATTTGTTTTGGTTCACCCTGTTCACCGTAATGGTAAGCAGTGTTGACTAATTTCAGGTGGAGTCAATAATTAAGCATATAGGAGTCCCGGGAATGTTCTTCACCTAGAATTAGGATTGTTGGGATTTGTTTAATTATGAGTACTCATGACAATGGTTTCTATTATAGCTATTGTTAATAAAGAAAGAGTTTGAGTTTCCGCTGCAAATTATTAGTTTTGGTTAGTAGTTTTGGTAGCCTAGCTTGTGTAATCACGCGGCGGTAATACGCCTAAGTCTATCTCTAGGATATAATTATACGTATTATACTGATATTTCCGTAGAGGAAGATTTGGGGGTGTTACACGGGTTTCCTCCAGCATCATTGTTCCCAGGTTCAAATAACCCTAAGGATCGATTCAATGCGACTATAGCTTGATGAATTTCCACCGGGATTGGCCCTACACTTGGATGAAAAAGCGGCGACCTAATGAGCTTCCCACTATCGCAACTCTCAGGAACAAGGTAAGAAAATTAGCTAGACCTTGCTTAAAACTCACACTTATGTGAAATATATAAGTATAGGGTAAGAAGTTATTGCACTCGCTTGGATTTAAAACGAGTGATAATTGTATTTTACCACCACAAAAACCCTAATTTTTCTATTTAACCATCTGTTTTTATTTTTATTTTTAAATACCAGCTAAAATACATAAATTATGGAAATCTTTAATTAGTATGTACTAACATTGAATAAACAACGTATGATAGATGCTTTAATTTATATCTCTTATAAATATCATATATAAATTTATGTGAAATTATCTATTACAATTCGTAATAAGACTTATTTATGTGTTACTTGCATCTCATTTATAAATGAGATCATATGAGATTGAGTATATGACAATAGATTAAGAGTAATTTAGTAGATGAAACCACAATCAAGAAATGAACTCAATCTTTACATCAGTGATGACAACTGCATCTGATCCGGCTCTAGGCACCAGTATCACGTCGATGCTATCATCGCCATCTACTGCTTGATCCTCAATCAAATCTGTCAGCCCTATTGTCAAACAAGTCTTTTTATTATGATCTTTAGTTTTGTGTTGCTTGTGCGGCAAACTCGCAAAACATCCTGCATACTCGGCGTTCATACGGCTCTTCCTCTTAGGAAGATCATCTTTTTCATTAATGTACACATCAAACTTGATAAACTTATCCTTCGCGACAACTCCAAGTTAATCGTTAGCACCTCTTCTTCGTCTTCTTTCTGCTCTTGGCTCCTTAATTTTTGCGGCCTTGCCACCCGTGTCCGTATAGTAGAGTCTAAAATTCTAGGAAGTGTAATCCCCGATGTTGAATCTTCCCTCCTTTTTGTAACGGACAACAATTTATCTTGCTTATTCTTAGAAGAATTAGGCCTAAGATTAAGCCACGGGGATATATCAACATCTTGGTATATGTATCCGAGTTTCTTGTGATCTAAGCAATCTCGAACCTTGATTCGTACTGGTTGGGCATTTTCGTCGTAGAAAAGGAATGAAACATTCAGCCAATCTGGATCTTCAATGTCCTTCCTCTTACCCCCTAGGGTTTTCCATAGCACCCACATTCGGTCCACATTGGCATGGTGGGCGTAGAAGATCGAATCTCGAGCTGCAGCATTGAAGATACCCATATCCTCCCCATTAGGTTGGGTTGGATCTCCTGTCCAATTGTGCACTATATTGTGTGGCATTGTCTCGATTGTCCCGGCTCCTATTGGTAGCTCATCGCCTGCTCGATATGCCCTACCAAAGAACAATGTTGGGTTCTTGGCATTAGAAACCATTTGGCGGTGCATAACCGCCAAATTTGAGGTTATCAACTCTTTTGGGGTGAGTTCATTATTATCATCCCCGTCGTGGGAAAGATCCATTAAGGTTGGGGGAAGATGACTTGCATTTCGAAATGGATCATATAAGGTTGACGTCGGGTTTGTATATAAAGAGGGCATATACATACCATCAGGATGATCCCAATTCCAAAAAGGCAAAGCAAATGATGGGTCATCAATTAATTTGCCTAAAATCTTTTCAAAAAAATATATGTAACACCTATGGAAAGGAAAAAATAACCAAGAGTCGTGTATAAGAAAATAGAAATCTGGGAAACCTAGTTGATGATAGTGTCCCCCCTCACAATATGCACAATGCACATTGGCTTGTTGGATGAAGCTTCGCGGATCATCTTCAGGGAGCTTCTTCATTAAGCTTATAGCCTTGGAATACTTGTCCAAGTATTCGTTATCCACTAAATGAGCAGCAGGACGAAGTCTTAATTTTTGGTTGTCGGGTGGCTTAAAATCGAGAATGTTTATTGGTATGGGAGGACAACATTCATCTCCGGTAACATCACAATTAGTGACATCCATGGCAATAGGGGCCGCGAGGGTGGTGGAGCCACTAGTGAATGTGGTGGTAGTAGCTCCACAAAGACTTCCTAATCCGACTAGTATATTTCTTCTATCGAGCATGATGTTATTGATGTCATCAATATTATTTGTTGTTTTAGGGCTTTGATGATCAAAATCATCGTTTTTGGCTACTTTGCATAGTATTTTTGGTGTACAACCGTACATACGTGTACGGTTTCGAGCAATGGGGGGAAGCAATGTCTTTGAAAATAAGGAATTTGGGTTAAGAGGAATGGTGGAGGTGATGATAGTAAGTGAGTATAGAGAGGCTGCCATTTTGTTTACAAGAGAATTGTTATTGTGTTCTTGAATGAAAAATTTGTGGAGCTTTACTTATTTGTATAAGCTAGGATTAGTGGTGGTTAATTATATACCAAGTATATTGCTGAAGTTTTGAAGGGCTAGATATTATATATGGAGTATATTGTTGGGATGTCTAACTCAAAATCTGATGTCAAAACGGAGTACGTAACATGAGAAGAAAATTTGAGGGAGAATTGCATGCTTGACAAGATGATTATTTTTCATATATAATGTAGGTGATTCAAAATCGTGCAATAAATTTTGGATGGAAAATTTCATTGGAGTTACTTAGAGGATTCATGCTCTCATGAATACACCTACATATATATATACTATACTTTTTAAAAAGGCTTTGAATTACACTTAAGTGAGGGAGATTCGAACATGTAACCTATCATACACATGCTCTCAGTCTTTTATCTTTAAACTAAAGCCTCATATATACTTTGACATTCATGTAGCTCACTTATTAAAACATTGACTTATCAATATATCAAGGAACTTGATATAATTGTTATGACATGTTACTTCACTTACTTGTCTTTCTTGAAATGAGTTATCAATCCTCAATTACTAACAAGACCACATACCACTCAACTCATGTAAAGTGCTTCCTCCATAATTAATCTATATGTTTGAGTGATTTTACTTAAAGCATACTCATATACATAAGTACACACCAGATAAAATCTACACCGAAAAAATGAGTGATGAGTAATGACAGAAACTTGATCGACATTGTTTCCCCTTCAACTTGAACTTTTAACAACATTTTATTTAAAATCTCCCATCCATACAATATACTTAAATTGAGTGATATTTATTGATCATCCTTACTATACCACACGAGACATGCATATTGCTTTGGACCATTATTAATAACTTTAACCTTGTTACTTCGTATTAGTTTATTATTATCAGTCTACTTTGGTTACTCAATCTACTAGTAGGATGATATCCAAAGATTGTCGAAAAGAAGATATGATACATGATTTTATTATTGAGTTTTTAGATTTATTCATCGGAGCGTGTAGTAAAATTTACCAAAGATAATAACGAAACACGAAGAGTTAAAGCATGTATGCACACGAATGACCAATTGCCTATCACATGCAACATATGTTGTTATACCCGGCCCTTTCATCAACAATCATCGTCATGATCGTACTTGCAATATTTGAGCTAAAATTGTACTTGTAACATATACTAGTATACTACACTATGTACAAGTACAACCTATTTTCCACATGTATTTTATCTGTACAAAAAAAAATCAAAGTTGATTGTTATTATGAAGTACTCTAAATCATGTAAGGGTCATGGCGGCCTCATGGGTCCATGAATTTGGCTATAAGTTTCCGTCACGACAATTCGACAAAGATGCTGCAAGATTAGGCACCAAAGTCAAGATAATGAAACTATAATTAGTCCCAACCATTGACGTTTTAGCTACTTCTATTGATGTTTAACCTTACACATGCAAGTTTAAGAGCAAATTAATATGGATGGGGGATTATTAGGGGTGTAGGCCACGTGGTGGGGGTGGGGGTGCCGGTACAGCTGTCAATTCAGGTATTTGAGTCGGGTTTGTGTTGGGTCAACTCGGGTCGGGTTAATTCGTGTTAATATCATTACCTTTGCGGTTGGGTTTGGATCAGGTCAATGTGGGTCGGGTCATGTTGGGTAATGCATCCTATCGAGTTTGGGTCAGGTTCCGGTCGAGTCAATAACAGGTCGGGTTGAATTTGGGTCGAATTAATAACAAGTCAGGTTAATTAAATTCGGGTTTCAACCGGTTATAAAGGGTTAGGGGCATGCTTGAGTTCGGGTCGAGTTCGGTTCAGGTCAATAATTTCCGGGTTTTATTCAGGTCAGGTAATCTCCAGGTTAGGTCATGTCCGGTCAACTCTCGAAAACCTAAGTTAGCTCGAGTCTCGGGTTGGTTCAAGTTAGGTTATATCATATCCTGTTTGGGTCACCGTTTTCTCGGGTTCAAACACATTGGGTCATGATCGGATTGATATATTCTAACACTTAGAAATGAGCAAATAGCTATAATTTGTCTAAGTAAGGAGTAGTATGTATTGACTATTGAACTTCTCATAGTAACTTGTTGGCACAAGCACACAATTGACACAAATTGTCATTAAATTCATATAATATTATCTTATATTCTTATTTGTGCGGCGATCATCATATTCTTAGTAGAAATAATTTAGAAAGGAGTACGTAACTATATAACTATATATGAATAAGATGGTCGTAAATGAATTTGAGGTGATTTGAAATCGGGTTAGGTCAATAACATGTTAGGTTGAGTTTGAGATGGGTCAGGAACAAGTCGGGTTGAATTTGGGTCGGGTTAGTTACAAGTCGGGTTGAATTCAGGTCGGGTTAGTAACAAGTTGGGTTAAATTCGGGTTTCGACGGGTTAAAACAAGTTTGGGTCAATCTCGATTTAGGTTGGGTTTGGTTCAGGTCAATGATTTACGGGTTATATTTAGGTCGGGTCATGTTCGAGTTTGGGTCTCATATACTCAGGTTAACTTGGGTTTAGGGTTGGTTTTAGGTCGAGTCATATCGGGTTTGGGTCACCATTTTCTCGGGTTCACACAGGTTGGGTCATAATCGAATTCAGCTAAATTTATCAGTTCGAGTCAGCTTTTGACAGCTCTAGGTGCTGGTTCAGATGGGGGATGGGGAAGAGGGAAAAGGAACAACAAAGGGAAGAGAAGGGACTTTTTTTTTTTAATTATTTTTGTTTTTTATTTATTTAATTACTTAAAAAAATAGGACAATAAGAAAGTGACAAAGTGGCATATAACATTTTTCAATAGGTTACCAACTTAATAATCCGGTAAATAGCTTGTTTTGAGTATATGAACATTAAAGGTGGGATTGTTTCTAGATTTTGAAAATGTGGGATTGTTTTCATATTTTGAAAAGGTGGGATTGTTTCTAGATTTCGAAAATGTGGGATTGTTTTAAGCTGAAATGACAAAGGTGAGATTATTATTTTTCAGATTGATGTATACTTTTTGGAAGACGGAAGGATAGAATGAATTAGATGGAGTACTTAAGGAAGGATGTTTTCTATATTGATATTCAATTCTTTGGTCTTTCCATTTGATAAGCATCTTAAGATATGGTGATTATAATGGTAATTGATTCAAATATAATTTGGTAAAGGATTCCACTCTTCTAATGTCCATGTCAATTGCACTTCATATCCAAACACGTATTTTTCTTCATAATTTTGTTTGGAGTTTAACATTACGTCGAATGAATAATGGAAAGTAACTTGTTTTCAATCCCGGGAGATGTTTCAAATCACTGCATGTATTATGAAATATATAAGGGATTTATCTGATTACCATGATTGCTATATATTTTTTTTACTAAGATAAGGAGGACATCTTTTACATGTCAACTCAATACAACTTCGTAGGTGTTACTCATTGGGAGAGAGGAAGTAAAATAAGGGAATTCTCACTCCTAAGTCCGTGATGAGATAAATTTTTGTGACACTAAGTCATGATTGATCAGCTCAAAAGTTTGTATAATATTAGGACTATGAATAATTTTAGCATACTGTTTTCCAATTTTGGAGAACTTTAACTCTATTTTGTATAATAAGATTGTTATCAAGCGTTTGAATTTGATCTAGATAACTTTTAATCATTTTTTTTTAACTGATTTGACAATTGGTGTACACCTGATTTATTTAAATATCATAAATTAATGTGGGATTTTTTCGAAGGTGAAGTCTTAAATTGATCCAGAATTATTTGTTTAAACAACTAACAAATGTTTTTCTTATATTTGTTTAAACAACCAAAAGCACCTTTTTCTTCCGGTTTCCACCAGATTCGAATATTCTAAATCCAGATAATTTTATCAGATTTCTCCTCTCTGTCTGCGATCCCTGAATTGCTCTCCAATGGCTGATTCTGCCGCCGATCAACTCTCTAACCTCGACATTTCCGAGTTAAATTGTCCTAATCTCCAGAAAAACCTTCAAATTCTCTCTCCTAATCATGTGCGTATCAATTTGATCTCAATCATCATCATTTTTGTTTAATCTTGAAGTTTAATTTGTGTTATTTTGGTAATGAATTTGTAGCATTTTATTTGAATTGAATTCAGGTTGAATTGGCGAAAGTGTTGATTCGGAATGGACAGAGTCATTTGTTTGATAATTGGCCTGAACCTGGTGTTGATGATGATGAGAAACGAGCCTTTTTCGATCAGGTTTAATTCGATTCAAATTGATTTTTTCTATGTTTTTCTTATATTTGTTTAAAAATATATTGATATGTGATAATTTGATAATTCCTCGTCTCGCTTTAATCGGCCACATTTATGGGTTAGAGATAATATTTAAGGAATTCGCTGCAAATATCATAATTTTACTCGATAATTGATACAATTGTTGTGAACAGGTATGGAAAGTAGAGTACTTTTTCTTAGGAGAGTGAAGCATTTATTTTGGAACGATGTGCCTTGTATAAATTCCCCAAAAAAGTGGAATTTTAAAACTGCTACTCCGTACTTACTATTACTGCATATGCTACATTGAGCTCAAAGTTCACTCTTATAATAGGTACAGAGCAATAAATACAGAGTAACCATAACTGTATTAAATTTATGTAATTTAGATGGTTACATGAAATTTTGTTCCTCTAGATTATTCTACATAAAATAAAATAATATTCATCATTCTCATGATTCTCTTTCAAGCATTTCCCCTGTAAAAATGTCCGCCCTTGATGCGTGGGCTTTCTAGTTGTTACACTTACACCTCATGTCATACCATACCATATGGAACCATAACCGATGCCTCTGGTGAGCTCTCACCCAAGACATGGAGGGGGGACTTGGATTCTTGGAAGAGGTTACTGTTTGCAGACCTGTGGTCGAAAAGGTATTGGCTAGCTTGCTACTTTATACTCGTAGCATCTAACAAGCGAAGGATAGTTAATGTGGGTGTGCTTATCTGGTCCATTATATACCAAAGTTATAAAAAAAAAAATATTCTCTACTCAATACTCTTTCATCTTTCCTAGCTGACCAGCTGTAGCTCTATTTCCTGTTGGTCATGCAAAGGAACAGGTTGAGGTTGGGAACTGGTTCTCTAGTGTTGGACGATCTTTAACTTACCAAACAACTCAGATGATAGACTTCTCAAATCTCAGGGTTCACTTTAGGCTAATCATTATGAAAAAGTTGTCACATTATAATTAAAATCTGAACTTCGGTCCTACATGTACTAGGGGTAAGCTTTACCTTTGTCACCGTCCTGCAGATGATTGATTGAAGCTCTTAACTGCTTCCTGCAGCTGACTTCAGATATTGTTTCAATTACCTTCTAGTTTATCCTAAATGATTGGCATATTACAGCTAGGCCTCTTTTACTTACAGTTAAAGATCAGACTCCTTCATACTCCAAATCGGTTAATCTGAAATTGATAGCAACTGTCAACATGCTGCAGCTGCTGTTTACAAATGTTAAGATGACTGCATAAGTTCTAAACAAAAACACAAATCTTGGTTTAAATTAACTAGACCAATGTAGTTTGAGAAACAATCAAAATGCTCTTCTCCTGTTGTTACTGCTGCTTCTAGCCTGCTACTGTTTGTTTAATCAGTCCTCGGCTCTACTTCCTAGCTTGTAGTCTAAGATTATTTTTTATTTATTTATTTAATTTTTTTTGCATTAATAATGAAAACATACTAAAAAGTTTAAACCTTCTAGGGTTTCTTGAGTTGCTTCCACATTGATGCATGTAGTTTCCTAGGGTATATGAGTTTGATGGCATGCTCAATCCCTCCCTTCCTTCTCCTGGCAAGCTTTATATATGGAGACAATTCCTTGGCGTCCTTGTGATGAGAAGTTGAGAAGATTTGCAACTGATAAATAAAAAAAATAAAATCTGTATTACAAACTCAACCTATGTTACCTGGACTTGGATACTCATGTCTGAGTCTGACACGTGTACATTCTAATAGTGTAGTATTGAGGACCTAATAGTCTGACACGTGTACATTCTAAAAAGTTCTGAGTGGACCTATGGTGTAGTATTGAGGATCCAACACGGATTCTTGAAGTGAAATGAAGTGTTGAGTATCATAGAACAAGAATATAATGGTGGAGTGCATATATTGCTTTCTCTGTCTCTCTCATCCTTTTTTTTTAAAAAAAATTCTATATTATTTTTGCATAATGTGCTTGATAGGGGCTTTATTTTATTCAAAAGTTGATTTTTTATGAAACATGTTTATGAAGAAGATGACTGTGAATTGATGTCCTTGTGGTGCTTTATGTTGCAGATACTGCTTTTAATGTAGTGCTATCTTCTTTGTTATCTTTTACAACCTCTAAATGTTACTAGCTGTTTTTCCAGGTTGCTCGCCTTAATGCCAGTTATCCTGGTGGTCTGGTGCAATATATAAAAAATGCTAGAGAACTTCTGGCAGATTCAAAGGCTGGAAAGAACCCCTTTGATGGTTTTACACCTTCTGTAAGTCACGAGTTTCATACTGACAGTTGATTTTAGCAAACCCTGTGATTCCTCACTGTTAAATGTTACTTGCTCCTGATATTAATTCTGTCCATGCTACCATTGCTTACTTGTTTTAGCCTTTGAGTTTTGGTTTCCTCAACGTATGCCCTTCCTTAATGTGTAGACTATAGTTGTGAGTCTCATGACTATCACTCTCCCAGCCAGTAAAGCAAGCTATTTTTTCCTAGTCCAGGGTGTTGCCTGGCTTCCTGCTAGATCTGCGCACCTAGTTCAAAATTGATTATGAATTAGGTAGATGATATCCGAATTCCAGAATCCAGCCATTCCCATAAGGCTATAATAAAAGCTACCTGAAATCTTTTAGTGGCTGAACATTTTAGTGACCAGAAGTTTTAATCAGGGCTTCTATGTGTAATATAGAGAAAGAAAAAGAAATTAACTATGAAGTTAAAAAAAAAATCACCATCAGATCTTGATTATCTGAGGATAGATTGCTGGAGTAGATCTGAAGAAGGAGCAACTAAGAGTACAAAATGAGAGTGAAAGAGTCACTGATCGAGGCAGAGTTGCAGAGGCCATAGTGTGTCAGGAATTTGGTTTAAATAATAATCTGATGTATGTATATATCAAGTGGTAAAAAGGAAGTCAAAGAAGGGGGATCGCTGCCTCAGTAGCCACAGTGAGATGCATGGAATTTGTCTCAACTGAAAACAATGTAGCCATTAAAGCAGCTGTGCTCGTGCCATACAATATTTTCAGTCTAAGTTAGGTACTACAAATTACACAATGTCACTGAAGAATCATATGAAGGGAAAAGATGAAGACTATTTTGAGAAGGCGAAGGACTCATGTGCTTTATATATTTTTCTTTTCTTTTCTGGGTTGCTACTTTCAAGATTTTAGCTGTACTACCTCATGGAATTGAACTTGATACTTTGTACAGTCCAACATGCATCTGTTTACTATAAATATTTGATGTGCTGAGAAGGGACAATCGATGTTCTTTGTTTTGATTGGATAGGAAATATGTAGAGTTGCTGTTTGTGGCTTGTTGGTGGAAGCAGCTGATTAATATGTTAAGTTTATCAAAACTGGATTAATCTGTATCCATTAGTTACTTTTTCCGTTTTAGAGAACTGCTTATCCTCTTGTACTTATTCTCCTTTTTCTGAGCTGTTAATATAATCCTTTTTTCTTAACAATTTTTTTTTTGATAATTTTCATATAGGTTCCAACAGGTGAAAATCTGACTTTTGCTGACGAGAACTTCATCAAATATGAAGAGGCTGGCGTCAAGGAAGCAAAAAACGCTGCATTTGTTCTTGTTGCTGGGGGACTTGGAGAACGTCTTGGATACAACGGAATCAAGGTGATAAATCTTCTGCATGTTTCAACTCCCCCCCCCCCCCCAAGGGAATATGATAAGCAAGCAAGTGTGGGAGCAAACTATCTTTAACTTCCATCTGTTAGTAATTACTGTCAAACGCTGCCATATTTATTGCGGTTCTAGAAGAGTTTGCTTCAGAATTTTCTTACGCAACCTATATAATGGTGATTTGCATTTGGATGACAATAATCACCCTCTTTCACCATTTCCTCATGGATATGTACTTTATATGTTCCTTTTTCCACTTTCATTACATCTCCTTTTATACTGTGGTATCTAGTCTGTTATGTCCAACAACAAATTGTTTGTTGAGTGCATGAAAATTTTGGACTTTTTATTTTGCTATTGTTGTTAGAAAGCAAATTTGTTGCATAGATGTGTTCTTTCGTAACTTCTGACAGTCACTTTAATTTAGAGTCTATTGCTCTCTGTGAAAATTCTTGCAGGTTGCTCTTCCTTCTGAAACCTCCTCTGGAACATGCTTCTTACAACTGTACATAGAGTCTATTCTTGCTCTTCAAGAAGCTAGTTGCAAACTATCTGAAGGTTGGTGCTGCAAAATACTCTCTACTGTAAATTTATATATTTTGTAAAAGTTGATTTCCATGTTTTTGAAAGTGCTATCCGTTTGTTTCTCTTGCATGCCTGATGACCCTTTCTAGCTCTAGATTTTCTGAGAGATCCTCTTTTAAATCTCTGAACATTATCATACTAACCTTGATAATGCAAGTTGGAAAGTGAAAAATGCACTTTGGTATCTAGATGGAGATAAATACTTGGTTCCAAAATTACCTGCTTCAGGCTGTGTATATTATTAAATTGTGCATGGGCCAAATAGGGGCTGACGTTCTTCCAATGTGAGATGGTTTTTATCCTGTTATTTCTTCATTCTGCTGGTCTGTTGGTGTTGTAGCACTTCTAATTATCGCATTGAAATAGGACCTTTCAGAGTGAAGCCTAGCAAGCCATTATTCCGATGTTAGGATCTGGATTTATCAGAGGGCCAGGCAATATCTTCGGGCATTATGCTTTTGTAATATACTTCTTGAGCTAAGGGGATGATATTAATTGATTGAAAGAAACTTTAGAGTGTTGCCTTGAATAGGTTGAGTAATGAGCTTTTCTTTGCTTCTGAAAGAGATACTACCAAACTGCTAGACAAGCTGACAAGGGAGTAGATCAGTAGACTATATTCCTTCCCTGTTTCACTTGTATTATGAACAGACATCTCTCACCTTAAATTTGTGAAGTTATTGTTTAGATCTCAGATTCTTAAAGATCTGAGTTTCTGAGTGCCAAAACAAATGTGAAGCCAAGTATACATCAGTAACAGCTTGAATAGGCATAGTGGGAACCAAATCCTTATCAATTATTATCTCACCCTGCAGGTCATAAATGCACCTTACTGTCTTACACTTGCCCATCTTCCATATTGAAGAGGCTATTCATCATTTGTATTTTCTTGTGAGTCTGTCTATGACAACCTAATTAGCTAATTAATTCCTCCTTAACATGTTCCATTCCCACTATATGTATTCATTTCGAAATCTGAACTTCTGCCTCAATGAACGCATTACTAGGACAGCTTCTTCACAAGATCACTAATTACACTTGTAGTTTCTGATGCCAGCTAGCTTTTCAACAAGAAGTGTGTCCAATCTCCAAAGGCCATAATGAAAATAAATCAAAATTTCCTTTCAGAAATCAATGACATGTCACTGCTAGGTGATTTGGTGAGCAAGGGACTCTATGCTGGGCTGTACGGTATGTCTGGTTCTTAGATGAAGTATCTGGGATTTAGGTAGAAAAGAAAAATGAAATGTGTGGTGGCAACGACAATGCTTTTGTTCCATTTTTTAGAAATCATGAAAGAAGTTTTGAGTTCCAGGACTTCCAACATACTGAGAGGGTGGAAGCGTGGAACCAGTCAACCAGATATAGGAACAAAACAATTTTTAAGGCCTCCTTATCATCTAATGCCGCTGAAGTTTTTTTTTATCACATTTGTGTAGCTGATACAAATTAAGACTAGAAGGTTTCCCACCCTTAGTCGTTCTTGTCTGAGTGGGGTTGCCTTGTTCCTCTTACATTGTAATGCTCCTGATTTATCCCACTGCTGACATGTTTACTTGCCTAAGAGGACAATGAGAAATTCAGACTATACCATGTAAAAATAATGGACAACAAAGTTGATAAGCAGAATGAGCTTGTCTGAGATATAAGTAGTGAGTTAGTGACAGATGGGCTGATAACGAATTCAGTAGCTTCTGATGTTTATGTGGTTACCTGCTGAGTGCTGACAGTATTGAGCTCCCCATCTGGAGTTTATTCTCGAATGAAGAGATTAATAGGAATTATTATGGTTAACCTTGTTAAAGAGCATCTATATATGTGCTGCTTTTGAAGGATTATCTGATTCCGTCACAATTTCTGTTTAGAAGCATTTGTATTTTATTTATGTATGACTAATGTCTTGTGGCCAAGTGAATCAATTTGCTCTGTAATAATTTTGTATTCTGTGCCTAGTTAATATTGAAAGGTTTCCTTAAATTTGTAGGTGAACCTCAAAAGGAGATTCCTTTTGCTATTATGACTTCTGATGACACTCATGCACGTACATTGGAGCTGTTGGAGTCAAATGCTTATTTTGGAATGAAACCATCACAAGTCATCCTTCTCAAGCAGGTAATGCTAAACACTTTGGGGCTTGAACTATTTGAATATTGATTTTATAAGCAGCTCATATGGGAACTCTTTCAGGAAAAAGTTGCTTGTTTGGCTGATAATGATGCCAGGCTTGCTGTGGACCCACAAAATAAGTACAGAATTCAGGTGCTAAATATATTGTCACATATAGGAATCAATTGTATATAACCATAAGCTATATAACCTCTCCTGGACTAAATTTTTCTTGCTGCTGGTTGTGGCAGACAAAGCCTCATGGCCATGGTGATGTACATTCACTTTTGTATTCAAGTGGTCTTCTAAACAAATGGTATGTATTCTTCTTATTGTGGGATTCATACATTTTTGTACTGTAAATTACAGAAGCTATATAGTTTCTTGTTATATCACTTGCTTGATTTACAAACCTATTTCTTTGCCCTAAGGCATTTAATTTTTGTGTTATTTTAAGAATCTACTCACATTTAATTCTGATTTGTTAACTTGAGGAAGCCTGAATTCTGTTTTTTGTTTTTGAATGCCTTGTAATTAGGCATGATTCTGGTGTAAAATGGGTTTTGTTCTTTCAAGATACAAATGGACTTCTCTTCAAGGTTAGCTTAGCTCATTGGTCCCTCCCCCATTGGTTTTTGGTCTGACAGGAAGCAGTGTTTCTCAGATTGATGTAGGTGCTTGATTGTGTATTGTTAAATTGATTGGCACTGGGACTTAATCTGTTGTGACTATATAGGTACAGCCGTAAGGTACAATTTCTAGTGTCTCAATCCTACTCCAATTGCCAATTCCCTAAAGGAAATTGGTATGCATCACTGAAATAATGGCTAATTTGGTTTGTTGACAGTTTGTACTTTAAGACCTTTCAAATATATCAATTGTCGATTCCTGTTTCAATGACAACCTAACTAGTGCATGAATACAGATAAAATTTAAAAATTGGGGCAAACAATTATAGTACAACTGTTATTTCCTTGTATTTTGATCTTGATCTTTCTTGAATACTGACAAGCATTTGGGACACTGGGAGTATAATGTGCTAAATATGATGATATAAGGGTGCTTTCACATTGTCAGTATATTTTAGGATAGGTCCATGTTGTGGATTTAGGTTTCTGTTTTAAATTGGTGAATCTTATAGTGTAGTTGTTTCTAGACTTTCAATATATGCATTATTTTATTTTATCTTCTAAACTATAGATTAGGGATTTTGTGCTTTAAGAGGTAATTCTAACTGAGTTTTGGTTAGTTCGTGAATTAGTCAAAACATTCCACTCTGCATGGCTCTGGCTGGCCTTCTTTCTTTCTAAATGTTTGTTTCTCCTATTTTCCTGACGAGAATATATCTTGTTTGAGGTCAAGTCATTCCCAACAGCATTGGACTTCGACCTTGTGTGCTTTTTATTTTTCTTAAAATATTATATCCAATGCATCAATATGATTAAAGTTTGCTCAGGAAATGAAGAGCTTGAGCAAATTTTGTCGAATGTGTATTTTCACTTAACTTTTTTTTTTTTTGGTGTCATGTTTCCAGCCCTAGGGGCCTTCCTTTGTCCATACTTCATTTTCTCATTTTCCTGACAAATTTTTGTTCGGTTTGATTCTGAGTCACTCCTAAATCCCAACGGCATTGAACCCCGACCTTATGTGTTATTCTATAATTCATACCCTTGCATCAACTTAAGTGTGAACTGCTAATGAAGAGCCAGAACAACATTGATTGAGCATGTTTTTTCACTTCCTTTTTTGTCACCTCATTCTTTTTCTTTATAATTTTGCTATTGTAGGCAATTCCAGCATCATTGGGAGTCAGTGCCATTAGACAGTACCAGGTTAATTCTCTTGCTGTTCCACGAAAAGCAAAAGAAGCTATTGGAGGCATTGCTAAGCTTACACATGCTGATGGTATATAGCTAACTTATTACATTAGATTTAATATATGTATCACAACCTCACTCCATTCATCTTATTGTAATCTGGTGCATAAGTTTTAACTCCTAGAATTTAACACTCTTCCTAAATACTACATCCCGTATTAATTTGCACACTTGTATTTGGCATGTAGCTTATGCAGTGTGGTTCAGTGGTTGCAGAGAGATGAAGAAAGTAAAAGTGCATTTGAAAAGACCTTTGTGCTATTAATTTAGGGCAACCAAAGAAAGCAAGTGTGCAAAATAATATGGGGTATTGGGGTGCAGTAATATTAATAGGTGTTACAACTTACAAGTGATGGGTGAGCAATGTGCATACTTATCTTTCCCTATTGACTAAGCAATAAATTCATATTGAATGGGATGTTAAAAGAGATTATTGTCCCTTTCTTCTTTTTGGTCAAGAAAATAGCATCTATTGTTGCCAAAAGTGACTTGATAATTACTCTTTCCATTCTCACTAAAGCATGGATAATGTCACATCTTTGGGTTCAATAATCTCTCAGCGTCTGTTCTCCTTTGGTTTTGTTGTGCTTGAAGCTGAATAGTATTTATTTATAAGACAATGACTATGTTCTGGTATTGCTCATGTATTTTCAGTGCTTTTTATGACCAAATAAGTTTATTAATGCTCCATGGGGATGCCAAGGGTATTGCCATTGTGTTACAATAAAGATATTGGTCATTCACTACGAGTGTATTGTGATATTGGCATGTATTCTAGGATAAAGATTAGATCGCATATATGTGATTAATGCACTTGTAAATGCAGTAATCAGTATGTTCCTATGTTACAATTTTTTGACTGTGTAAGGTGAACTTCAGGGAGGACAATGGTGATCAACGTTGAGTACAATCAACTTGACCCTCTGCTCCAAGCAACTATCAATCCTGAAGGAGATGTCAACTCTGAGAATGGGTTTTCACCTTTTCCCGGAAATATTAATCAGGTAAAGTCTGAACTGAATTGCTTTCCTATCCTCATGCCCCCTCTCAAAGTAAGTGTTATTTTCTGCCTCTGCCCGCATTTGGGTAAGGTGCATGTGCATATACTGAATGATTTTAGATACATAGAATGGTGGTTAATTGGCATTCTATGCCGGTGGTAGAGATTTGTTAACTTTCTGAGGAGGGGGTGGGGTGGTTGCTTTGCTTTACTTTTCTTATAATTTTGACCACTGAGGTTGTGACATTACTCTGCAGCTAATATTGGAACTTGAATCATACATTGAGGAACTTCAGAAGACAGGAGGTGCCATCAAAGAGTTTGTTAACCCAAAGTAATCTTCTGTTTCCTGAAATTTGCTCTTATATTTGTCATTCAATTCTATTCCAGACTGCTGTTTATTTTTTTCACTAAAATTTGTTTGCCCATGAAATCGAAGTTCAATTATAAACTCACTTTTCTTGTTGCTACACTGTTCTGTTTCCAGTTAATATGATGGTGAGATTTTAATCGTCAAAATCTATCCTTGTGTAGGTATAAGGATGCTACAAAAACTTCCTTCAAGTCTTCTACGAGATTGGAGTGCATGATGCAAGATTACCCTAAGACTTTGCCTCCAACTGCAAGGGTTGGGTTTACCGTAAGTTGCAGCCTTTCTATGTGTAATAAACATCCTTGTTATTGGGAATATCTTGACACAATTTGCTTGTTTCATTCATTTTTGCTTAGGTGATGGACATATGGCTTGCTTATGCACCTGTGAAGAACAATCCTGAGGATGCCGCGAAGGTAAATTGTTTTTACTTGTACATTGGAAGTGGTATAAGGAATTAAGATGATGAATACTTAGCTGCTTCTACCTCCCTAAATAGATTTCGAATTTGAGAAGTGAGCGAAAGAGAGTGGAGTGAGCATGAAGCTTCATATACCATGGTTTGCTTGTGTGCTGGTGATTTACAGTGAAAAAAACCTGTGAACCTAATTTAAGAAGAGACTCAGAGAGGGAAAAAAAGTGGGTAGAGTGAGCATGGAATTAAATTTTAATGGATCCATGAAAACTTCATCCACAATTCCACATGGTCTGCATGAGTGAATGCTTGGTAGCTTTTCCAATATAAATATTAGGCCCTCTGATGATGAATTATGAAACCTCAATAGAAATGGTTTGTGTGGTTTTATTTCTGTGAAAGCACGTTTTTTTTTTTATTCATATTCCAAACTTTGCGTCATCTTTAGTGAATGTCAGAATTAATCAATAGGACTAAAATCTAAGTGGCCTACTACTTAATTAGATTCCTGTCTTTAGTGTTTGTGGTGTATGCTTACTTTTTTTTTTTTTCCCCATGTCTTACTACATTTTTATTGGCCATTGAAATTTCTAATATCATATTCGTAAATTTTTTAAAAAGTTGATACTATCATGAAACTACGTATTTAGATGAATCTATTCATATTTCACCTGATAATTTTTTTCTATGAGTTTGACCAAAGTAAATGGGGAGATAAAAAAGAGAACTGAGGGAGTGTGTCAATTTGTAACCTTGAAGACTGATGAGATTTTGATGGTTCTCTTATTGATGAAGGTTCCAAAGGGTAATCCATACCATAGTGCAACTTCTGGTGAAATGGCTATCTACAGGGCACACAGCCTTATATTGAGAAAGGTATCTATATCGTTGATCATGCTAATCGTTTGGATTTTTTTTTTTTTTTTTCCTTTTCACTTTTTTGTGTTTTACTTCGGTACCACCGTGAGGGTGTGATATCTATGAAAACTGTTAGATCCGACTTTTAATCAACTACTTCCTTTGTTAGGCGGGTGTCCAAATCGATGATCCAATAATGCTTGTGTTTAATGGACAAGAAGTGGAGGTGTGGCCTCGGATTGTGTGGAAGCCAAAATGGGCACTTACATTTTCAGATGTAAAAAGAAAAATCAAAGAAAATTGCTCCATTTCACAGAAGTCTACCATGGTTCTCAAGGGCAAGAATATACTCATTGAAGAACTTTCCTTAGACGGAGCTCTTGTTGTGGATTCAATTGATGATGCAGAGGTATGAACTTAATCATAATTCTTGGCAAGATGCATAGTTAGTATAGGTTACTCCTAAAACCCATTACAATGTGTATGATTTAAGCAACCAAATCTACATGCACTCTAGATAGAAAGAATAAAGATGGGAAGTTTTCCAATTCGGTTCGCGTTGGTTGTATTCTCACATTTGGTCTTTATGTTCACAGGTGAAAGTGGAAGGTTCGGTGCAAAACTCGGGTTGGATCTTAGAAAATGTTGATTATAAGGACACTTCGATTCCTGAAGAAATTAGGATTAGAGGGTTTAAAATAAATAAGGTGGAGCAACTTGAAGGAAATTTCCATGAACCTGGAAAATACTCCATGAAGCCTTGATGCATTTTCTTTTACTTAATAAAGATAAAATTTTAGTTTAGTGTGTGAGGTTCCCATAGCTTTCTTCAACTGTACATTTATTCATTCATTGTATGCCACCTTAAAAATTGGTCAAAAGGGAGCTTAAAAATTGTTCTTGTAGATGAATACTCAGCTTGTGGTTCATTCGTTATAGTTCATTCATTATAGGTTTTTCCCAAGTACACATGCAAACATGACAGTATATACTTCGTACATTTTTTTCAAGTTCGTGGAATCGTTATATGTAGTTCATTCATTATACAAGTATTTTTTTTAGTCAAATGGTGTGCCTCATAAGATGACAACTACTCCGTATGTATTAGCATGACACACAAGCTAAATACAACAAAACAATTGTTGTTATATCTGCCCCTAATATGAATTGTGAACTTTTCAATAAACTAGGGTGGAAAGCACGCTCGATGCACGAAATTTACGTCAATTACAAATCATGTAATGTCTCAAATTTCTTAATTTCCAAAAAACTTATTAATGGAAAAAACTTTATGGAATGGAAGCAGTAGTTAGAGATTTAGGAGTGTTAAAACCGACCCGACATAATTAGATATAACCTTACTTAAAATTGACTCAATCTGATATTTAATTTATATGGTACATAAATATAACCTAAACCCAACTCGACCCAACCCTTATCCATCAAGCCAAATTGACAACTTTATCCCGACTCGCCCCAAACCCCATCCATCGAGCCAAATGGACAACTTTATAATAAGGTCACTACTCGGCTACTCCATACTCTCGTTGTTTTCCAAAACTATATACTCGTACTTCTATAAACAATTGGAATTGGGTTTGTAAAATGACGAACAAGACCCACCACGTGTCCATAAATCATATCCTAGAAAAATGAAAAATACTGTACAACACTACTGCAGTACAATTTTCGTCAAACTCACACTTGCTTGGCTGCTTCTTCCTCTTCATTTCTTCATCATCGTCTGTACTACAGAATACGATCTCACTCAGATAAATTATGGTGAAATACCCAGATCTTCTTCAACTTTTCTCAATTTCATCCTGCAGAACAAATCAAAACCCCAGATCAAATTTCAGGTAAATTTAAGTTTTTCTCTTTGAAATTTCTAAGTATTGATTGAAATTTCATTCAAAAAAAATGCAGGATCGAAATATTGTTGATGTCCCAGAAGAAATCTGGGAACAAATAATCTCACTGTTAGATCATGATCTATATTTAGAACCTTTATCCCTCGTTTCAAAATCCTTTCTTTCAATCACAAATCGTCTCAAACAAACCCTAATTATCTCAAACCCCACTTCAAATTTCCTCCCTAAACTCTTTCATCGATTTCCAAATCTCAAAATTATCTCTCTTTCTCAATTTAATGGCGAACCCTGTTCGATTCTTCAGTTAATTTCACTTGCGCACTTTCCACTTCAATCCCTTGATCTCTCTAATCACACTTATTTCCCTTGTAATGCGATTCAACAACTTCCCAGATCATCTCTCAGCTCTATAAAATCACTCGTGTTGCGTAATCTTTCGATTTTGAATGATTCGGATTTAGGGGTTATTTCGCAGTTTATTGCTAATTTGGAAGAGTTGGATGTTAGTGATCCTAAGGATGATTATTGTGTAACTGGGGATGGGGATATGGATGTTTCTGGGGGTGGTTTAGGGATTACTGATGATGGCATTGATTTGATTGCTTCGAAGTTAACTAAGTTAAGGAAGGTTAATTTGTCTGGAAATTACTTTGTTTCTGATAAATCTGTTATCAGTCTTTCAGAGAAATGCTTGAATTTAGAGGAGATTGTAGTTAAGAATTGCACTTTTGTTACTCAAGTTGGGATGGCTTTTGCATTCCAAAATTGTAGGAATTTGAAATCTGTTGGTCTTTTAGGGATGGATTTGGGTGTTCCTGAGATTGCTCATTTGTTTGCTTGTGCTCAGAACTTGTCTGTGCTCGATTTTTCGTATATGGCTGTTTCGGATGGATTGCTGTTTTCGATTGTTAAAGCTTCCATCCCTTTGAGGAAGTTTACTTTGTACCATTGTAAGGACTTTACCTTTTCTGGGGTTTTGTCGCTTTTGCGTACTTATCACTCCCTTGAATATTTGGCGTTGGAAGGTGTTTACTGGATCACGGATCGAACCATTATTGACTTGTCGAAATTCCTTCGTAAGGCTAATACTGTTAAGCTTAATTTCTGCTCAAGGGTGACGAGTTCTGGCTTTTTTACCTTGCTTAAGAATTGTCCGATGTTGGACATTCTGGAAATGGAGAAAACAGACATGGGAAAGCAAGAATTTGCTGTCAGTAATGCTACCAACCCACAGACTCGAGCTCTTATTTTGAGTTGCAACAAGACTTTGAGCAATGAATGTCTAGAAAAAATTGCATATTCCTGCCCAAGCCTAGAGCTACTAGATGTGAGTGATTGTCCTAGTATCACACGGAAAGGCATTGGTGAAATTTTGCGCAACTGCACTGGTTTGAAGCATTTACAGATGAATGGATGTGGGGCAATTAAAAGTCTCGGCATGGATGCAAAACTTCGTAAATTAGAAGTTCTTCGAGCATCAGGGTCAGGCCTTAATGATGAAGGGTTGTTGATGATTGCAAAGAAGTGTCCTGCTCTCGTGTATTTGGATATCATGGGTTGCTCCGGAGTAACCTCCAAAGGAGTGAAAGAAGTGGTCTATCATTGTGGTAGGTTGAAGGAAATCAACTTGAATTGGTGTCGTGAAATGAGTCGTGACATTGTCGCTTGGATGGTTTTTTCAAGGCCTTCGCTGAGGAAAATAGTGCCTCCATATGGATTTGTTCCAACTGACTATGAGAAGAGCTTATTCCTGCGCCATGGATGTCTGGTAGGTGAAGGCTAAGTGGCTAAGTCTGAAGATTTCTGTATGTTTTTTTCTTAAATATAATATGCTGTCTATATTATCCGGGTTGCTGTACATAAGCATTACATCTACGAGTAAAAGTTTTTAATTTGTGGAAGTACAAACACGCCGTATGAAGGCTTGTAATTGCAAATTTTCCATTGGATGACAAGGTCTGTTGCTCAATCTTGTTTACTGATTACTTTGCTCAAGTAATTTGTGATGATTTTGGAAGAATGTTATGTAATGCCATCATATCAATCCCAACTGATTTTTTCAAGTCAAAGCTTTGTCAATATGCAACGTCTTTATGTGGCTCATCATATCAATCCCGACTGTTTTTTTTAGTCAAATTTTTTAGCTTACAATTATCATTGGACTAGTTTATGATAATTGACACACCTGTTTTTGGATGTGCTTTAAATTACTACTATAGAAATTGTAGTGATTTTAAAATCAAGCATCCTATGAGGCTATGAGAACTCATATTACTATTCCAAGGTAAACAAAATTTCCTCCCTCCATCCCTCTGGAATTGCCCTATTTGACTTCTTTTTTTTTTTATGAGAGATGTGTCAAACAAATGGGGCAGGTCTAGTGGGATGAAGAGAGTAACGTAAAAGGTTTATTGTTAGCCTATGCCTTGAAGAGCCTGCAGAAAGCTATAGTTGATCTTTCACTCTCCGTGTCTACGTTAGATCTACATTGCATTGTCTTTCTGATTTTCAAATCAGAATAAGTTTTTGCCAAGACTTTCAGGAATATGCAAAGCCCATCAAAGAGCTGAAACTTTATGGGGATGGACTGGAAAAATACTTTCAGCTCTTCAATTAGATGGGTAGAGTTCTTTTTACAAGGTCCGGCTATGAGCTATGTACTAGTTCAATGTATGGGTCTGACCTAAGTGGCCAAAATACTGGAATATTTGTGTGTATAATTGATGAACATGGTAATTTGATATCGGAGATGATTCTCTGCAGTTAAGTTTCGAGACCATATGCTGCAATCAAAGGATTCTGTCACTTCTGATGTTATTTTCTTTCATGGAGGTGCAACTGATGAATATATATACGAAGTACATATATTTTGGGGACTCAAACTGGGAAGAATTCAGGCTGTGGATAAGTCTTGAATCAGGTTGGCCTTTTCAAACTTGCGTCATAAAATGATAATCTAGTCATTAGTTTAGTATAGTTCAGAAATAACTCAAAATTTCAACCGCAAAAAGATAGTAAAGTTCTAAGCAAAAGCATCAGTATAAACTTTCCCCTACCTCATAGGAAGAGCTGGGAGACTCACCCTTCATTTGCAGCTTAAAAAATTACAATCATAATGCCTAAAGGCTACAATTAAACAAACATTAATTTCTTTTGCTGCGTTGGGGTTTTATCTCCCTTACGACAGCATCAGGATTATGGCAATTGTTGTAGAAAACATTCTGATTTCTTTCCAGCCAAATATGGTACAAGCTCTCAGTTGAAAAAGATCACATATAGCTTGTACTTATCGCCAATTCTCATATTTGATAGCAGCATATAGCTTTTCATGAAACACTGCAGGTGATCTTTGGAAATGCAGGAGTTTCAAAAACTTCCCCTGATGCTTGCAGAGTAAGAACGTCGAAAGAAAAGATGGTCAATACAATCATGGCAAACATTACATAATTTGCTAACATTAAAATGAACTATATTCCAATATTTCCAAATCAATAATCTGTCTACAGTAGGAAGCCTATTACAGATAGCAAGCCATCAGATTTCAGATAGAAATACTTTTCGGGTTAGCTCTATTATTGCGAAGAATGCTTTACCAAGGAACCTTAGCAAGTTAGCATGATCACCCAACAAGTGTTTGTATAGAATTTTAGGGCTTGCTTTATTGTTGCAATTAATTTTGGTTCCTTTTTTCACCCTTTTTTGGTAGGCAAGTGAATTTGTCTTATCAATTTGGAATTTGGGGTGTCAAAACCTGACCCAACCCGAAAAACATCTGATTCAGGTTTCAACTCGTATGGACACAATAATTTAGCATGACTCGAGTTTGAAATTAGACCCGATCCGAACTCACCGAACCCGATCCGAACACCTGAATTAATACATCTATTTAAATCTCACACACATCAATCCGGCTTGGTTAGTGGAATGTACATAATACGAGTGTCATACAAAAGGTATTTTGAGGTGGAACCTCCTTGGTTGTGTAAAGTGGACACTTGTGACGAGTGTGGCTTGGGCCCATTTATTATTGTATCAGAGCCCATGTTGGGTTGTGTTGTGATCTAGGCTAATATTTTGGACAACTCATATGTGAGGGGGAGTGTTGAACCTATGAGCAAACTTACATGTGAGTGAAAGTGTTGTCTCACGCATTGAAAGAGTTTAAAAGTGTTGGAAAGCGTATAACTATATACCAATTGAAGAAATAAGAAAGTTGTGTCCATTTTATAAGGCTAAGGGACTATTTCTGTATCCCCTCGTTGTCATATGGTTTTGAGGTGAAACCTCCTTAAACCTATAAAATGAACATTTGTGACGGATGTGATCCATACCTACTTGATACTTATAACAACTTTATAAGCATCAAGTAAGGAATGAGGAGAGAAATATTATTGTATACAAAAGATTTTAAAATAGAAAACTAATTAAAATTTACATTAGGATTAAATATTTAAATTTGATTTTTACTGATTAAAATTATACGGAGTAGTTTTCAATGGCTTTACAATGCCTTGAAATAATACTTTGGTCGGTACTCCTGTGTGTTATTTTCCGTGATAGTTGATGTCTAAATTATTTAGCAAATGTTGTTGTTTATCTAGTACGGAGTAAATGACAAAATTGAGTAGTGAAGTGGGTGTGTTGTACCAAGCAACTAACTAGTTGATGGACGTCTTTATCTCTTGCAGGCATGCTGCAGCTTCCATCCCTATTTCCTCAATCCTAAAACTCGTGATTCTCTTTTGGACTACGAATTGAACCACGTATTGTATATCTCTTGATTATCTTCTGCCTAGAATAATCTTGCCTCATCTTGCATTTCTCCCATCAACATCCACAATGATTTTGTTGTCATACGCCTTTCGGTTCTTGGAAGGCCATATCTTTGTTTGCGGATCCAAGTCCCTTTTTTTTTTTTATTTTTTTTATTTATTTTTTTAAGGTAAGGCAGACCTTTGTAGGCATTCACATATTTTCTAAAGTTTAAACTTTAAATAAACAAGGATCCATCTTAAAATCAATTGACAATAAAGAGAAAAGCCCACAAATCAGAGCCCACAACGAAATTTCATTCTAAAATCAATTGGCAATTAGAGGAGTAGTCCGCTTGGGTTATAAACTGAAAATCCTATACTTTCTTTTTCAATGTGGGACAAACTCACTCACACTTGTACCTAACAATATCCCTCCTTCAAGTGTAAGCCTATACACTCCCCCTTGAACAGAAACGCATCCAGAACCTTTAGAGCATAACTCTAAGGCAATGTGGCATTTACAAACGGTCCCTTATCACCGTAAGACCTTAAACAGACGGTTCCCCTAAGAGATGGTGCGACTAGATCGAACCTAGCTCTAATACCAGTTTCTTATAACATATGGAGAAGAACACAAGAGAGAAGCCCAAAAGCCCACAAACCAGAGCCCCACAATGAGGTTCCATCCTAAGACTAAGGATGGCAATATTAAGTGGATATCCGCTAACCCGCTCCACCCGCTTTAAATAAATGGACGAAAACCCGAATTAAATGGATGAGAAGCGGGTGACAGATCGGATCGGATGTGGATGATACTTTTTTCACCAGCTAACCATCCACCCACCCGTTTAACATATACTTCGTATTAAATTTTTAATCTAAAAATTTTAATAATAAAATATAAAATATCCAAGAAAATTACTTTTTTTTTTTTGTTGCAAATTAATTTTTCAAACGATATGTTGTTATTGTTTCCTTTTTTTTATTAATAAAATTTAAAAAATTATTGTATAAATATCCAAAAATTAGAGTTTATGTAAAAAAAAATCACTTTAATGCTCATCCATTAGTCATCCGCTCCACCCGTTTTATCCGCGGATGATGGATGGACGGATATGGAAGATGGGTGAAGCGGGTGACGGATGGATGTGGATGGAGCGATTAGAATAATGGATGGATGCAGGTGAAACTCCACCCCCGATCTGAATCCGATCCATTGCAATAGGAGAAGTAGCTCACTTGGGTTATAAACTGAAAGCCCTTTACCTTCTTTTTGAATGTTGGACAAACTCACTCACACTTATTGTAGCTTGAGACCTTGCGGTACTAGATACTAAAGACCTTTCGGAGTAATTAAAAATTGTATTGGTGTTAGCAATTTTACATATGCCCCACTAAAATACTAATAGCGAAAATGGAGTCACCACCACTATGTGGTTGGTATTTCTCAAATTTTCATTATATACACTGGTGTATCATGCATATATCTGATACACACCCGGTTAATAAAACATGCATAAAAAAATGAAAAGAACAACTATACTGTCATGCGTATGGTACACACGGATATACCAATTATGATATGTCATGTGTACGATGTATATGAGAAAATAGTTTTCAAACTAACATGGACGGTTGCACTTTTTTTTTTTTTCTTTTTTAAAGCTTCGCCAAGGTTTGTAAATGTCATGGCCGGAGTAAATACTCAAAGGTCATCATGCGCAGTCGAAAAATCTCATAAAACTATTCGTGCTATGGAAATGAGTAGGCCATGTTAAATTTAGGCTGAAAATCATACTTAACGTCCTTGTTTTGTGATGTATTCCGTAGATAAACCAATTTTGGACGATAAAGAAAGATGGTGGTGGCCTGGTGGGTATATCTTCTTGTGACGTATAATGATGTGAGGATAGCATACTTTTTAGCTTTTTTTGGTTGTAACTTGTACGGAGCATTATGGAAATACTTCATATTATACTCCCTCCATCCTTCATTTACATGTCTACTTTTATTTTTGAGGGTTTTAAAATTATATGCCTATTTCTATTTTAAGAATGTACTTTTTGACAATATTCTCTCTTTTTGATGTATTTTTTTTTCGTAATTTTGATATCATTTTCTAACAATTTCTCTCTCCATCTCTTCAATAATTACCAACTACCTTTTATTTCTTTCTATCTCTCTCTAACCCCACATACATATTTGTACTTTCCAATCATGGCTTTTAAGTTTCTTAATTCTCGTGTAAAATGGGAAGTAGACATGTAAATTAGGGACGGAGAGAGTATTATTTTTAAATATGTAGGTCATACCTCTTCCATTTTTTTAGTGCATCACTTTAACACACGTCGGTGCATAACTTTGATTATCAATATCTTTTATGGTTTATTAGTAAAAGCCTATTAAATTGATATTATGAATGTATGCATTGCACTAATACAATAACATTTTTACTTAAAAACTTGTATTATTAATAATAATATTTAGTCAAAGTTAGTATACAAATAGTGCAAAAATTAAAGTCAATTTTTTTTTAATCAAATTTTAAGGGTATTTTATGCATTTATGAAATGAAACCATAAGGAAATGTAGTGCATTCTTTGAAAATCCAAGATACCTTATGATGAAAATTTTCTTTAAAATTTGATCAATCTACAAGTACCGGTTAAGTAGAGTTGTTCTTCCTAATTACCTAACAAATTAAATAGAAATTAAGGATAATATATAAAGGCAAAATCTAACGAACGTTTCGGAGGCGTTGGATAAGATAATTAAAAGTAGAAATTTTAACTTAAAATAAACATTAATTACATCGATCGATACGTGATTTTGGAATATATTTCTGAATTAATACCATTTTAGAAACTATTTTAAAGGGTTATTTGATGTCTAGGAGGTGTTAGATAGCAAGATCTATATATAAATAAACATGTTTTGGAGAAATTTGTATAATACCAAGTACAAATGATATTCATGGAGTGTGCCTAACACACTACAAAGTTTCCTCCAATTTGGTAGGGCCACTGGCCACATATTGTTTATAGTTTATACCTAAACTTTAGTTAATTGAAGGGTTAAATTCGTAATTTGTCAAAAAATTTATGTTATTCTCGTAATTGATAAGAGAGCTAAAAGCTTTAAATTTAGTCCAAAGAGCAAAATTGATTGTTTTCATTGTTTTATTAGGTAATAAAGCTAAAATATTGAAGGTTCAATTTTTATTTTAACAATACAAATAAATAAAATATTCATCAAAGTAATAATAAATATTACTACTTGTATATAATATCAAAGCTATAATATTCCCACGGTTTCATCGTCTTCCTAGAAATTTCCTAGTGACCTTCGTTGAATCGTTGTGGTTACATACCTTCTAACGAATTCATCAATATCGGCTGACATTATGTACGTGTAACGTGTCTATGATATTCATATATATCCTTCATTTATGTTTGTATATATATATACATGTTCGTTCATGTAATCTAAATACAAGTCATAACAACTTGAAAAAAATACCATACAATAATATAATCTTCCACCAATATTCCTAGCATTCTCATACATGTATTGCGTCACCATGGCTTCTCTAAGCACATCCGACGTCCAACGAATGTTCAACTCCCTCGACCAAAACAAAGACGGCTTGTTAACCCTAGACGAGCTCGTTTGGCTACTAGACAAGACCGGTGTACACGTTAGCGAAGACGAGCTAGCTTCATTGGTGGGTAAGGAAGGTTTGGACTTTGATGAGTTTTCTTATTTTTATGACATGATATTGTTGGGTAATAATGTTGGAAATGGAGGGTCAAGTGAGAATAATAATGATGAAGTGAAGGAAGAAGAAGTGGATAAAGACTTGTATAAGGCATTTAAGGTGTTTGATTTGAATGGTGATGGACTTATTTCTTCTCAAGAGCTTCAAAGTGTGCTTTGGAAATTGGGAATGTGGGATAATTTTGGTGGGTTAGATTGTGATAGAATTATAAGTAAATATGATGTTAATAGTGATGGTTTTGTAGATTTTAGTGAGTTTAAATCAATGATGCTTGCACATTGAGCTTGTGTAATAATAATATGGGCTAAATATGAAATCCATTTCTTATCATTGTTTGGTATGAATTTGTGATTTGTAGTCATTGAAGCTTATTAGATTTTCTTGTCGATCTTATTATAAAATACAATCTAGGCTTCTTTCAGTTAGATGTTATTTCAATTGCTTAACTTAGTTATGTCTATATTCTATACGATCGTTGTCGACCTCATAACGGTGGCAATGAACAATGGACGTTTTCTTTCATAGCCGAAACTAGCTGCTGGGAACAGGCGGAAGAAGAAAATGAAATGAATAAGTCATTCAATATGACCAAGCAATGATGACATGGGCATCATTTAAAAAAAATCATCCAAATTTCAACACATGGAATATACTCCGTACTTGATACCTCCTCTGTTTCCTAAAATTGCAACAATTTAATTGTCAAGTTTTTAAATGCAAAATTCTGATCACTAAATTTTTTACATTAGTAAAGACAGAGGAAGTATATACATTAATAAAAACATGTGGTAAAATATAGCATATAATTTGTGTAAAAGTCAAATTTTTGCTATAAAAGTAAAGAAAAAGATATATGCAGCCTTAAGAAAGCTAAAAGTGGAAAGAATAGACATTAAATAAACATTTATTACACCGATTTACTCGTAAATTGTCGATAAATTTACAACTTAAATGCTTAGGGCTGCATATAAGCATTACCCTAAAAATAATACCGGAAGAAATGCTATTGTAGTAAAATAAACAGATAGGTAAATAAACTCCCTCTATTTCTTCTGCCATAGGTTATATGCCGATGGATGATTGAGCAGGATACATCTTTTCGGATTTATACGGCTCCCTTGATTGCTTGTGACAAAGCCCAATGCAATTAATCTCGTACAAGCAATATTAGTATTACAAATTCGTGCACTACACTTCGCTTGGTGCAATATTTGTGAAGTAAAGGAAAGGAAGGAAAAAGAAGAGAATGGACGGAAATTATATTTTTTTCTATTGTGAAGATGTTGACATAAATATTGATTGACAACTTTGAATTCTATAATTTCTATATAATATTTTTTTTAAATCTTTTATTTTAGTTTATGAATACAAAATCAAACAAGTCAGTTAAATCCAATCGAATACATGCGCAGTCTTTTTAGGTATGGGTCATTTCCAAGCGGAAGCAATGTCACATCTTTAGTTTTTGTTTGGTCCACTACAAAAAAAATGTCCATATAGAAACGGAATTCTAGCGACGGAATTCAATCCGTTTCTAAATTAGAGACGAAATTAAAAAATCCGTCTCTAAATTAATTTAGAAACGGAATTAAAAAATCCGTTACTAAATTAGAGACGGAATTAAAAAATCCGTCTCTAAATTAGAAACGGAATTGAAAATCCGTTTCTAAATTAGAAACGGATTTTTTTCCGTTGCAAAATTAGAAACGGATTTTTTTCCGTTGCAAATTTAGAAACGGATTTTTTCCGTTGCTAAATTTAGAGACGGATTATTTTTTTTTCCGTTGCTAAATTAGAGACGGATTTTTTTCTCCGTTGCTAAATTAGAGACGGATTTTATTTTTCCGTTGCTGATATGAGCGACGGATTTTTAATTCCGTCTCTAAATTATTTTCAAAACGAATTATGTAAAATATTACTTTAGCGACGAATTATGTAAACTAAAATCCGTTTCTAAATTAGAGACGGATTTTAAATTCCGGCTCTAATTTTTCTTTCACTTATTATCAATTATGTGCATAGAAATAAACAAATAATATTTGGTATAGTTGATAAGAGTTTCACTATGTGACTATAAGGTCACGGGTTCGACTCCTACCTATTGCGATTCTTGAGATTGGGGATTTAAGGAGCCTTACATGCAAAGTCGATTCGGGTTGACCCGAGTGAGGTCGAACCGAATAGCATCTACATATAGACACAAAATAATTTTTCCGTTGCTAAATTTAGAGACGGATTTTTTTTTTCCGTTGCTAATACCAGCGACAGATAAAAAAATCTGTTGCTAAAACCAGCGACGGAAATAAAAATCCGTTGCTAAAACCAGCGATAGAAATAAAAATTTGTTGCTAAAACCAGCAACGGAAAACAAATAAAACGTCGCTAGTCTCATTTAGCGACAACAGGTTTACCAATAGAGTAATTCCGTTTCAAAATCTGTCGCTACCTATATTTAGCGACAGAAAAGTACAATCTAGCAACGGATTTGACCTATTGCTAAATGTCTATTTTTTTTGTAGTGGTCTCATTCCACAAGAATACAAGATATGTGGTCATCACAAATATTTTGATTCTCTATATACTCCCTGCTTTGTGTTTACAAAATTTTGATTCTCTATCCATGACCACAAAATTAAGTGGTATATGTAAATAGAAGGCCGGGTATCTTAAAAGTATGCTTAATCCCAGGGGCGAAGTCAGAATTTTCAAGTCATGGGGGCTGAACTTGTTAGACAATAGATTGATGGAAAAAAATTAAAATATACTAATATTTTATTCTTACCAAAAACAAATTAGTTAAATCATACACTACGATTTTTCATAGTAGCAAAATAATTAATCAAAGATTCAACACTAAAATCTACAACAATCTCTTTTTGTATGTATACTACCAAAACATCTCTAAGAAAATCATCCTCCATTCAATCAAAAATAATTAGCCAAAAATATTAAATATAAAATAAACATATTAACCAGGTTTCACAAAAAAAAAAAAAAAATACTAACCAAGTAAATAACTAATCACAATCATGTAAATAGCACAAAGAAATTTATTAATTAAATGAAATTACATAATTTAAACAAATTAATCAAAAATAAGATTAGCCAAAATTATTAAATATAAAATAAACAAAGTTGTAAATTGGGCGTGACTAGCCTTTATCTTATTTATCAAGTAATTTGTTTATTTTTTAGTGAATTGTAAACAGTGATTAAAAAAATGTCCAAGATTGATTTTCTTAAGTTTTCTTAATTAATGACGCATAATCTTAAGAATGGTGTAGTCCAATTAGTATCTACGGAGTAATATCAAGTAATACTTAGTCTAGTAGAAGGGATTGTTAAAAAACAATCATCACTAGACACTAGAGGCAATTTGGGGGAGAGGATTCCCTTACCCTCCACCTCCCCCTCCCCTCCCCTCCCCCAAGGGCCCTTGTCCATGTACCTAGGCCGAGAGCACTTTAATGTAGATTGTGGGGCTCAAACTTGTAACCAAAATATCATAAGGTGAGTTGCCGAACACCTCCACTAAGCATGGTTGGCCACATGATAAGGTGAGTTTCTCAATACCTCCACTAAGCATGATTGACTATATGATAACATATAAATGATGAGGTTTCTTTTAAAATCCATAATATAAAGAATAATAACATGTGCAATAATATCATATGTTAAGTTATAATAATATTAGTTGACATTTGCAAGATTGGCGTTCCATTTAATAGGCATTACCATAACTATAGGCACGAATGTATAAATCAACACGTTTAGGGTACATACCTTTCAACAAATGATGTTTATAATTTATCTTGGTCAAGGCATGCACTAAATTCCAAGGTAGTTCCAAGTAATTAAGGAGCAATTTCCGTGGAAATTAAAAATGAGGAAATTAAACCATGACTTTTCACAATGCATGGACACGTGTTTATTTATTAATGGTTCATGCAGGAGCTAAAAGCATAACCTTGTACAGTTGTACGGTTGCACGTACGGCTTAGGTTGACCAATTGTGCTGCTATTTCAAAAATAAAATAAAAATCAAATTCAATGCATGCAATTATCATGTAATCCAAAAACGTTGACCTACTATTCAAGTTGGTCTTCGATGTTGCATACATGGAACTTGGTGTTAAAATGTTGAATGTTGATGAAATTTCTTGTCTAAGTGGCAAAATTAATTATTTGTTAAAATTGACCCCTTTTTTTTCACTAATTAATAATGCGGCTAATTTAGTTGATCAAACTTTTGAGAGTGATATTTCAACTTTACCGTGAAGTTTGCTCAACTGTTATTTATATATATATATATAATTTTAAGAATCAAGTTTAAATAAAGTAATTCTTATTAATTATCTTTAAATAAATTAAAAAAAAAAAGTAATTCTTGTTAATTACGGTATCTTCCATGCTTTGAATCAATTAATATGAGTTTTGGACTCTTTTATGGATACTAAATGCAAAGTTGAATATTACATAGAAGCATACCGCAATTTTAATTAAAATTAACTTAAGCTCATATAGTCATATAATGCATAATTTTATTTTATTTTTATCAAACATTTTGTATATATAGATTTATACATTTTAGACCTGATTTATAACGTTTACTAATCACTATTTTCATACCAAGCTAAGCTTGGTTTAGTGGAAAGGAAATTACCTTCCAACCACGAGGTTGGAGGTTCAATCCCCATTAGTGACAATTTGGAGGGATGGGATTCCCTTATCCCCCCCCCCCCTTCACTCTCCCAAATTGCCTAATCCCCTAACTCAGGCTCGGTTGATCTGTGAGGGGGTTTTGGCCCGGTATAATTAGGAGGACCCTTCATCTTTACCTACAAAAAAAAAAAATACTATTTTCATGTTATCACCCTCCACAAAAGACCACAATCAAACTAGTTTCATTGATCAAAGTTTTGAGAGGAAAAATCCAAAATTTGAGATCAAATCTCATCTACATTACTGTCATTTGTTGCCCTCTTTCCTGCCTTATTAAAAGTATGAGTAAACTCTTATTAATAGTGCTGAGATTATTATAATCCTAAAAATGTTTATTTACATATTTTCCTCATTAATATTGAATGATATTTTTTTTTAACTCTTAAAAATAGTGTGTGGACATTTAAACCCAAAAAATATTTGTTTACCTATTTTCCCTAATTAACACTACTAACAGCACCTAACGGAAAAAACTTCCGGACATGGCTAGCTATGACTCGCGCGTTAGCCACCCTAGTTACACCAAAAATAATACAAAGTAAAAAAAAAAAATTCATTATAACGTTTAATCCAAATAGGGATGGAAATTGGGCGGTGCGGGTACCCCCTCCCCTACACTCGCACCCGCCAAAATATTTTATACCCACCACCTACCTGTCACCCACGGTGGGTAAAATTTCAACACCCGCACCCGTCTAAGCGGGTAGAAACCAAACCCACACCCGCTCCACCACCCAAGTGGATATCCACCACCCGCCTTTTACCCGCCAATTCAACATTCTTTTTTAATAAATTTCCTATATAACTTGTCACTATACACTTTAAATTGTTGTGAATATATAATATAATAGCATAATATACAATGTAGTAGGCAATATGTGGGTATTTGGGTGGGTATGCGGGTAAGTAGGTGGGTAGGCGGGTAATGGGCTGGTCATGCGAGTAATAAGCATGTATAGCTCAAAATCCACCACCTACCCACTACCCACGGTGGGTATGACTTTTGTATCCATACCCACCTTGGCCACCTACATACCCGCCAAGCTTGCACCCATACCCGTCCCAACTGGAGTGGGTGCGGTGCGAGACCCGCATTTCTATACCCACCTACCATCCCTAAATCCAAAGGTGGAAATACACTCATTACTCCAATTTTTTTTTTTTTTTTTTTGAAAAGACTCCATCTATTCATTTCCTCCAGTTCTAAACTTTTCTGGCCAACCTGGATTAGGTTGACTTGTGCCAGATTTTCATTTTCAATTTCCATTTCAAATGTCGACAAACTATAGTTAATTAGTTATGGACCCTACAATTTCGTATTCACAGGGACCCACCTCCTAAATATACTTCACCATCACCACCTGAATGACAACGAAACCACTGTCCAATGATGATGACGAACAACTTCAACTCACCTTCATTGAAGGACCTTCTCAAATCTCCAACCTTCATCAAAATCACTCTTTTCTCTCTCCTCTCTATCTCCCTCTTCTTCCTCTTCTCCTCCTTCTCTTCCTCCCCTTTTCCCCTCAAAAGTCTCTCTCCTTCACAGCCATTGCCGCCATTTCCGGTGCTCGAGAGAACAGGCATTGTCGACGAGAATGGCGCCATGGTTGATACCTTCAATGTCGGGGAGATTAACCCTTTATCTTCCGATGAAATGCTTGCTAATATCACTCGGAAATACGAGTAGAAAGAAAACAAGAAGAAGGAAATTAGGTTTTGTTAAAAATGTAATCTAGAAAAATCTAATTAGTAAAATCTACAATTAGCTAGATATTTCTAGAATAGCCTAGTGTCTTAAGAGAAATCTAGAGAAAGCTAGTAGATAGGAGTAGAGTAGTATGTCGGTGAAGGAGCATGTAAACCGACCTACACCACTATATATACTAGCACTTGGTCATGCAAATGTAAGCTATCCCCATGCAATAATACTTCAAATTTTATCCCACCACTACTTCCACTCACCTAAATTCTAACATTTGGTATCAAGAGCCACAATACCCATAGCCTTCCTATAATATCATACACATATTATCCCAAACACAACATAATATATAATGGCAATTAACAATGTGAGTTTTCCCATTCCAACTTTTGGGGGAGAAAGTTATGATTTTTGGAAAATTAAAATGAAGACGATGCTAAGGTCATATGGACTATGGAGCTATGCCGACAAAGGTTATAATGAACCTGAAGATGAAAGCAGCCTAAGTGATGCTCAAAGGAAGAGACTTGAGGAAGAAAGGATGAAGGATGCAAAGGCATTATATCTCATACAAAATGCGGTGAAAGATACCATTTTTTCAAGAATTATGAGGGCTAATACAGCAAAGGAGGCAAGGGAGATTCTACAACAAGAGTTCCAGGGAGATAGCAAGGTGAGAAGTATTAAACTTCAATCTTTAAGAAGAGATTTTGAAAATTTAAGGATGAAAGATAATGACTTGGTTAAAGATTATTTTTCAAGAATTATTGAGATTGTTAATCAAATGAAATCATATGGAGAAGAAATTTCGGATGAAAAAATTGTGAAGAAAATTCTAGTATCATTAAATGACAAATTTGACAATATAGTTACAATAATTGAAGAAACAAAAGATTTATCCAACATAACTGTTGAACAACTTATGGGATCTCTGGAGTCCCATGAACAAAGAAAAACTCGTCAAAGTAATGATGAAGACATGATGGAGACCGCGCTTGCAGCAAAATTTTCCCTTAAACCAGGGGAAATCAAGAGAAATGGGTCCATGAAGAAGGTCGAGGGTGAAGATGAAGAAGATTCACCAAAATACAAAGGTATGGAGAATAAATTATTTTGTAAAATTTGTAAGAGAACTAATCATGATAGTGCGGATTGCTACTTCAAAGGAAAAGCACAATGTTGGATATGCAAAAAGTTCGGCCATGTTGGAAAGAATTGCAGGTTCAAGAAAGCTGATGTGGAAATTGCCAATTTTGGCAAGGAAGATAATGAAGAAAGCTTAATTTGAAGAAGAAAATAAGAGGTTGCTAATGACAAGTGCATTAGCAGAAATATTTGGTGACATGAGCACCAAAATTAAAAGAAAAAATAAAGGAGATATATTCGAAAGGAGAATTTGGGAGATCTCTGGTGACACGAGCATCAGATCAGTTAGAAAGATGGTAACACGAGTACCAAAATTAAACAACAAAATTAAGGTTGGTAACATGAGTACCAACACAATGACAAGAAGAAAAGTCAAGATTAGAAGTTGTCGGTGACAACAAGAAGAAACAACATCAGAGGCCGTTGGTGACAAGAGCATCAACAAAACCGAAAGAATATTTTGAGAAGACGACGTACAGTTTAAAGTACAAGATTTTTCAGATTAAGGGGGAGTGTTAAAAATGTAATCTAGAAAAATCTAATTAGTAAAATCTACAATTAGCTAGATATTTCTAGAATAGCCTAGTGTCTTAAGAGAAATCTAGAGAAAGCTAGTAGATAGGAGTAGAGTAGTATGTCGGTAAAGGAGCATGTAAACCGACCTACACCACTATATATACTAGCACTTGGTCATGCAAATGTAAGCTATCCCCATGCAATAATACTTCAAATTTTATCCCACCGCTACTTCCACTCACCTAAATTCTAACAGGTTTAGGGTTTTGGAGAAGTATAAGGTGTGTAATGAGAGTATGAGGGAGTTTATTCCTTGTTTGGATAATGTTGATGTGATTCGTCGATTGAATTCGACGGAAAGAGGGGAGAGATTTGAGCGGCATTGTCCTGAGATTGGGAAAGGTTTGGATTGTTTGGTTCCTGCTCCTCGGAACTACCGGTCTCCGATTCCGTGGCCTCAAAGCCGTGATGAGGTATATTGAATTTATGATTTGCTTTCATGTTCTTGAATTTTGATTTTGATGTTTGGGTGTTTGAGTGATCAATTTGGTTGCGAATGTAAACTAGCTTAGTTGGTTAAAGTCTATGCGGGAGGTACTCGGATTGTATCCCATGATCTGTGTGTTATGAGTCGTCTAGGCTACAACAGTGTCCTTAGTGGCTCCTGATACTCCAAAAGAAAAGAATGATCAATTTGAGTTTGTTGCTAGTCTAAACTCTTATAGTTTGTTGCATTGATGACTTTGTGTTTTGTCGAATTGAGGGTGTAATTTAGAGCTGTTTGGCGATATGCTGAAATGAATGTATAATGATGAGCTAGCTAAAGTGTAGTATTTTATCCAATTTTCTGTCATCCAAAACTTGACAATCTGATAAGGATTATCAATTTAACTAAACATGTCTTTTAATTTAACATTTCAAACTTGAATTATTTCAATAACTAGACCTGCGGTTCTACCAAACATTTCAGCTGTACGGAGTGGTTCTCTCTCTCTCTCTCTGTGTGTGTGTGTGTGTTTCCTGCTTTCATACTATGCTATGTTAATTTCCTTATATGTCGGACCAACAGAATGCATATATTAGATTCTGGAGCCTTGATGGCATCATTCATTACAATGCCTTGTAATTGTTGCTATCACATAATATGTGCTTTAAGATTTAAGTTGTTTGCTGCCTTGCAGCTTCAGTAACCCACATCAGTAAGCTTAGGAAGGAGAATATAATAGAAGGTGTAGTCAATACTCAATAGTTTGAATGGGCCATTGGAAATTTGGATTACAAAATGAATAGAAGATGTTCTTTTGAGAAAATTCATCATTGAGCAGAACCATTCAAGGGGATCCCCCTATTTTCTAAAATATTCTCTCTTCCAAATTAATATATGCCCAGTTACATCAGCACAACTTATGTTCCCTTGTAATAACACTAGATACTCCTTTTGCAACAGTAGATTCTAAAATGGGTAGAGGCCAAAGCATACAATGCATCACCCAGAGATACTATTATGTACTTAATGCATTCCCTTTTAACTTCAATGTGAAGGAGAGGAGAGTGATAGAGGGACCCATGTGATAAGTAGATAGAGAGAACCATTAGCAGAGTAAAGAAATGTTGCAAAATAATTGCAACTTCTCAAAAAGGAATACATTGCGAAATTAAGATTTAAATAACAGAGGAAGTTCTTTTATTTTATTTTTGCTTCTTTTTATTGGCCTGAGGAATCTCTTCCATCTAACATTACTCTAAAGTAGGTATGGTTTGATAATATACCTCACACACGGCTGGTTGAAGATAAAGGAGGCCAGAATTGGATATCAATTAAGGGAGAGAAAACTGTGTTTCCTGGTGGTGGCACACAATTTATTCATGGTGCTGATCAATACTTGGATCAAATTTCACAGGTTCAACATTTTGTCAATACAAAGTAAAGTTTTTTTCTTACCCGTATGGAATTATCTGCTGTTGACCCCGTCTGGTGGGTGCTGGATTTGCAGATGATTCCTGACATAAAATTTGGCCATAATACCAGAGTTGTCTTGGATATTGGTTGTGGGGTGGCTAGTTTTGGTGCATTTTTGCTGCAGCGTAATGTTAGCACTCTTTCTATAGCTCCAAAAGATGTTCATGAGAACCAGATTCAATTTGCACTTGAGCGTGGTGTGCCAGCTATGGTTTCAGTTTTTGCAACACACCGTCTGTTGTATCCAAGTCAAGCTTTTGATTTGATTCACTGTTCAAGGTGCAGAATAAATTGGACACGTGATGGTTTTTTTTTGTTGCCTAAACTTGGTTTTTCTGAACATCTTCATTGAGATGGCACCCTCTCTTGTGACATAAGAGATTTTTTTACTTATTAAAGCTGTGTGCCACACTCATTCTATGCTCTCTGTTCTAAATTCTAAATTTGGGAATGTATAATTGTGACCATGACAAGTTGTCCTTGATGCTATATTGGTTCGCTGTTGTACTTGTTTTGTAGTGCGACAAACTGATGATTGGATGCCTGTAGCTGTGCAGTTTTTTTTTCGATGTAAAATTTATTCTGCTCATTAATACTTACTTGTCAGATGGAATCTTGCTTCTTGAAGTAAATAGAATGTTGAGAGCTGGAGGATATTTTGCTTGGGCAGCACAGCCAGTCTATAAGCATGAAGTTAAATTGCAAGAACAGTGGAAAGGTACCAGTATTGCACCTACATTTCATGCCGCAAAATACAAGTTGATCTTGTTGATCAATTTATTTTGTCAATCAACAGGGTAAAAGTGTCTTTTCCATCATTAAACCTGGGGCAAAAGTGTCTTTTTCATCATTAAACCTGGGGCAGAAGTGTCTTTTCCATCATTAAACCTGGGTTAAAATGGTAATAGCATATGTTTGGTAAGGGTAAAAGTGTTTTTTCCATCATTAAACTTGGGGCAAAAGTGTCTTTTTCATCATTAAACCTGGGGCAGAAGTGTCTTTTCTATCATTAAACCTGGGTTAAAATGGTAATAGCATATGTTTGGTAAGGGTAAAAGTGTCTTTTCCATCATTAAACCTGGGGCAAAATGGTAATAGCATGTGGCTACTGTTCACATTATTTACAATTTTGCCATTTTGATTTGTTTGGTAAATTGATCAAGAAGATCAACTGTGCCTCAAAATTTCACAAGTACCGGTGTTTATCTCAAAGACTCCTCCCCCCCCCTGCTGCTAAGGCTGTTGACTGTTTTGAGTGATTGAAATCCTTATTTTAAAACAAAATTTCAGTTGGGTCAATATTTGAGTGGTTAGTTGAGATTTCTTTAATTCTGTACTTTTGAAGGTAAGAATGCCTTTGTTTTTTTCCTTATCATATCTACAGAAATGGAGAATCTTACATCACGCATTTGCTGGAAACTGATAAAAAAGGAGGGTTATATTGCTTTATGGAGGAAGCCTTTGAACAACAGCTGTTACCTAAATCGTGAAGCTGGAGCACAACCTCCACTTTGTGACCCGAAAGACGATCCAGACAATGTTTGGTAACTTTACTTTATTATTGTCTCTCACATTTATGCATATATGATGAAAGTGGAGGAGAAGCAACGTGTGACTTCTCCTGTGCCATATTATACAAACAAGGAGAGCTGTCCAGGTTGCATGGAGCAATATTCTGATTATTTAATCCTTTCTTCTCCTTTTCCACTGTTCACTGTCGATGATATGTTACTCTACTTTGAGACTGCAACTATCTCAATAAATTCAACTCAAAATTTTTGACAGGTATGTAGGCCTGAAGGCCTGCATTACAAGGATACCTAATAATGGATCTGGAGCTAATGTGTCCACTTGGCCTGAGCGCCTACATCACCCCCCGGATAGACTACAGACAATTCAGATGGATGCCTTCGCTGCCAGAAAGGAACTCATGAAGGCAGAGTCAAAATATTGGAAGGAAATTATTCAAAGTTATATTAGTGCCTTTCGCTGGAGGGAGTTGAAGATACGAAATGTAATGGATATGAGGGCTGGATTTGGAGGGTATATTTTCCTTTCTGTATTCCTTTTCTTTTCTTTCTTTATTTTTTTTTAAAGCTTCGTGGCACTTTCTGATCTACAGGGTATTAAAACAGAGCTTTAAAATCACCAATTTCAATTCTGTTAACTTGCACATATAATTGCTGGCTGTTGTAGTTTGCAGATTTTGCAACTTGTGTAATGTGTTTTTGATAGGTTTGCAGCAGCATTACATGAATTTGATCTTAATTGTTGGGTTATGAATGTGGTCCCAGTCAGTGGGTTCAATACCTTGCCAGTAATCTATGATCGTGGTCTCCTTGGAGTTATGCATGACTGGTATGTTGCCTGAATTTTGATCTAACATAGCGTATTATTGTAATCTAAATCTTCCAAGTCCTTTACTTAAAGCTACTTGAAATTTCATGGTTATACGCTCATGTTGTCTATAATGTATTACTCCCTCCATCTTCTGATTGTCACTGCAACTTAATTTTATCTGATTGATGTTTTTTTATGCTTGTGCTGTACTTTTCAGGTGCGAGTCATTTGATACTTACCCAAGGACATATGACTTGCTGCATGCATCCGGTCTCTTTTCCGTTGAGAGGAAAAAGTTAGAATATTAGCAGAGCATGTGTTCCTTACAAGAAGGAATTTTGGCTTATTCTTTTACCCCTTTCTGGCAAAAGTTGATGAAGTTTGGAAAATACACAGAATAATAATTCTTGTTCCTTTTCTATTCCCTTTTGTGCAGATGCAATATTTCCACCATCATGCTTGAAATGGATCGTATACTAAGACCAGATGGTAAAATTTATGTACGAGACTCAATCTCTGTCTTGGATGAGCTTCAAGAGCTTGCAGCTGCAATGAGCTGGGTATGCTTTCTTCATGACACAGGCGAGGGTCTTCATGCTAGTTGGAAGATCTTGAGATGCAGCAAGAAACAATAACCCCTTTTAGCTGATAATTGTTGAAACATCTTGCAAGTTTTTCTCTCCTCAAATTATCACATAAATTGTTCACAAGCTAGGGGTCAATATAGCATAGTTTAATCCCACTATAGTATACCTGTATCATAGTTTTAGTCAAATAGGCATTGTCTCATACTAATACTTTGGATTTTGAGATCACAACTCCAAAGATTGGAGCATAGAAAGATAGAACTTACTGCACTGTATCCCTGATCAAGGGAAAATAAATTCTTTGTGAGTTGTAACCATTCAACCTAGAAAGTTTGTTGTGTAGTTAATGTTATTGTTCTATAATGTTCACCATTTAGACTATCAGCTTTTCTGGAATCCTTGATGCTTACTTTTATACAGTAATAATCAACCAAAAGGAAAGGAGAGCTGTCAAATTTACTCCCAAGCTTGCACCCCACATGGGTCGCGTTTCTATTTTTGGTTGTTCCACAATAACAAGCCATTTTCTACCATAAGGCCATAATGATGAAATACAAACAAAGACTTGGTGGAAATGTAAATTATTAATAAGTGAATGAAATTTTTTAAAATTTGGTTCCTTAAGAAAGACTAACAAAATGTGATCAACTATCAAGAAAGGGTGAAAGGAGATTCATACATGATCTCAAAAATTTGCCAATGATACTCACAAATTGAGTCTGTCATTATGGAAAGCAGGATACTGATCCTACTGCTTCATACCCTTATGTGCACTGCCTAATCATAATCCAAACTTCCCTACACAAATTACATACACAATTAATACATATCCACATCGCCAACAAGTCAGTAATCAACTAAACATGATCAATCGCTTCTAGCAGCAGTGTTAGTTTGTTTCGATAGGTAAGCCTCGTATATTTCCACCACAAGCCTTGGATCCTTCTCAACAAGATGAGTATATTCCTCTGATTTGGTCAAGTTGTCCATGTCCTCAATGATCATGGACAAAGCAGACTGAAGCAAGTGATTAGCATTATACTGATGTGCAAAACTGTAGCTTGCAACTGAATTGTCCCCATTCAGTTTGGACACTAAGAACTTCTCGCAGTACATCTTCAAATGTTTTACTTCATATTTCTCAGCTAGAACCAAGAGATCACATGCTAATTGCTCATCAAGACATGCTTCTGCAGTGTACAAATAGTTGACAAAAGCTCGCAGGGCATCATAGGACACATCACTGATACTGATGGTGCCACTACGGCTCTCCTCCATTTCAATCTCTAGCATGGCTTTGAACACTGGGGACCGACTTGCCTGGATAACCATGTTTTGAGAACAACAAAAAGAGCGGTCAGATGAGTTGAAAGTAATCTATATGAACTTTCATTCCTTGATTGACAAAATGATATGTAGTCACAAAATCCAAAGCACTGCTAAAGCAACAAGTATTGTTTTGACCAGCCATTGACAGCATTAATCCCGACTTCATGTTACAGTAACTTCAGCAGATCGACAAACGGTACCAATGGTAACCCAGGGCTCAGAGGGGGATAACTTTTCAGTTGGAAAATGGCAAACAAGGTTAACCAGCAAGGCAGAAACCGAAGGGAGGAAAATCAAACAAAAAACATCTGAACAGGTAATGTAGTGTGTAATTACTAATACCTGAAACCCATAATAACTTAGGGTGAGCTCTCTTCAATTGAATTTCATATATTCACTTGTATAAACTTACTAGTCACTGACATAAATGGAACTTATTGGCCTTAAACTCCGCTTATTATCGATAGGAATTGAACTTACGCAGCCCTTATTGGCCCTAAACTGAACTTATTTGACCTTATCAGCCATGAACTTGAACTTTCAATGAATTTTTCTCAAATTAAGCAAAGTAATGCTTTATATACTACCACCACAACTTCCACAAAATTGACTCAAAAGTTCAAGTGTAATTGCGATTACAACATTAGAAACCCTAAAAATAACAGCACAGTAACAATAACAGTGACAGTATTAGAACTTATATACCCTTAAATTGCCATAATCTCAACCTCCCTAAACCCCATTAAAACAAGATCTTTACAATGCCATTTTTGAACACTTAAAAAGCTAAAATTGCCTAAACTAACAGCTTCAATCTACTATTAACAATCAAACACAAACAAATTAAAAAATGAGCAAAAGCAAATTCCAACTCATTGAGGCAAAACATCAAACAGTTGGTGGGCAATTGAGCAAATTACCAAAAGCAACAAAATTCCCAAAAACAAGCAAATGGGTACTAACCAAAACAGCTTTATGAGCAAGGAGAGAAACTGGGTTGGAGTGAAACTCATCAGAGGCGACCAAAACAACGTCAGAGAAGCCAATGGAGGAAGATCGTTTGTGGGAGTCGAGAGGAGAAGAGCCTAAGCGAAGGAAAGCAACTTTAGCCTTGAGATCTTCAATCTCACTCTTGAGCTCTTCTTCCGTTTCGCTGGCTTCTTCGTAGCACTCTTTGCAGGTGCCTGCGTCGGTTGAGCAGTACTCTTCTCTGCACGACAGACATCGCAATGAGAGCTGCTTCCTTGATCCTGGTGCCCTGTTCATTCTCTCGTCCTCCATAGTCCACCAGTCCGTGTGTCCTCTCTACAAAAGTGTCCTACTGTCCTATGATCCTATTTGTCCGTGTGGAGGACTCCTGAGTACGATTGAATAAGGGCATTTTGGAGAAAACACCCGTGTGAGTGGACCCTTGAATCTACTTGTCGTGAGTTGAAGAGTGTCGGAGTGATGGGTTTGATATTATGATTAGCGAATTAGGTACTTAAATTATGTTTACAATGAATGTGTTGTGTCCGTCGATTTGGTATAACATGACACTTTAAGTATTTATGGACTATGATGATTGCAACCCATAAAACCTTGGTTGTTATGGTGATGCCAAGTATTGGAAGGGACCGATGTTGGTCCAAGTTTTGATAGTTTTTATAATGACGTCGAACATCTTTATCGGTTTGTCATTTATATAAAATGTAGCTAAGTAATAAAGAAGTCCATACGAATTTGATGGCTTAGCGATCCACCATACAAGCAACGCATCTAGAGAAAATGTGATTTAGGTCGTGATGACAGAAGGTGAATTGAAGGGATTATTATGACCCAATTCGGACAATTTGGTTGCAACCTCTAGCAACTCATGGTGGTTTAGACTTGGAGGGGATACTAATTTGACTCAATTGGTTCCAAGATCATGGTACTTGACGTCGTTTTGAGTTTCAAAGATGTGTAAGATTGAGAGGTGTGCAATGATGCACATGCACAGTTGCTTGAGTTAAGGTTTGAGATGTTTATATAGTAAGTTATGCTCTTGTGATAATCGTTGTCTGTCATGTGTAGGGCACATTAGCGTGAGGCGGTGTTCCTATATGTAAATTATACGCGCGGGCGATTAAGAGGTATGATGGTTCAAGTGATATACATTTTATGGTCAATTTGTCACACCGATTATCGAAGATTATCACATTCAAGCGAAGGTCACAAAGCTCACAACAATTGGTGACGACTAAAACTTGCCAAACTAAGTTAGGGTACATGAATATAACATGGGCATATAATGTTTTAAATCAAGTGTGTGTAGGATTGTACGGATATAATTTAAATAGTGTCACTTTTTCAAGCGTATGGATTTAAATCTTAGAATCTTACAATTTTACGATTTATGTATGTCACACAATTCAATTTACGATTCTATCCGATTTACATATTTCTCTCAACTAGCAAAATCCTTACAAGTTTAATACATGTCTATCTAGTTATTTATAAATATATATTGTCAGTTATTGGTTGCTTAATGGGTAAACAACTATTTTCTATCAATAATTAGGTTTCAAACTCATAATTTAAATCTATTTATTTAAATTTAGATATGACGTCTTGATTATTATAACACCCCCAAATCTCTCTCTACGGAAATAATAGTAATGCGTATAATTATATTGTAGAGATAGATTTAGGCGTATTACCGCCGCGTGATTACGCAAGGCTACACAAAATACTTAACTCAATAACAAAACTTGCAACGGAAAATCAACTTTCTTTTATTAATACTTATAAAAATAGTAACATTGTTATGAGTACTCAAAATAAAGACAAGACCAACATTCCTAAACTAGGTGAAGCAAATCTCAGGACTCCCATATGCTCAGTCATGACTCCACCTGAAAATAGTCAACATTGCTTACCATTACGGTAAACAGGGCGAACCAAAACAAATAGGAAATACGGATTAGCAAAATATGCTAAGTACGATATAAGTGCAAGATAAGTAAATTCAGTTTATTTGCAAACATGCTTTTAAAACCAATTCCAATAATTAATCCAATAAATTCCAAAACTCATCTTTCAAAACCAATTCTCAATAATTCAATAATTCGATAAAACAATTTATAAAACTAATTCCAATAATTCAATATTTCAATAATCAATTCAATAAAACCAATTCCTCTTTTTAAAACCAAATCCTCACCCAAGTGTGCATACCCTCCAAACTAGTTTCCTTATATTGCAAGGCTATTCTTGAGGAAAGACTTGGTCATACAAAGTCCAAAATCTTATCTACCAAATCCGCACAGTGAGATTACTAATAACATGCTTGTAAAGCTTTAATAAATAATTCAATAAAATTCCTCTTTGAATAAAATCAACCTTTATAATAGGTTAACTCAAAACTCCTTTTTATTTAATTCAACGTGCTTTCAAAATCAACCTTTTAATAAATACTTGAGAATTAAATCTCATACAAATAACTTTTCAAAATCAATAACTCTCCCTTTGAAAAACCTTTTTAAAAACTCTTTAAAACAATCCAACATACCTTTTTTTTTCTTAAATCCAAATTCCTTTATACATAATAAATAATTTCAAACCATTAAAAATTAAATATGATATTAAAATCAAATCTTTAAAAATACATTTATTAAAACAAATATTAAAATCAATACCTCCAAACAAACTTTACAAAAATCATGATTTAATTCAAACACCAATAAAATCATATAAACATGCTATTCAAACCAATTACTTTCGAAGGTATCTAGCCACCTAAACGTACCTTGATTCCGAATATCAATCAACACTTCGCACTTTTAAAGTTCAATCACGAATACACCTTGCAATTAACATAACCATAAGGTAATCACAACATCTTTAGACGTAAAACCAAAATCTAATGTGCATAAACTATAAAACTCTTTTTAAAAATAATACTTTAATGTAAAATTATAACTTTAAAATAGGTATTTATATTTTAGGAAACTAACCATGTAGAAAATAAAGGAATAGGATTAAAGAGAATTGAATTTGCGTTCACTGCTAGAAATAGGTCGTTTTCTGACGGACCTAAATTCCATCAGAAAATTTAAACTTTCCGACGGAATTAGGGTCTGTCAGAAAATTCCGTCGGAAAAGGGACGTTACGACGGAAAATCAGTCGGAATTCTTGCGACGGAAATTAATCCCTCGGAACTATAGGCTTCTGACGGAATATTCCGTCGTAACGTACCTTTTCCGACGGAATTAAAATTCGTCGAAAATTTCCGATGGAATATTCCCTCGGAAATCCCAAATATTCCGACGGATTAATATTCCGTCGAAAATTTCTACGGAATTTCCGTCGAAATCTTAATTAAAAAAAAAAAAACCCCTTATAACCCAAACCCTAAAACAGCCCAAACCCCCCCTCATTTCCGCCACTCTCCTTCCCCTTTCTCCTTCTCTTTCTCTCCTCTCCTCTTCTCTTTCTCTGTTCCTCTTTCTCCTTCTTTCTTTCCCTGTTCCTTCGTTCTCCTTCTTTCTCCTTCATTCTCTTTCTCCTTCGTTCTCTTTCCCCTTTTCCTTTTTCGTTTTCTTTTTCTTTTTCATTCTCCTTCATCCTCTTTTCCTTTTTCGTTTTCTTTCTCGTTCTCTTTCCACCTTTCCTCCATTTTCATTCTGTTTTTCTTCTTGATTTTTTCCTTTTCCCTCGAATTTTCGACAACAAACGGTGGAGTGTGGGCTGGTGGTCGTCAACAATTATGGTGTTTATGGTCAAATTCGACCATAAAAATTTCAGACCTGGAGTTTTTATGATCGAATTTAACCATATAATCCCAAATTCGAGGTTTTGGAGGTGGAATTGAAGGTATGTCTTCGTTTTGTTTCTATTAATTTGGTTTGATTTTTTTTTTTTATTATTATTGTTGGTTAATTTCGATTGTGTGGTTAATGTTTGATTTCGTTGTTTAATTTTAGTTTATTTCTGTTGATTTATTTTTGCTTGATTGTTTTTTGTGTGATTTTTGTGGGTTTTCGAATTTTTGGTGGTGGCTGGTGGTGGTAGGTGGTTTACGGGGTGGAGCTGGGTGGTTTACGGTGGGTAGGGGGCAGGGGGGTATGCGTGGTTATTATGGGGGCAGGGGGGTATGCGTGGGTAGGGGGGCAGGGGTGGGCTGGTGGTGTGGGTTGGTGGTGGGGTGGGTTGGGGTGGTGAGTAGGGGTGTGGGCAGTGGTGTATCTGGGTGGGGTAAGGGTTAGGGTGGGGCTTTTTTTTTTATTTTATTTATTGACTTTTTCGACAGAAAATTCCGTCAGAATATACCTCTTCCGACGGAATACCGACGGAAAATGTTCCGTCGGAACATTGCGACGGACTTCCCAATTAAGTCAAACTTGACTCCGACAGAACAAATTCCGTTGGCATGGACCTTTCCGACGGAATTTCCCTCGGAATATCGCGAAATTCCTACAAAATGTAATGGGACGGTGCCTTATGACGGAATTCCATCGGAAATGGGCATTTCCGACGGAATTTCAGGGTTTTCTGACGGATTTTTTCCGTCGTTGATCGGCTGTTATCTAGTAGTGGTTGGAAAGAATAGGAAGAACTTGCAGAGGTCATAACTCCTTTGATATAACTCCGAATTGGGTGATTCTTGAGTCTAACCTCAAGAATGTTTTGAGAGAAACAATTTTCTGTGAAATAAGAAAACCCCAAAACTAACCAGAAGTGCTGGAAAATTGGTTCCAAAGATATACGACAGATTTTCTTTTAGAAAAGAGGAGAAGAAAAGTAGGAAAAGGTTGAGGGAAAAGAAGAGTAAAAGAGAACAAGGGAATGAGTTTTTGGTGTGAAGAATATGAGAGGTATGAGGGGTTATTTATAGGCTAGCTCATGCAAGAATTATGGTAGGAGAATGTTGGAATAATTATGGTAAAAAGAATTAAGGAAACTTGGAGAAGAGAATGAAAGAAATATGGAAATTTTGATATTAAGGTGATTAAGAATAATAGAATTAAGGAAAGTTTGTTGTCATGAAAAATAATATGGCAAAAGAGATTACTTGGGGAATAATCAAGGAAGATATAAGGTAGGAAAATAAGATGATCAAATATTTAGGAGATGGATAAATAAAATTAAGGAAAATAAGAGATTTTAAGGAGATAATTAATATAACATACAATTTTCCAAAAAAAATCACCCAAAATTTAACCATGAGGGCCGAAAATATTGAGCTTCGAAAATATTAGTATATTTTAGGGAGTTATTTTGCTAGATTTATGGAATTAAAAATAATCGTGTAAATAATATTTATTGTATAAAATAATTAATTAAAAAGATATCAGACTAAACAAATTAACCTAGAAATTCAGATTTTCCACACTAGAAAAATTCGAAAATCTTAGTCAATAATTAGGAATTTTCTAACCTTATTAATTAAATAATAAAATATAGTTTTTACTTTAATTGAAATATCTGAAATATATATATATATATATATATATATATATAATCCGGTTTTTAAAATAAAATAAATGGATAATAAATCTTATCCGAAATCCAAAATAATTATTGAGTTTTAAAATGTAATTGGTGTTTAGGGGAATTTTCCCCGCCCAATCAGAGTCCGCCACGTGGACAAATCAGGACTTGCCACGTGTCCGCCATGTGGACCCCTCAGAGCCTGCCACGTGTCACTCAGAAACTAGTCCAACATGGACCAATCACGCCACACCACGTGGCCCACAAACAGCCAACCTAGAAAAACGGTCACCAAGGCCCGATTCCCGAGGCAAAGCCCAATCAGTCCTAGGTTTAACATTAACCTAGTATTGGGCATGTACTTCGAGGCTACAAATACAGTAATTAGCCCTCATTAAACACAATAAGAATTAATTAATCACCTCGCCTAGAGAAGCCTAAACACCCGTGCATACTAATCGCTAGACCGGACTAAGCGTTAATTGCACTCCCCGATCATTCCTCCCTTCCGAGGAACCAGATCACCCCATTTACTTTCCGCACCTTTTTTTACTCCACCTACAAGTACTAACTTGATCGTTGGAGGCGGAGCTCCCACCACCCGGAGTTTCCGTTGTTTTGCAGGTACAGGCGCAAGGATCCCAGTCCCGGAATTGTAACTTTGGCGCAGGACATAAAAAAAACCCCAAAACATTTTGGCGCCGTCTGTAGGGAGAGTACTTTCGAGATGGAATCACAGTCTGTGTCGACTCTAAGTGAGAAGCGTCCCATGGACGATCCTCAGGTCTACACTGACCAGGATACTGATAATGAGGTCGAAGTCGAGACTCACACGGCCTCTGACGGGACCTTAAGAGCCCGACGCACCCGTCCCACCGAAAGGAGGGAACGGGAAGAATGTCAGGCTGGTCCCAGTCGGACAGCTGGCCCACCGCCTGAGCATCAACAGGCGGCTGAGGGATCTTCTCCTATTACTAGGATAGAACTCATGACCCTCATGAGTAGTTTCAAGGGGGAGATCAAGGAGCTTATCAATAACAGGGTGACTGTTCCACCAAAGGAACAGTCGGCCAGAAGACCCTCCCAGTCTGGGAGGAAGAAGGTTGTAAAAGACCGGGAGGTGACTCCTTACCCTAGACCTAGGGAGAGGGAGGCGCCGGTGATCGATCTGACTAAGTATCGCTTCCCCTCCCTGGGGAAGTGGAAGCCCATCCGGCATGTTCAGCCGGATGGTTCGAAGAAGATATTCTCTGATGCTCGGAAGATAATCGAGCAAAAGAAAATTCAACAACTGTTAGAGTCAGCCTCCACGTCTGACTTCCAAGACAGTTTACACAATGCCTTCATGAGGTATTCAAGATAAAATCAGGAGAACCAGACAGGCGGCACCTCTTCCCGTTCTGGTTCCTAGAAAAACCATGCGGCCCCGTATGTGCCTCCCCTGCCGTACGTAACGCAGTCCTAATATTTCATGCAGCCTACTCTTTTTGGAGGACAGGCGGCAAGGAATGTCCAGCCTTCGGACTAGCAACTCAGGTTGCTCAAACCTGGAGAACAGCCATCCGCCTTTTCCATAGAAATAATTGAGGCCGCCCAACCGGCCAAAGTAAAGAATGTATTGGTCGGAACCTATGATGACACCTCCAATCCTGAAGACCATTTGATGGCGTACACCAGCCTTATGTACCTCCAAGGGCTGGATGACGCCACATGGTGTAAGTGTTTCCCGGCCACATTGAAGGGCATCGCCCAACAATGGTTCGGCAACTTGCCAACCGGGTGTATCAACAATTTCAAAACCCTCGCCTACTTGTTCACATCAAACTTTGCGATGAACATCCCTGCTAAGAAGACCACCCTTGATCTAGGGGCCATACAACAGGGAGAGAAGGAGGGACTGTGCTCCTACATCAGGCGGTTCAATCTGATGAGAATTTAGATACAAGGACTACCTGATGAAGTAGCTTATACAAACTTTTTCAAAGGTCTGAAGGACGGGTCGAACTTCAAATTCGACCTCGTCAGAAAGAGGGTGACCACCCTCCAAGAAGCAATGATGGAGGCGGACGCTTACATTCAGGCGACCGACCTCTGTAATGTTGGAAAACAGTCAGACCACAAGAAGTCTGACAAAAGAGAGAGTCGGCCAAAGCAGTCGGTCAATAAGGAAGAGAAAAAGAGAAAAGAAGTCTGGGCGGCCGACTCCTCTGGACAGTCGTCCCAGAAGAAGAAGAAAGAGTTTAAACCATACTCCCCCAAGTATGAGTTTAACAAGGATAGCTTCCTCAGAGAAATCAAGGACCGGCTTTCCCTTGAGAAGCCGGCTGCCATGAAGAGTTCCGTCCACAATCGAAACAAGGATAAATATTGCAATTATCACGAGGACATTGGTCATGACACCAATGAGTGTCTCAGTCTCAAGCGCCTCTTGGACCGCCTGGCAGATAAAGGAGACCTTAACTCCTATATCAATAAATTAAAGGGTAACCAATACCCCAAACAAAAGCAGGCGGACAGAAAAAGGGCGACGCCAGCTGAAAGCTCGGACACTAACGAAGCGCCAGTCTATACTATAGCAGGCGGCTTCGCAGGAGGAGGCCCCACTATCCGGGGCAACAAAGACAACATCAGGCATCTAGATGTTAACTCCGTCGACCAGGGACGGACCTCCCAGAGTTCATTTCCTGAGGTTGTAATCACTGAGGAAGACTTGGGAGGGATCAGGGGGCCGCATGACGACCCTATCGTGATTGAATGCAAGGTGGCCAACCAAAGAGTTGGACGGATAGTTATAGATACTGGGAGTTCATCAGATCTCATCAGCAACAAGTGCTTGGCAAATCTCAAGTACAAACTAGACAGCATACAACTGGTCTCCCATACCTTAGTGGGATTCGGAGGAGGAGTCGTACACCCGGTTGGACGGGTGGATCTACCCATCTGCCTGGGCGAAAAAGGGGAGGGCCGTCACATGGTGGTCCGGTTTTTGGTGGTCAAAGAGTTGTCGGCCTACAACATGATCTTAGGGCGACCCACCCTAAATAACTCAAAAGATGTAATCATTCCATCACTCATGCTTCTCAAGTTTGAGAGAGATGATGGAACAATCAGCTCCCTTAGGGGAGACCAGAAGATGGCTAGGGAGTGTTACCTCTCGGACATCAAACCCACTATGGCGGCATCCGGCCCTAATGGGGAGACTGTTGACCTTGAGCGAATCAAGGGAGCCGTGCCTGCTCCCGCAGCAGCCGGCAAGAAGAGAAAGGCCGCCCACTTGGGGGCCGAGAGAATGGAAAAACAATAGCAATCACTGGCCGAGGAGCGGTCAGGCGAATTCCGCCCTCAGCCGGCAGGTGAGCATATGGACGTCATCCTGGACGACTCTCGTCCTGACCGAACTATTAAAGTTGGGACGACTGCTCTTGCTGAACTTGGTGAACAATTTCACCAACTCTTGAAGGAATTCAAAGATATATTCGCATTTGAGGTGAATGAGATGCCAGGCATCAAGCCTGACCTAGCAGTACACAACTCGCTGTGGATCCCAAGAAAAAGACGGTCAGGCAAAAGAAGAGGAACCATGGCGAGGAACGAAGCCAAGCGGTCGCCGCCCGAAGTTAAAAAATTACTAGACGCAGGATTCATTCGGCAATGTTACTTCCCGGACTGAGTTGCGAATGTTGTGCTAGTAAAGAAGTCGAATAGAACCTGGCGCATGTGTGTGGACTAAACAGACTTAAACAAGGCATGTCCCAAGGACAGCTACCCGCTTCCAAAGATTGACCACCTAGTCGACTCTACAGCCGGCTATGCCTTGATGAGCTTCATGGACGCCTACTCAAGCTTCCATCAAATACCCCTGTGGAAGAAAGATCAAGAGAAGACGGCCTTCGTCACAGATCAGGGGTTGTTTTGTTACACTGTCATGCCATTCGGACTAAAGAATGCGCCTGCAACCTTCCAAAGAATGATAAATACGGTCTTCTTTAACCAAATTGGAAGGAATGTGGAGGCGTACATAGACGATATGATTGTTAAATCTAAACTCTGGACGGACCACCTAGCTGACCTCCGAGAAACATTCACCACACTCAGGCGGCACCTGGTCATGCTCAATCCCAAGAAATGTGTTTTTGGCGTTGAGTCTGGGAAGTTCCTCGGATTTCTTATCAATCAAAGGGGGATAGAGGCTAACCCCGAGAAGGTATAGGCGGTCATAGACATGCAGTTGCCCCGCACAGTCCAAGAGGTCAGAGGCTCACAGGTTGCCTGGCGGCATTAGGGAGATTCCTCAGTTGGTCGGGCGACAAGTGTATCTACTTTTTTCAAGCAATCAAGAAGAGGGCTATGTTTGAATGGGGGCCGGATGCAGAGGCGGCCTTCTAGAAATTGAAACAACATCTGCACTCCCTGCCAAGGCTGGTCAGCCCTCTACCCAAGGAAGTGTTATACATGTATTTAGCAGTCTCTGATCATGCACTTAGTGTCGTCCTCCTTGTTGAAAGGGACGGCTGCTAGCTCCCAATCTACTTCATTAGTCACGTCCTAAAGAACGCCGAGTTACGGTACCCTATAGTGGAGAAGTTTAGACTTGCCCTCTTCATGACAATTAAAAAATTAAAGCCTTATTTTCTTGCACATCCGGTTGTGGTCTATACCGACCAGCCAATCAAGCGGCCACTGACAACAATGGAGTCGTCAAGCCGAATGATCAAATGGGCCATTGAGATCCAAAGTCTAGAGATCACTTTTGAGCTAAGGAAAGCGGTGAAGGGGCAAGCATTTGCCGACTTCATAGTGGAGCTAACCAGGCCGACTGATCCTGAGAACTTAGAGCATGTCTGGAAGGTTTATGTGGACGGGAGCTCTACAATGAATGGTTGTGGTGCAGGCGTCATATGTCAGTCTCCTAAAGGGGACAGGTACGAGTATGCATTACGTTTTAAGTTCCAAGCCTCAAACAATGAGGCAGAATATGAAGCCTTATTGGCAGGCATCCGCATGTGCAAGGCAACCGGGGCAAGGAAGATAGCCACCTGTTCTGATTCACAACTGATCGTAAGCCAATACCATGGTGACTATGAGGCCACACATCTGGCCATGATCAAATACCTACAGGCGGTAAAATAGGAGGCTGAGACACTTGAAGAATTTCACTTAAATCAAGTGCCCAAGTCTGAGAATAACCAGGCGGACGCCCTCTCCAAATTGGCATCATCAGCTTCCTGTGACACACCAATGGACAGGAGAAGCATTGAGGAGGACCCTATTGGGATCCTAGACCGAAGCTCCACCTGGATGGATGACATCCGGGCATACTTAACAGACGGCACCCTGCCGGCTACTCACTCAGAGGCGGTCCTACTCAAAAAACGGACGTCCAACTTTGAAATGCATAAAGGGAAACTCTTCAAAAAGGGTTATCTCCAACCTCTCTTCCAATGTGTCACCCCAGAGAAGGGACGAGAGATTTTAGAAGACCTGCACTTGGGATACTGCGCCTCTCATATAGGCGACATGTCCCTAGCTCGTAGAACCAGACGACAGGGTTATTTCTGGCCGACCTTGGAAGCAGACGCTATAGAGATGGTAAAAAAGTGCGACTAGTGTCAGAGGTTTGGCAAGTTAATCCATCGTCCGGCCACTGATCTAACGACCATACATAGCCCCTTACCATTTGCCAAATAGGGCATGGATGTCCTGGGACCGTATACACTCGCAACAGGCGGACGGAGATATATCCTGGTAGCGGTCAACTACTTTACCAAATGGGTAGAGGCCGAGGCTGTCAAAGGCATCAAGACCAAGGACGTTATCTCATTCATTTGGAGGAACGTTATTACAAGATTTGGGGTGCCTATGTCCATGGTTTTTTATAATGGTCCCCAGTTCGAGACGCCTGTTCTCAAGAATTGGCTGGGGGATCAAGGAATTGCATATGCATCAGTTGGTCGACCTCAAGCAAACGGTCAGGTAGAGGCGTTTAACAAAATCATCTCTGACGAACTACCTCATGTTCTCTGGGCCAGAAGAACGACTAAAAAAAGGGCGACTGGGGAAACCCCATTCCTCCTAACCTATGGGGCAAAAGCTGTTCTACCCATTGAGCATTACGAGCCGACTCTTCGTGTCATGCTGTATGACGAGGCGGCCAATTGGGAATCCATGCGCCTAGCATTGGACTCCCTCCCCAAGCGTAGGGGCAACGCAGCCCTACGCCATGAGATCTATCGTTTGAGAATGACCAGACCTTATAACAAGAGGGTACACAGGCGTCCACTGAAAGTGGGGGACTTTGTGCTACAAAAAATGGAAGCAGTCGATAGGGCTTATGAGTTGGGAAAGCTAACTCCCAACTGGGAAGGCCCCTATCGGATCTATGAAGAGGTTAGAGACGGCACCTATCGCCTGGAAACACCAGAGGGCCGGCTTCTACCTAGAACATGGAATGTAGACAATTTAAAGAAGTATTATTTCTGAATAATGTAATTGCCAAGAGCTATCAATAAAACTTGCAATTTTCTCAATGTATTATGCTGAAAAAGAGGGGCACGCCTCTTGTTTAAGTAACAGGCGGCTACCCTCCATTATGTATCAACGGAGGGGCATGCCTTCTGGACTAACAGTCGGCTACTCTCCATGATCAGTCCAGGCGCTTGGCCGACTGATCATATCCTGAATTTTAAATTAATACGACCTGCCCCAACAATATAGCAGGCGTCCGGCAACATCCCTCCGTATGAGATTCGTCGCAGAGAGCAGCTCCCTTTTGGGTGGAATAATGCTCTATAAACTAAACACACGACCCCTAAACGACTGTCCCAAGGACAACCACGTAGCCATTTACAATGAGACAAGGATAACTCTATCACTAACCAAGCCAGTGGTAGCAGTTGACATCTGAGTCGGATGACCGCCTGTATTACTTGGGATAAATGCAGGGGGTACCTCTTGAGTTAATAGCCAACAAACATTGGCGAATCAAGGGGTCCAGCCGGTCTCCGCCGCCTGGTGCCCCTATTACTCAAGCAGGAGTGACAACGACTGAGTAACACCATTGTTAACTCATAGTCACTATCTCAAACTTGGTATGGAACCTAAAAGGTATAAGTAGTCCGCTTGTTTCTTGGCAAACATGGACTCTCAACCACTACTCCTACTAGGTTAGCAACCTTTGAGTTAAAAGCCAAGCTAAACTTGGCGAGTAAAGGGATCAGCCGACCTCTGCCGCCTGGTTTCCCTACTACTCAAACAAAAGAGGTGATGCCTGATGAACCTAAAAAGGTTAGTCAATCACCACCCCAAGTACGGAACTGAGAAGTCTGAGAGCCGACTGTTTTTTTGGCAAACAGGGGCCCTAGATCACTATTCCTACTTGAAAAAATGTAGTCGCTGTCAGTAATCTACAAGCGCAAATACTCCAAACAGGCGTCTCATTTATAGACGACTTGTTCCCTTTAGACTTGGTGGATAATCAAAACCAAAACCAGGCACCAAACCACCTAGGTAATGCCCCGTTAAAGGCAAGACCAAAGGTACACCGACTGTTCCCGGAACTAGGCGGCTTACCACTGTTGCCCAATTTAAATATCGAACATTCTACCAAGTTTGAAGATCCGATCTAAACTAAAACATGATGAAACGCCTACTATAGTTGAACTAGTTGGCACCAAGCCACTACGACTATTAGGCGCTCCATAAAAAGCCCACCAATTGGCCCACTTTGGTCATCAAAGCCTGATCAGGCTACCTGTTCAAAGAGACACCAAAACAGGAGACTCCAAAACAAGCGGCAGGGAATACAGTCTTCAAAACACAACAAGTCTAGAAGTACATAACATCCTATGCGTAGGGGTTTGACTGAAAGCATGGCCGACTGGCCGCCAACACTCGCAAGTCAGACGACTAGTCGCCCAGGGGCAAGAACAGTCGACCTAGGCAACAGGTCTTCCCGCAAAAAGGGACGTACACTATACTTAGCCTACTACACTTAGCAGCATTCAAGAGAAAAATTTGAAACAAGGGAAGATAGGCTGGAACAGTCGGTATGGCTATTGAGGACACTCTACACTTGGCAAAAAGAAATAACAGAATCAAGATTGACAAGACGACTAAACAGTCGCCGAAATTCATTCATTTAAAAAAACAGTCGGCCATAGACCGAAAAAATATTGATAAACCCCGGCCCCTTGGCCGGGTAAAGAGATACAAAAATAAACGGCACGCAGGTTGAAGAAGAGGTGAAAAACAAGAAGCTTAAGCATTGGAGAGAGGGGTTTCAGTAACGACGGCCGCCTGATTAGCTTTGTCAATGGGCGCCTGCTCCTCGAGCACATTCTCTTGTGGCTCATTAGCAGGCGCCTGCTCTTGATGGGCGTCCGCATTCTCTTTCTCAACCTCCCCTTTGTCGACGACCGCCTCCTCCTTCTCCTCCTCATCTTCATCCTCATCCTCGCCATCAGAAGAGGAGTCAGTCGCCTCGTCCTTCTCTTCGTCCTCATCGTACGGCTGCTACATCACTTTGATATTATACTCTTCAGTGTAGGCGGCGAATTTGGACTCCCATTGCCCATAGGCTAAGTCAGGGAAGAGGGCAGTCCAGGTCATCCTCATAATGGTAGAGGAGTCCTCCATCATATCTCGGGCCAGGGCCATCTTCTCAGTCTCAGCTTTGGCATTGAGTTTCTTGGTCAGGGTCTCCTCCTGGCTTACCAGGCGCTCCTTGAGCTTCTTGTTCGATTTTTTGAGCTCATCGGCCGCATGTTTTATATGTTTAAGCGACTGCAGCTGGTCCTGAAGGTCCTTCACCGCCTTCTACAACTCCTAGTTCTTCTTCTTGGCCGCCTCTAACTGGTTTTTGACCTGTAAGATGGCAGACGCCTGATAATACAAAATGTCAGTGGTCAATATTTCGTTTTGGGCAATCTAAAATATTGCCTTATCACAATCAGAGGCGGCCATGGCCTTCGCAACCTTTACCTCCTTGGTATTTTCATGGATGGGTTTGGGAAGACCATACACTCGGAGCATGGCCTGCAAGACATAAAAACATGCGTCATAAGTGATCTCATAAACAGGCGGCTAGGAACGCTACTTATCCTACAAAACTTGATATTAAACCAAGTTTACCTCAGAAAGAAGAGCCAGGATTGACTCTAAGTCAAGGGTGCCGACTCCCTTGACAGATTCCCTCTCCTCGAGGGGAATGGCCTTGAGCATGGATTTGGCCATTTGAACCAGGTACGGTTCCTCGGGGGCGCCTGCAATAACATAGACCATTAATATGGCAGATGGGAATGAGGGGCAACAGGCCACCTGATTCGAAGGAAACTAAAAATGTAAGAACAACGAGCTTAATACCTCTCGAAGGCCGACAGTCCCTAGGGACGTTGGTTTGCTTTGCCCCACTTTGGGGGGTTCGCACCTGCTTTTCAGCAGGTTGCCTCCTGGACGAACCAGGCATACTCCAGCCGTTTGCTTGCGGGCTTTGGAGTCCGGCTGCTGGGAGGAGGGAGGTCTTGGTGACTCATCCTGCAACAAACAATCGGAGTTAAAAAAAAAAAAAAAGAAGAAGAAGAAGAAAAAAACCAAGGACATCGGAAGCTCACCTTGGACGCCTCCTTTGAAGGCGAGTCAGTAGAAGGCCGCTTCTGGCCGAGAATGGCAGCGCGTAGAAGGGCGAATGCTTTTTTGCAGGCAATAATCTTCTCCATGGCTTTATCTGCAAGCAGTACATGTTAGAAAAATATTCAGGCAAGTTAAGGAATGCAAAGACACAAACAGTAGTGGGTCGACTACCTCTAGTCGTCCGTTCACTAAGGCTACAGGCGGCCAGAAAATATTCATCATACAACCATTTGAATTTTGGTAGACAGTTGTGAGGGATAAGCTCTCGGACCCCTGTAGTAGGGTTGGCTCCGATGTCCACCTTGAAGAGTCCTCTGTCTAGGATCTCTTCTTTGGCTTCACGAGGAATAAGCGGCAAGTCAGAGCCGCCTGCTAAGTAAGGTGGATCCCGGTTCCACCTATTGTACTTTTTGTTCAAAGCCTTGTTAGGGCCGGAGACAATGAAAAAGGTGTTCCTCCAATCTTTCCATTTGTTCTCCTTACCCCTGGTCATAAGATAGCACTTGTGGCTGGAAATTTGATACCATCCGGTATCGCTTAACTTAGGGGTCCGGCTAAGATAATTCATTTGGGCGAATGCTTCAAAGCTTGGTTCCACCCCATACATTTCACAGCCGGCCACATACCCAAAAATGTTAAACCAGGAGTTCGGGGCAAGCTGCCAGAGCCCAATTTGGTACCCCTCAAGGATTCGTTCTACGGCCGGATGCAGGGGGAATCTAAGTCCGGCTTTAATCGCCGCCTCATAGCAGCCGAAACACTCGTCCCAGTAGCTGGACTCTTCATGCCAAACTATCGTGTCCTCGGGGTCCGGGACCGAAAGAGTGTAGCCATACCCCATTACATGGTCGGCCCGGAATGTTCCAAATCTCTCAGCCATGGCCTTCCGCCTGCCCTTTGGAACATGACAAGAGTAAGGAGTGAATAACTCCCTTTGAGAGGCGGACGGCTCAGCCCAGTCGTCACCCTTCTCAACGGCGTGAGACTCTCTCGCTGCATGTAGCCGAGAGTGTCTCTCCTCTGAATCAAGAGAATGCCGGTTGGAGGAGCTAGACTCAGAGTCTCAGAAGAGACCGACTCCTCTTTCTCGGTAAGGGTCGGCTCTTGTCCGAACATATCAACAACCATGGGACTGGTCGCCTGAACCTCTAATTCCTCTAAGATTGAGTCACTTGGAGTGCTTGGGTCACCAGGCGACCTGTCCGAGAGCTCGCTCATCTGAACATAATATGAGGAGCCGTCTGAATTTGTATATCCGGTCGTCCTCTTTGTTCTGGCCATAGTGTCCTGCACAGACACAGAGACAGTCGGACTTGGAGCACAGGGCAGAGATTGGTCCAAAAAGGGGCAGTCGACACTCCTAGTCCTAGATTCAGCCGTCCCCGGTGACCGACTAATCACTAACTTAGGTCGTGCCGGGTGCTTTTGGGATACCATATTTTCAAAGAAAAAAGCAAAGAAATGAAAAGTGCAAGAGCAAACGGTTACCTGAAGATTGGAAGTTCTCTGAAGAAAGGAGATGGAAGTGCAGCCGGTCACTAACAACAGTCGTCTAAGTCAAAATAGTCGGTTGGTAATCAGTCGTCCAGGAATCTCAGAGCACAAGTTCAAGGTTTCAAAGTTCTCTTGCAAAGTTCACAAAATGTGAACAAAAGACTTGGGTCAACTGCCCTTATATAAGGCAGAAGGGGAATGCGAAGGGTCACATCCAAATTTTTTTTTTTTAAAAAAGAAGGGAATAGGCGGGAAAAACAGATGGCCTACCACAGGCCGACACCCGTCACAGGCCGTCGCCCAACTACGAGCCGCCACCTGTCACATGCATCATGTGACAATTCACGTGACCCCTGTGAGGGGCAAATGTTTAGGGGAATTTTCCCCGCCCAATCAGAGTCCGCCACGTGGACAAATTAGGACCTGCCACGTGGACCCCTCAGAGCCTGCCACGTGTCACTCAGATTCTAGTCTAACATGGACCAATCACGCCACGCCACGTGGCCCACAAACAGCCAACCTAGAAAAGCGGTCACCAAGGCCCGATTCCCGAGGCAAATCCCAATCAATCCTAGGTTTACCATTAACCTAGTATTGGGCACGTGCTTCGAGGCTATAAATACAGTAATTAGCCCTCATTAAACACATTAAGAATTAATTAATCATCTCGCCTAGAGAAGCCTAAACACCTGTGCATACTAATCACTAGACCAGACTTAGCATTAATTGCACTCCCCGATCACTCCTCCCTTCCGAGGAACCAGATCACCCCATTTACTTTTCGCACCTTTTTTACTCCACCTACAAGTACTAACTTGATTGTTGGAGGCAGAGCTCCCACCACCCGAAGTCTCCGTTGTTTTGCAGGTACAGGCGTAAGGATCCCAGTCCCAGAATTGTAACTCTCCCGCAGGACATCAAAAAAACCCCGAAACATTTGGCACCAAAATTCAAATATCATTTTGGCTCTTAAATTCAAATAGTAAAACAAATTATTAAGATACCTTTTTAGAAAATATTAATTAATTAATTAATTAGAAAATACGTTTCAAAAATACGGGGTATTACAATTATGTATGTCAATAGAATTTTACGATTCTACGATTCGATTCTAATAGCCCCTTTCGATTCAAAGTGGAATCCCTATTTTAATAACTTTGCACACCGTAATATTTAACCTTTACCATTTGATAATTATTTAGAACTTTAGACAAGTTGGAATGAATCCACAAATAGTGATTTATAAAATGAATTCGACATCTGAAGTAATAAACCACTAAGCTAAAAGGTTAAAAAATTAGCAAATATAGTAGATAAAGAGTTAGATTATTAGCTTACTAACTTTTTATCCTTATCCCACCAATTTATCTCTATCTCTCATAACAAAAGCCATTAAACTATTAAAGAATGGAGCCACTATACCACAAATAAAGTATAATAACATAAAGTACATTATTACGACAAGTTAAACACATAACTCACGAGTAAGGCCCTGTTCTTGTGAGTTTTTGGGCAGGCAGAGCAGGGTCAGCAGAGTTGAGCAGATTTTAGCAGAGCAGAATAGAGCAGATTTCAGCAGACCAAACAGAGTAGAGCAGAGCAGATATCAGCAAATCGAGCAGAACAAATTTCACTCAGCGGAGCACAACAGATTTTAGCAGAGCAGAGTAGATTTCAGTAGAGTAGAGTAGATTTCAGCAGAACAGAACATGGCCTAAGCCTATTACCATAAATAAATGTAGATTTGTTTTGATACAATAATTTACTTTCTCCCTAGGATTCAATGGATTCATAGATCTCCCTACCCAAATGGAAAAGTACATAAACCATAATCTTGACTCCCTTCTCTTCAATTTCGTCACTAGCCACCTTTTTGCAAGTGGAAAGCTAAACGTCGCCCTCGAATCTGTAACTAATGCCCGCAAAATAACCTAAAATGACGTACGTAGCCTTATTATTAAAATAATTATTTTTACCTAAACTTAACACTTTTACCCTACACAAACATTTTAACTGTTCTCTCTAGTGTTCACCGGCCACCAACGATCACGTTTAACCACCAACCACCATATATAATTTTCAAAATCAACAAATAATTTAAATATGGCAAAATTTTATTCGATGGATCTCATGAAAGACGACGAAAGACCGGAAATACCACCTACGTTGCTCGCCGGAGGCTCATCGAATCGTACGGAATTGGTATAATTATTTAATTGTTTTATTTTCAAAATACCCAGGAAAACGCCCAGAAAAATTTCGAAAAAACTAGGCGTTTCTGCCTAGGTTTTTTTGAAATTTCTGGGCGTTTGCTTGGGAATTTCGAATTATTATTTTCTTTTTGGTTTTGAATTTCACGTATTTGTTATTGTTATTATTATTTTGATTATATTAGTTGTGTTTGTTGTTATAATTACTTGTGTTTGCGTGCTATTATAATTAGTTGTGTATTGTTAGAATTATTATTACTATCATTGTTAGTTGTTATTATTATTAGTTGTGCGTTGTTAGAATTATTATTGTTATTAGTTGTTATTATTATTAGTTGTCTCCGGTGACCGCCTTCCTTTTGTCCTTCCTCGTCATTTTCGCCACTAACTGTGTAGATCGAGAAATTGGAGGTAAAAGAAGGTGGTGGTGGTGGGTGGTTAAAAGAGGAGGTGGTGGTGGTGGTGGTTTAGAGAGAGAATTGTTTTTAGGAGAGAGAAGAGAGAGTGAGGGTTTGGGGGGGTAATTTTTTTTTCTATTATAAGGGTAAATTTATAAAATATATACTATTTTGCGGGTGTAAGTTGGAAATTCGAGAGTGATATTTAACAACCCCATTTGCAATCAATCAATTAATAAAATCACACAAAATTAAACACTCCAAATCCCTCCAAAAATAGTAACACTAACACCAAAGAATTTGAAGCGCTCTATAATTTTTTTCACAACACATTTTAAAATTCAAATACCAAATGATAAGCCAAACCACCCTCTCTCTCTCTCTCTTCTTTCTCTCTCCTCAATTCTGCGGCACCACCACCTTCTCAACCGCCTCTTTCTAGGGTTCCGTCGCCGATTTCCACTTTCTCTTTCCTACTTCACTTCTTCTTCTTCTATGCAACTTCCGAATTGCTTCTTCTGGAATTATTCAGTGAAACGATTGATTTTTTAATGTTTGAATTAAGTGGGTTCAAAGATTGTTCAAGGGATTATGTCGCAAGATCTTGGTGAGTTTTGGGGAGTTATTTGATTTTTATTTGGTTGTGGAGTATTTTGAAGTTGGTGGGATTGAATTGAATTTGGGGTTGTAAACCCTAAATTTGTGGCGGTTTTGAAGATATGGTGATTGAAGCGAATGGTAATGGGAATGGTAGTGTTCATGGTAATAGTAACGGTGGTAATAAGGTGAATGGTTTTTTGCATGGTTGTTCAAGTAGTAGTGGCGGTAGTGGAGATGGGAGTTCGCTTCGGACTTATAAGCGTCGAAAGTGTGGGGCATCGAATTCGAATTGCAAGGTTGTTGATTTGGAGAAGATGCCTTGTGCTACTTCTGCTCAATTGGATGATAAGGTTCTTTTTTTCTGTCCAATTGATTTATGTTCTTGTATTGGCACTAAGTTGTTTTCGTGTTTCGATGAGGTTTGATTGATTTGCGTTGTATGAATAATGTGGTTAAATTTGCCGAATTGAGCAATGTGTTATTCTTGAGTTAATTAGAATGAGTTCAGTGACTTTGAAGTTGTGTCCAGTGAATGCTAAACCATTTAGGTGTCATTAAAATTGTAAAATGTCCTGGATTTACTTCTCCATGAAGGTTTTTTCTTTAATTGGGATTTCGTGCAAATCAAGCTGGTTTGACATGTATGCCAAAATTTGTAATGATTTTTGGATCATAGAGCTTGGATGGAAGTTGGTCTTGTAATTGAGTGGGATGAAAACACTCATTTGCACTAGGTATGCGAGTGGAGCTTTATATAGACCCTTCATCGGCTCTATGCACTTTTGTTGTTAGAAATTTTCCTTTGAGGATAGGGTTTGGAGGTTATGTACTTATGTGTGATTATGTTTACAATTCAAGTTATTGACTTGTGTCAATGACACTTGAAATTATGTTGTTTAATAAACTCTGTGGAAAGCATATTATAGGAAAACTTCCTTAGTACTTGAAGCCATCCATAAAATTATTGTTACCCAATGCTTATTGTTTGTAGAGCAGAAAAATTTAGAAGGTTGGTATGTACTTGAGCAAAAATGGGAATCCAACAGGGTCTTGTTCTGGCATTGATAATAGCAAAAAGTGTCAGGCTGAGAAAACTTTGTTGTGCCAAAACTTTTGAGAACCCTGGTCCCCGGACAAGAATTAGCATGGTGCCAAGGACACCAGCTTATCTGCTGCAATTGAGCAGCTCAACTCCTAAAGTCTGCACTGTCAAATCTGTGTCTCTTGCATAGTTTTTCACATGTAATGTTAGGATAGAAGCATTCTTTATTTTGGAATACTAATTTTCTTTATCCTAGTCTTAATTTTAAAAGGAATGAGGTGTAAGGCAAAAGGACATACCTTTCTTAATTTTAGAAAAGCTCAAATAGCATCTCTAGAGGATATGGTTGATTGGGTTTAGCTCCTATCTAATGTCTTTGTCAGTAGTTTGGTTACTAAACAGCCAAACCAGCAGATAAGAGACTCCTAACTTTCTTACATGTTCTATAAGGACTAGATAATTTCTTTATTTGAAGCGTTATGTTTGGAAGGACCCTTAATTACTGTCAGTGTGGAGGCCTGAAGTTGACCTTCCGGTGGCTTATTTAGCTGGGAAGATGGAATGTGATTTGGCACCTGGGATAGAATTTTAATATGGTAGAATTTGCATTTATTTATGAAGATTTTTATGCACTTTTAATTGCATTTTGACTTTAGCAATTTTTTTTTTCTTGATATATACTCCCTCCGTGCTCCCCTCTTTTTATTTGCACGATGAACCCACTTTTTGTGAGAGCTTTTTTGGGTCAAATGGTACAAAAAATAAGGGGCAAAGCGAGTTGCAGATTCCCCCTCTGGGATCTGAAATTTTTAATCCTTCATTAAGGATCTCTAATAAATTGATCTAATCACTTGTAAAACTTGGTTTGTTTTACTTTTGAGTTTCTACATAAGAATGGACATAGTACATTGTTTGACCACAATCTTTAAAATATTTGGGATAAGAGTTGACTGCGTTGGATGGTGTTTTGATCACTGATATTTGGAAAAAGTGACAAAATGTAGAATGAGAAATGTTAGTTTAGTGGACATAAGATTGAAATGGAGGGGATAAGAAAGTTAATGATAATGGACAAAAAAAGAAGTGGTTTTAATGTTAAAGAAGAAAGGGAGGAGAGAGGTAGTGATGCAAGAAGTCTAGAACATGGGGGTGGTAATTATACTTTTTGTGATAGGTATCGAAAGAAAAATGGAAAACAAAAGCTGTAATAATTTTAACATGTTGTAGAAGGAGAGTAGAGGGATGAGGTAAGTGAGCAATTAGAGTAAGGAAAAAACATGACATATACAATTAAATAAATGTAAGGATGATCTAAAGAAACAAATATTAATGAATCATGAAGTAAATGTAAAAAGCTGTTATCAAATGATATGACCCATGAGAAGATTGAAAATGATTTGGCGTGGAAGCACAAAAGACATTGATAGGGGAGGACCTGGAAGACAGAACAAAACATGCATGGATGAATAATTGATAAGAGAAGGATAGTTGACAATTAAAGATGTAAGGATGCGGTTGTCCCCTCCGCAGAATAGAAGGGATAAGTTTATTTAGTTATTAGTGAGTGATTTTTCCCCCTTAGAAGGGAATGGAGAAATGGCAACATATTACCAACTTTGTATCTCTAATTTGTACCTACTCCCTTGTACAAAGATTGGAGTGTAGGAAGTCCAATCCTGATTCCCACTTTTCCTTCCTTTTTTGCCCCTCTAAACAAATACTCCCTCCGTCTTTATTTGTTTGCCCCATTGCCTTTATTTTGATCAAACTTTAAAACCTTTTTCGATAAATTTCTATTAATCTATAAGAGATAATATAGTCTTGTGGGATCTTGTTGGATTCATCTAAGTATATTTTATTAATATCAAGTTTTAATATTTTTTACGCTTATACAAATGGAGATATATACATTTTAAGACTTTACGCTTATACAAATGGAGATATATACATTTTAAGACTTGTCTTTGAGACCGTGAAAAGTCTAATGGGGCCAACAAATCGGGACGGAGGGAGTAGTGATTTAAATCATGCAAACATTTTTCCCTTGTTTTCTTTTTTTTTATTATTGGTAATTGTTGAGGCATGAGAGCATGAGGTTAAATGATAACATAGCATGAGAAGCTAACCAGAAGAAATTTACAAGAAGTCTTGTCAGAGTGTAATTATATTTTTGTGTGGGGAAGCAATGTATTTAGAAGTGACATTTTTAAAGGGGCAAATGTTCTTAGCTGGAGTCTGGTAATTGATACTCCCTGGAGTTTCTGTGCTGTGTTTTTTCTGCTGATGGGCCCATCCAAGGCTCGAGTTGAAGTTCTAGTAGTGTTTATTTTCAGCAATATTACATTTCCTGTCATCCCATGCATAGCTGTTGTGCATTGAGCTCAACCTTTTCATTTGGTCATTTATTGACATAAATGAATCTATTACTTTTATAACTCAGTCCGTATGCCTCATACTACTATGTATTTTCTTTACCTGGTTTGTGCAGATGGTAAAAGAATTAGTGGACATAGATGAATCTGTTGCTGGTATAACTTAGTCCATATGCCTCTGATGTATTTTCTTTATCTTGTTTTGTGCAGATGGTAAAAGAATTAGTGGACATAGATTTACAAAAAAAATCTTGTGCTCGAGTCTGTGACCCAAAGATAAATTGTCAATCTCTTCTGAATGGTTCAGATGGTTGTTCTTATCAACATTGGAGAAATGCTTTGGAAAACATCTGTCAATCACTCTGTCCCACTGAGGGCGGAGGTGGTGGAATACCGAACTGCATCAGGGAGGCACTTCTTAGTAATCCTGGAAGTAGTCATGCAAACATTGCCAAGGTATGTTGCCAAACTCCATGTTCTTTCCTCAGATGGCTTGTTTACATTGCTAGCTTTGTTTTTTTTTTTTTTTTTAATTCACTTTTCGCTCATGCCTGTATACATTTGAGCCCCTTCAACGTTCTTCTCTAGGCAGGTGTCTGATGATAATCACAGGGTAAATAGTAGGTTATGGTTTACCAATCTGGGTAGTTGACATTGCTTATATAAATTTTTTTGTTACATGTTACCTTTTATCACCCCATGTTCTCCTTTTCTTTGTTATGCAGGAAACAATTGACCATCGTGATAGCCATGCCCATTTACCGAGAGCTGGGCAAACTAATGGAGCTTCAACTGAAGCTAAAGGATTTTCATCTGTGATTTCTAATGGAGTTCCAAGTGATAGCGATCAATTAACTGTGACTAGGCTGTGTGAACGTGCTTTCCTCAGACTTGTGATTTCAGGAAAGTTTGCTTCACTGTGCAAGATGCTTACTGAAAATCTTCATGGGCTGAACATTGAAAAAGTTTTGGACTTTAGTCTTATTAATACAAGGATAAAAGAAGGTGCATATGAACAAACACCTATGCTGTTCTCATCAGATATCCAGCAGGTACTTTATTCTGCCAGTTTTCTTCTAGATTCTGTGACATAGGTTTTTGCTTTAGTTTCAGTGTAGAAAGCAAACCTTGAATTTACTTTAAACAGTGATAAACTCATTGCTTTCTCAGTTTCTCTGGAAGGGGCACAACATGGGAGTTTTAATGGTCATTCGTGTTCCAAACTTTTCACAAAAGGATTCACAATGAGCTGAACAATATGTGAATATTATTGATAATCTTTTTTTTTTTGTTTTAAATTTTTTGTAAAAATCTTTTTCTATCTTATGAAGTTTGAGCTTTTTTAAAATAGTAGTAACAGGACCATTATTTTCATGTGGAGGGAATTTGATGCTGATAGTTGCCCTGTTTTATTTTACTCACGTATTTAGTAAGAGGAAGGTTGTTGGTAGTGTTGACAAACCTTGTATATAATCTTTAGTGCTTCACTTGGAATGGATATTTGTTAGAGAGCTTTATGTTTCTTAATGTTTTGTACTAAGTTCATATTTCTCATGTGTCCTTTACAGTAAAGACCACTTTTGGATTGGTTAGGCTTGGTGTGATATGACTTTTGAGCTCTACCTTGGCATCTTTAGTTAGCTGTCAATCTGTTCTTTGGGATCAAACTTATTAAAACAGCAGTTACATAATCTGGACTTTTGTTTAGCCAACAAAGTTTTTTGGTTTGTATTAACTACATACTAGGTTATATTAATTTACTACCTCCGTTTCATATTATTTGCAACTTTTGCCAAAAACGGATGCTACACATTATTTGCTACAAACTTTTTCTTTCCTTTTTTAGGTTGTCATTTCTCTCTATCTCTCTCCTCATCACATGCATCCATATGTTTCTCTCTCTATTTTGCACTCAGAAACAAATTTTGCTTAGGAGTCCGTGTGGTACTCCAAAGTTGCAAATAATGTGAAACGGAGTTAGTATTATGTTATGAAGTATAGGTAACGGACTTTAATTCTTCCTTTCTTCTGCTTGGGGATTCTGTTGGGTGAGGGTGACTTTTAATGACCTTTAGGGCATGTGGGAATTGACAGTAAAATTAATCTTGGAAGTAATGAGTGATGAGGAGGAGAGGGAAGATGGGAGGTGGTAGGGTGTGGCTATAGGAGGGGAGGCATTGGGAAACTATAGACTTTATTTTGTTGGTGTTTTTATTGATCTTGGAGGATACTCTGGGACTACCTTCAGTTAAAGTGTTGCAATGGCTTCTTCTTTCTCCTTTCTTTGTTCTATCGTTTCACCAATCTACGCTTGCCCTTAACAGCTTGTAAATTTATTTCTCAGCGCTTGGATTAATGAAAGAATTGAAAGGAATCAATGTTTGTTTAGTCAATAGTAAAGGAAAGATAGTGTTCATTAATCTAGAGAGACAACCCCACCCTTGTTATTAATATCTACACTATGAAACTATGTGTTTTTTATACACCTGAATGTCTATCTAGTTCACAAATTACGTGACTAGTAGGAAAGCTGTATGTTGGTAACTTGTGTCCTTTGCAAATTAATGTGCAGGTTATGGTGGATGACATAATGACCGAAACTAACTCTTAGTTGCCTGCCTATCATTCATAAGTTACTCCTATTTTCAAATCATCTATATAAAGAAAGAATCGATTCAAATGAGCACACCTTGTTTTTCTGTTCTCCAATGATAGAGAGACTAGGTTTATTAACAGAGTTTCTCAAATAAATTTTAAATGCATATGGCTAGTTGATATTTTCTTTACAATTCTTTCGTCTTTTTTATGCATACTGGCAGAAAGGTTTTGCAGGTTTTATGGCATAATTTTTTCATGTAGAGAGAAGCAAAGTAAATTAAAGAAAGGCTGCAGTGGGAGATGGCTAAAAGGAGAGGGTTGCAGTTTATTTTGAAGGGATATATTAGCAGTGGGGTAGATAGAAAGTAAAAATGAGCAAAATAAAAGTCAACAGCTTTTTAATTTATTTCAAAAGCCATTTGATTCCTTCTCTGTCGGTTTTTTTCTATTCTTCTGCCAAACCAACTTTTAAGAAAATTTAAAGACCAGAATAGGAACATCTAATCTGGACCTAAGTAATGGAGGCTGGAGAATACTATCTGAATACCAGGTAACAAAAGGAAGAACTGGAATTGTTTAGATTGTTGCTTGAGGTCTGACCATGATTTGAGACTCTTTGACCTTTTATTATGTTGTTTTGTGAATTAAGTGGTTCTTGTGTATGTTCGAAACCACTACTTTTAATAATTTGCGAAAACTGAGTTTCCAATGTATCTTTGCTATCTTGTTTGCATTGTTCAAAGAAAATGGCAAGTGAACTATCGAGGTTTACATAAGTCTGGCTTAAATGCCAACTTTGTTTTGATTATATGCTAAATTGTCACTATTCCATGTCTCACTTGTCCGCAGATATGGAGAAAGCTTCGGACAATTGGCAATGAGATGGTTTCCCTTTCAAATAATATGTCAGAGCTGTCAAGAGCCTGCTGTCGTGACCTGGTGAGAGCTTATGTCTTAACTTAGTGATTATTTCTATATCTGGCATAAATCTTTGCTACCCTTCACAGTCCACTGTTTCATCTTTATTGCATCAATCATGCATCCTTGATTCAAATACTATTTTTTTTGACAGGGAGGAGGTGCTGTACTTGATACCTCAAGTTACAAAGGACAAGAGGTAAATAATTTATTCTACTACTGCACTTATTGGTGTATCTGTTAGAGCTTAAACGTTGACTGCTATATCTTTTGAGTGGATCTAGCTTATAACCATTTTGGCTTTTCCTGAGTATTAATGATCAGTGTTGTTTAGAGATGAACATGTCAAAATGAGGTGGTCCTATGAACGCCTTTTTTAGTTAAAAGACTTAAAGTTTGAGATTTATCTTAACTTTGTTTTAAATAAATGTTGTCAAGTGGGCATAACACTATAAAAAGGAAATTTTGTGGGGAACTATCAAATAATGCTGAGTTATGGAAATATTACCATTTTTTTGGGCATCTCTACCAACTCAATGGTTATCTTAATTTTTCCTTTAACTGGCCTAAAATACAATCAGGTTACCGTCACCTCCACCAGTATTGTAACCTCCTCGGCTCCTTCTAAACTGCATCTGTGCTGTCTAATCAACTTGAAAATGTGTTTGTTAATGATTCAATGTATAGAATAACTTTTCACTACAAAAAAATGTCCATATAGAAATGGAATTCTAGCGATGGAATCCGTTTCTAAATTAGAGACGGAATTAAAAAATCCGTATCTAAATTAATTTAGAAACGGAATTAAAAAATCCGTTTCTAAATTAGAGATGGAATTTAAAAATCCGTCTCTAAAATTAGAAACGGAATTGAAAATCCATCTCTAAATTAGAAGCGGAATTGATAATCCGTCTCTAAATTAGAAACGGATTTTTTTCCGTTGCTAAATTTAGAGACGGATTTTTTTTTCCCGTTACTAAATTAGAGATGGATTTTTTTTTTTCGTTGCTATGAGCGACGAATTATTAATTCTGTATCTAAATTATTTTCGAAACGAATAATGTAAAATATTACTTTAGAGACGAATTATGTAAATTAAAATCCGTCTCTAAACTAGAAACGGATTTGAAAATCTGTTTCTAAACTAGAGACGAATTTTAAATTCCGTCTCTAATATTTCTTTCACTTATTATCAATTATGTGCGTAGATGTAAACAAATAATATTTGGTATAGTTGGTAAGAGTTTCACTATTTGACTTTGAGGTCACGGGTTCGACTCCTACCTATTGCGATTCTTGAGATTGGGGATTCAAGAAGCCTTACATGCAAAGTCGAGTGGGTTGACCCGAGTGGGGTCGAACCGAATAGCATCTACTTTTAGACACAAAATAATTTTTTCCGTTGCTAAATTTAGAGACGGATTTTTTTTTTTTTCGTTGCTAATACCAGCGATAGATAAAAATAATCCGTTGCTAAAATCAGCGACAAATAAAAATCCGTTGTTAAACCTATGACGGAAATAAAAATCCGTTGCTAAGTTCAGCAACGGAAAACAAATACAACGTCGCTAGTCTCATTTAGCGACAACAGTTTTGCCAACAAAGTAATTCCGTTTCAAAATTTGTCGCTACCTATATTTAGCGACAGAAAAGTACAATCTAGCAACGGATTTGATCTGTTGCTAAATGTCTATTTTTTTGTAGTGTTTGTGATATACGGATTAAAAACCTTTGAAGATGAGCATATGCAATTTCATTTATCTAATATGTGAAGGAAAACCATCTTCACTTAAAAAAAAGTGTAAAATAACATCATAAGACAATTTATTCACTTGTTTTTAGTGGTAGTATTTTACATTTCGAATGTCTTCTAACCTTGGTGACAAATTAACTCTTGTATACTTTCATTTATCCTTGGTGCAATGGAACCTTTCCGACTGTTTTTTAATTTGTATTATAATGAGCTTCAAAGTTTTCTGATTTATTGATAGATTGTTTGGCCATTGTCAACATAAAGTAATTTTCAGAGGCTTTATCAGACATAGCTTTAAAAAATTGTGTTTATTGGTCAATCCATTAGTCTTTTGCATACACCTTAGCACTACTTTATGTGAACAGTTAAATGGCCGGGATTATGATGTGCAAATCAAGCAGGAAGAGTTAGATGCTTCTGTGTTTTGTACATGTAGACAGTGTGGAGAGAGGTCAGATGGAAGAGATTGCCTTGTGTGTGATTCATGCGAAGCAATGTTCCATGTTTCCTGTATCAAGCCTGCTGTGAAGGAAATTCCACACAAAAGTTGGTATTGTGCTAATTGCACTGCTAGTGGTATGGCATCTCCTCATGAAGATTGTGTTGTTTGTGAGAGACTAATTGCTAATTCTGGTATCAGTGAACTTGATGCCATTCCATTGCCTGAAGAAGCACTGGATGATGTTAAAGAAAGTTCAGATGATATCATAGGAACCGGGCCTCAAGTGTTCAAAGGAAACAAACGATTGCCTTGTAAAATATGTGGAAGCATACTAAATAATGGTGAAGAGTTCCGTGTGTGTGAACATAGTGGTTGCGAATACAAGTACTATCATACAAGGTGCTTGACAAACAAAGAGTTAAAAACGTATGGTCCTCGTTGGTATTGCCCTTCTTGTCTATGTAGGGTTTGTCTTGTTGACAAGGATGATGATAATATTGTGATGTGTGATGGATGTGATCATGGATACCATATCTATTGTATGAATCCTCCGCGTACATCAATTCCCAGGGGCAAGTGGTTTTGCCCAAAATGTGATGTAGGGATAAAGGCAGTACGCAAAGTCAAAAAGTTGTATGAGGATCTAGAACGGAAGCAGATGAAAGATGAAGGGAAAAGGGTTACTGACGATTCCTCTAAGAAATCAAAACTGAAATTTGAAGATGCAGCGGGTGGATCTGGAGGAATGGATATGCTTTTATCAGCTGCTAGAACTCTTAATGATGAATAATCTACTGTGCAAGAGGGATTGAGTTAAACTATGAAAGATGTCAAGGCATGAGGATAATTTTTCTTTTTTCTTTTTTTTTGGATTCCTGTTGTAATTTAGGGCCTTAAATGCAAAAGTGGCCATTTCATGTGCTTGCACACTTTCGGCGAGCTGTCTCCGCTATTGTTGGATAAGACTTCAAGTTAGCTGATTTAAAGATCTGGCATGGCCTTGCTTCAAGGGTTGTATATTTTTGACTGGTAGCTTGTAGAAGACTCGCAAAAACTTTGGCCATTGGATGAAATGAGACGGATCTGGTGGCTTTAGTGTGAGATTAATGTAGGTGATCTAACTGTCATTTTTTTGTAATTTGTATCACACCATTTCCATGTGATTGAAACATTTAGATGATAGGTTTTTTTTTTGACATCTAGCTGAAAGCTGTTGTAAGAAGAGATTGTGACACCTTTTTCTGTAATCAAATGGCAACCTGTTTAATTTTTTACTGCTATTTCCCGAGTGATGGCTTTCTGCTGTTCAAGTTTGATTCCAAAGAAACATGTATCTTCCTGCACATTAGCCATAATGCAATACGAGTAACATGACTCGGGAAGGTCTGAGATTCAACACCTTCGTAGAGAAGACCCTTGAGAAAAGAGAGATCGACTGGATGCCAAGAAATAAGGTTTCTCTTTGGCATGGAATCTGTACTCTTAGCCGTGAGGCATAGACCCTGATTTTCTACCGATGTTAAACAATAAATAGTCATCAGTACTGAATCTGATAAGGGATTCAGTACATTCTCTACAGGTCTGTTTGGTAGGCAGTAATGGTTATGGTAATGAATTTATTCTATTTATTTTAAGGTAATAATGCAAGTTAATCCTCAAGCATGTGATTTTTTTTTTCAATCCTTCATTACCACCATTTGAGAGGTAGTTTATGGATGATTAAGAAATTGAGATACTTGTGGTAGGACAGTTATTATCATAAACATTGAGACGAGGCATAGGCTGAGGCCGCCTAAGTGTAGCAGTAATATTGAAATATTTTTATATTATGAATTTTTTGTATGGTATGATACCCTATGTGAATAACTGATCATATGTAATTAGATGTTCCACTGAACTTATTTTCCCATCAGACGATGTACTGATAGATTGGTTACCTTGTTGAGACTTCTTGGATACATGTTTAAGTGAGAGGATCAAATCTGTGAGAGTTTCATAGTGACAGGAAGAATGCTTTGTAACAAGCAGTCAGTTCAGCAGTCCCTCGATTTCAAGCAAGTAACCAACTGAGCCTTTTGTTCTGTTCAATCAATCAAGCAAACCGGTTGCTCAAAAGCGCTTGTCTTTGGTCTACCAGTAAACTACCTTTTCTCCCTATTCAGTCAGTCCAGGCCAAAGGGAAAAAGAAAATGGCGTAAGGAACTTGGAAATACCCTTAAACAAGGGAAACACTTCTTAACAACTGCAGCAAGGTTATGTTTGGGAAACCTGAATCAGGAAGTTTCGGATTTTTATTGCTGATTTATGTTCTACAGAAGAAGCCAGGGGACTATCTATGCTTATATATATTTTCGCTGTTGGACAATGTTCGAGTGCACAGATGATCATTAATAGTCCATGTATGTTGCTAGCTTTTTGATAGGATTGTTACTACTGTGGGAAGTTTCATGTCGGCATTATTAGGAAATCTTCTGCAATAAAAGATTCTGCATTTCTGTTAACTTTGATGGTGATTATTACTCTTTTAAGCAGTAAAGTGTAAAAGCTAAAACAGAATTTGAATGATTAGTAAACACTTTTTCACAGACAATCCTTAGTAGGAACTCTGTGCCTTGAAAAATTTAAAAAGTAGGAGGAATTTTTATTTGCAACTTTTACCATCTTAGTCCGCTAAACATTATGTGTAACTTTATATTTTCTTTCTATTTTTAGTCAACAAAAACTCCAGAAATTACATATTTACCCTTAAATGATAAATGCAAAATAATGAACAAACATACTGAGTAAAATAATTAATCAAGCTAAAGAAACAGATTAATAAAACAACTTCCATTCATACGTGCCAATCATTTCAAAGAACTGTTATTTTTTTATACAATCAAACATTTTAAGACAACAATAGAGACAAATTGTACTATGAACTCAAAAACATAAACAAACAAAGAAAAAAGTTACAGAAGAATATGATTGGATCCAATATTATCCCATATGCTCTGTTGAAACAAGGACACTAGGATAAAATTGGACCCATCATAGTTAGACATTCTATGCATACATGCATTAGTTACATGAACCACAAATATATTCCTAGAGATAAACCAAACATTAAAGAATAATTAGGAGCATCACATTGTATATAGGAAAATTTTCAAGCAACTTTCCTACTACATTTGTGTAAACGTTTGATCAAATTTTGAAATTATTTTTTATAAATTAAAGTTTATTACAATATATCTATTTTTTTTTTTACATGATTTTGTAACATTTATTTTAGCTAATACTCCTTAGCATATTAATTTTGACTCTAAAGTCCATACAAACTAACTTTACCAGGAAATTTTGCTACTTTTCTATAACGTAATGTAATTTTACTTAGCTTTAGGAATTGCATCTATATTTACTTTGTTATACTCCGTGTATATTGTCATGGTGATTATTTTTATTTATTTTTTTTGTCTGAAATTTAAAATCTTGATGGAAAAAAATAATCATTAAAAACGCGATTTCAAGCGTGTTTGTTCTTCAATGGTAGTAGTTCAAGTGGCATTTCCACTGCTCTTCGTTCAAGTTTCTAAAGAACAAGCGTATGTAACTGTAAAATGTTTGTCAAATTGGCTAGATCTTCCAGGAAAGATGTCAAAATTCTGTCTTTAGAATTATAAACTCTGCATTCCAGAATAAATGTAATCAAATACTACAAATATTCTAAATTTCTAATAGCTATTAAGAAATCAATACATGTTCAATTTATACAGACTTTAATTTAATACATTAATTTTAGGTGTTCAATTCCTTACAAATTTTTTTTGAATGAGATGTTAAAAGCTTTTGTTTAATGTTGCATATTATCTGGTTTTGTTTTTAAAAAAATACTTTTTGCTCTTTAATCATATGAATTTGTTAGAAGATTAAACATCAAAGAATAGTTGAAATAGAGATTAGAGAAAGAAATACGAAAAATTACCATAGTTAGACGTTCTTTATTAAAAAAAAAAAAAAAAAAAGAGGAAGAAGCATAATTTGCACATCGTACATACATTTCACACTAGACAAAAAAATAGTCATATATCTATCTGTTTAGAGAGTCACAAGGGCAGGGGTGAGAATCGATGTCAGAATACCTGAAACCGGGAGAGAAACTCTAACCACTTGAGCTATCCCTCACTCTCAATTTATTTAAATAGTTAAATACGTATATCATTGTATTAAAAAGTTGAAAAGGAAATCTTGTGAAGAAGAAAAAGTTGAGTAAATAATATACGTAGTACTAAGTATGCAATAGCTACAAATATAACCTATTGTTCACTATTATAGAATGATCGAGATCCAAACACACCTGAAATTAGTATGAGAATGAGAAATAAATACACATGCTAAATCAAAATCTTCAGCATAGTTGCAGCTTCAAGCCCCAGATAATCTGCTAAAAAAAGGGTATAAAAAATGATAAATGCAGAATAAGGAATTAAAAGTGAAATTGGCATAATTTAAACCTTTATAACACTGTACGTACAACTTAATCATATGAAAAATAAATGGACAATCAAACATATTTAAACAAGCTAAAATCCAGATTATGAAAAATAACTGTCATTCATATATGCCATTCATTTCAAACAACAGTCATCTATTTATACAATCAAATCAAAAAGACAACAATAGAGACAAAATGTACTATGAATTCAAAAACATGAACAAATAAAAACTATAGAAGAATATGATTGGATCAAATATTATCCCAAACAAGGACAATAGGATAAAATTGGACCCATCAAATATTTATTAGACACTCTATACATACATTAGCTATATGAACCACAAATATATTCCTAGAGATAAACCAAACATTAAAGAATAATTAGGAGCATCACATTGCATATAGTTTGCATAGGCATGTATGATGTTGTGTTAGTCTTGTTCGCCGCAGAAGCAACAGATGATCCCCCAGAGTACACCACCCCTCTTTGGTGATGAACCATTTGAATCCTTGGCGTTGTATCCTCGTGCCATGCTTAACTAAAGATAACTTTAAATTAAACTCGGGTTTGGGATGAAACTTGATAATTTAAGTGTCAAACTTTGATTATGGTGATGGCTTCAAGCTGAAGATTTCATACATATATATACAAGATTAATTTGCTTAGCTTATATAAAAGGCGATGGCTTCGAGTAAATTTGCTTGAATTTTCAGGTAATTTTCCTACATTTTATTGTTAATGTTTGATCAAATTATGAAATTATTTTAGCTAATACTCCGTAGCATATTAATTTGACACTAAAGTCCTATAAACTAAGTTTACCAAGAAATTTCGCTACTTTTCTATACTTAGCTTTAGGAATTGCATCTATATTTACTTTGTTATACTCCGTGTATATTGTCATGGTGATTATTTTCATTTTTTTTTTTTTGTCTGAAATTTAAAATCTTGACGGAGAAAACTAATAATTAAAAACGCGATTTCAAGCGTGTTTGTTCTTCAATGGTCGTAGTTCAAGTGGCATTTCCACTGCTCTTCGTTCAAGTTTCTAAAGAACAAGCGTATGTAACTGTAAAATGTTTGCCAATTTGGTTAGATCTTCCAGGAAAGATGTCAAAATTCTGTCTTTAGAATTATAAACTCTGAATTCTAGAATAAATGTAATCAAATACTACGAATGTTCTAAATTTCTAATAGCTATTAAGAAATCAATACATGTTCAATTTTAACAGACTTTAATTTAATACATTAGTTTTAGGTGTTCAATTCCTTAAAATTTTTTTTGAATGAGATGTTAAAAGCTCGCTTGTGCTATTATGTTTAATGTTGCATATTATCTGGTTTTGTTTTTAAAAATATATTTTTTTTTCTTTAATCATTTGAATTTGTTAGAAGATTAAACATCAAAGAATATAGTTGAAATAGAGATTAGAGAAAGAAATAAGAAAAACTACCATAGTTAGACGTTCTGTTAGACGTTCTTTATTTAAAAAAAAAAAAAAAAAAGGAGGAAGAAGCATAATTTGTACATCGCACATACATTTCACACTAGACAAAAAAAATAGTCAAATTTTCAAAATAGACATGAATCAATAACTATATACTAAAAGACACACCAACAATGACACGTGTCATTTTTTGGTGTGTCCTTAATTTAATTATTTAAAAAAAAATTATTTTAAAAAGATCTTTTACTCACATGATAAATATCTTTAATTCATTAATATAGTAATTACTTAAAATAAAAGATTTAATATACTCCGTATCTTTTAACATACAATAATGACAATTATAAATAAAAAGGTACTTTGTGATAAGATTTTAGACATATTCCGTGACATGTTATAGTATAAGAAATATATTATTATTGATATGATTTTTTTCCCTATATGTATTCTAAATTTACAAAACTTAAAAAATCCTTATATGAAAAAAATATAGTAGATCTATAATAGAAAAAGATCACATAGATTGGGAAAATAGTACATCTTATATTAATAAAAGTTTGGAAATTATAAATATTTTATTTATTAAGGTATTTTTAGATTAATATTGTTTTTACTGCAATATTAATCCTTTCCATGAGTTTGCTATATGGATATAAATAAAATTTGTATTAAACAATTGTCGAAAATAAGCAAAGTTTCAGTTGGTTAGATCAATAATCAAACCTTTTGGTTATTCTTTAAATAATCCAACTTGAGCTACGGAGTACATTACAATATAATTATTGTCGTCGATAATATAGCTAATGCATCAGGAATTTAGGATATTACTTGATTTTTTTTTTTGTCTGAGTCAATTTCTTTTATTTATTGTGTTAAATAACCTTTGAAATATGAAGATTATACTCCCTCTATTTTTTATAAATGTTTGAAAACTATACATTGATACGATTATAACAAATGTTGGTCAATGTGATGTATGTAAATTATGCAAAAGTCAAATCAAGAAAAGTGACAAAGATTCTTATATTTAGTTGGGTGTAATGTATACTCAAGATTATCTTTTGCGTATTTTGATAAATATTGTTCATTTAATGATCAAATTAGCAAGAAATACTTTTGAACCAGAGTGTATATAATAATTTTCATAACACTATAATTAGTGATTGACATAAGATGTTTTGTTAAGTCAAAATGATTAATGATATGATAGCTTTATCAATAACAGTGCATGGCATAGGATCTAAACTAGTTTGTCAATAACGGATTGACTAGTTCAAAACACACAAAACTAAGTGATACCTTTTGAACTAGTCTATGATATGAAAACAATTTGGAGTATTACTCATGTTATGATGATCTATTACGGTATTCATAGTAACTAAAGATTAAGATTATAACATGTTCATTAGTTAAAGGAAATTTTGTCAACAACTATCATTTAAATAATCACTTTTGAGAACAACTATCTGTTAAAATATATTTTTGAAAGATTTATCAGAAAAAACACAAAAAGTTTAAGTAGCACTACAACTTTGGTAAGGTTTACTTTATACAATTTCAAACAATTGCGGTAGAGACAACAACGAATTCAGTGCCCAAAATGGGTAAATTATCTTTAACTTCGCATTGTAGACGATTAAATTTCTCAATTGAATATCAAAATTAGGGTTTATGTCAAAAAAATTAAATTTAGGATTCTACGAAATTGGGGGATTTGGTGCAATTGAATTTACTACCCAATTTAGGGTTAATGTAGAGACAATTTGATAGTTCATACATATGGGTTTTTTGGACGGAAATTTTATAAACTGAGTCTCCTTAACCGGAGATTCTTGTCGAAAAACCAAAAGTGGTAGTGCTACTCAAATTTTTTGTGTTTTTGTGATAGTTTTTTCAAAAAAAAAAAAAAAATTTAAATAGATAGTTGTTCTCAAAAGTGGTCATTTAAAAAGTAGTTGTTGACAAAATTACCTTAATTAAAATTGTTTTGTCCATAACCTCTATTAATTAGGTTATTTGCATCTTCAAATTTGATTTGTCAAAATAATGTCTTACATTTTATATATAAGAATGAATTGTCGAACTCATATCTATATTTAAAAATGTGACTAGAAAAAACATAATTAGCTAAGTGGAAAGTTAACGTATTTAATTCTTGCTGATGTAAAACCTTAGCTTATTTAGCTCATATAAAGTCTGGTTTTAGATGAGACTCATAATCCAGGTTTTGATTCTATATGTGTTAAATTCAAAAAAATTAGAAATGGGACAATTTTATATTTTTTTTTAGAAGAAAGAGAAAAATTCACTTTAACAATCCCAATATTGCTCAATTTACTTTAAATAATCCTAATTTACTATTATTCTGCAACAATCCCAACTTTTACCTGCGTTTTCTTTCTTCAATCCCAAAAAGGTCAACAAAAGTCAACAACCCTTTATTCTAGGTTACCTTACATGTGTCAACACCTGATTAATACAAAAAATAACAAAATATTAAAAAGAAAAAAAAAATCCAAACCACCTAACCAGCCTACCCCCGAACCACCTCACCCAGTGCCCACCCTCCAGCCTACCCCCGAACCACCTCACCCAGCGCCCACCATTGATTTTCGCCACCGAACCACCCATAACACCGAAAATCGCCCTCTCCACCCTAACCCCACCTTGGAAACTGCCACCTCCCTTCACAACACCGCCACGATACCATTCCCCTCCCCAACCCAACACCCTAAATGGACCCCCTCCCTTCCTACACCACCAAAACCGACGGCCTCCTCCCTTCTCAAACCACCAAAACCGGCCCCCCTCCCTTCCCACAACCCAAAAACCGACCCCCTCCCTTCCCCCACCTTTGAAATCGGTCCTAATGAGTCAACGACTACAGTTTTGGGGCTAGGTTAGGATGGGGGTAGGTTTACGAGGTGGGGGAAGGGAGGGGTCGGAAATTGATGGTGGGCGCCGAAAATTGGAAATCAGTTTTTAGCAACAAAGATAAAATTGGTACTCGTATACCTAGTTGTAGATGTACCCGTGAACATAAACATAATGCACATTTTCTTTTTTTTTTTTTTTGTAATTCTGATAGCATTTGTAAAATACATTACTATCCCAAATGTTTAAATCTATTGCAGATGAGCACGTAGCATAGTGGATGTTTTTACATCGGTCTTTTGAAATATGACTATATTATTTTAATGATAAACAGTATAATCAGTTCATTTTTTCACATTATAATATGACTCATAAGTCCTCTAATATCTATTATGCAAATATATTTTTTGAAAATTTTATTCCAACATAAAATTATTATTTTTTGAGAAACTATATAATAATAAAATTACATAAATGAAACTAAAAATTTGATAAATAAAAAAAATATTGATAATACTATTTTATATACCAAAAATAAAGTAATGAAATTTAAAACTTGAAGAAAAATATGTCAATTATGAACGATATAATCATTAAAACATTATGCTAGTTATATTTCAAACAACAACTATAAAATATACAATTTGAATATTATATATACATGTACCAAAATTTTTATGCTAAAAACTTATATTCATCAAATGAGCTAAACTTTATTTGTAATTCTTTTTAAACTTATATTTCTTTTTTAGTTTTATTAATTACTTGGGCTATAAATCTTGGGTAGTAAAAATTCTTTAATTTCTGCAATGTGTGTAACTTGGGAAATTTGTCTGAAAGACATTAGAAATGCTTCAAAATTAAAGTTGCCTACCCACAAATTAAGAAGCAAGTTAAACGCGTTGCAGCTTCAAGCCCAGAGAATCTGATAAAAAAAAGAGTATATAAAAATGATAAATGCAAAATAAGGAATTAAAAGTGAAATTAGCATAATTTAAACCTTTATAACACTATACGTACAACTTAATCATATAAAAATAAATGGACAAACATAAAACAACTGTCATTTATTTATACAATCAAATCAAAAAGACAACAATAGAGACAAAATGTACTATGAATTCAAAAACATGAACAAATAAAAAAAACTATAGAAGAATATGATTGGATCCAAATAATATCCAATATTATCCCATATGCTTTGTTGAAACAAGAACAATAGGATAAATTGGACCCATCATATACTTATTAGACATCTATATATAGATACATTAGTTATATGAACCACAAATATATATCTAAAGATAAACCAAACATTCAAGAATAGTTAGGAGCATCACATTGCATATAGTATGCATAGACATGGATGATGTTGTGTTAGTCTTGTTCGCCGCAGAAGCAACAGATGATCCCCCAGAGTACACCGCCTCTCTTAGGTGATGAGCGTCTGTCATTCGAATCCTTGGCATTGTATCCCGTGCCATGGTTAACTAAAGACTTTAAATTAAACTCGGGTTTGGGATGAAACTTGGTAATTGAAGTATAAACTTTGATTATGGTGATGGCTTCAAGTTGAACATTTCATACCATTTTATATAATGGGTTTCGAAATTGTAAGAGGTAGATCCATTTGGAGTAAGTTTACTTGAATTTTCAAGCAACTTTCCTACTACATTTGTGTAAATGTTTGATCAAATTTTGAAATATGAGTTTATAAATTAAAGTTTATATCTATTTTTTTGACAAGATTATGTGACATTTATCTTAGCTAATGCTCATTAGCATATTAAGTTTGACACTAAAGTTCGTACAAACTAAACTTTACCAGGAAATTTCGCTACTTTTCTACATAATGTAATTTTGCTTAGCTTTTGGAATTGCATGGAAATTTGTTATACTCCTTTTTATTCTTTTCTGAAATCTAAAATCTTGATGGAAATTAGAATTAAGTTAAATGAAAACGCGACACGCGTTTGTTCTTCAATGGTAGCAGTTCAAGCGGCATTTCCACTGCTCTTCGTTCAAGTTGCAAGTGGTAAGTGTAAAATGTTTTCCTTGGCTAGATCTTCCTGGAAATAGTCAAGATATCAAAACTCTGTTTCTAGAATTATCAAATCAGATTTGAAAATTCTATTTGCTATGTAAATTATATGCCTAGAGTAAATTATAAGTTTGGTTCTTGATCTAGAAAATATATTATTGTTGGCACGAAAAAATCAATACGTGTTCGATTTCGCATTTGCAAAAATGTATAAATTTTAATTTCTGCTTAAAAATAATCCTTCTGTTTTTTAAGCTTTTTAAATTTTTCCAACTTTGTTATGTTCTTAGTAACTGCAGACTGCTGGTTGTTACTTGTTTATGTCAACTAATGTACGTATCACTAATTTGTTTGGACAATTGATGTGTACAAAATATTAGATACTAGGTTAGGTCCCGTGACATGCACGGTAATTTTCAATAACTATTCTTTAATCAACATTATATTTAATTATAAAAAATTAAATCTGGCTAAGTTATTAATATGTAAAATGAATTTATTATGAAAGTCTATTATTAGCAATATAGATACTTTAAAATATATATATATATATATATATATAATATATATAATATATATATATATATATATATATAACAAATTTATATCGTTTTGTTTTTGTTAATCAAATGAAAATCTTAACAATATGTATTTAACTTATAAATAGATTTCTTTTTTGCAAATTATTATTCATTCTCTCTTATGTATGTTGCATTTTTTTTCTTCTCAATAATCAACTGACATAAAATATTTTTTCATATCTTTCTCGGCAAGCTTTTCATACATGATTAACTACAAAAATCTTTTTTTTTTCAAAAAAATCCTTGTTTTTTATTAATAGTAAAGTAGTACGCAACTCTACATATGTCATAAATTAGGTTAAGAAGTTTATGGTATCAATATATATTTGGAAGGATACATTAAATCTTTTCTAATTTTTTTTTTTTGAAGGAAAATCTTTTGCAATGTTTTATTTATGTATAATATTTCTTTTCTATATAGATATTAAAAAAAAAAAGCCCTAAGGGACACACCAGAAAATGACACGTGTCATTGCTGGTGTGTCTTTTAGTATATAGTTATTGATGGCAAAATTAATTAAGGAGAAAACAAACTTATTTAGTTATTAGTAGAGTAATAAAAGCATATGATATACTTATATTATCCCTATCAAAAATAGAATATAACTCATGTTTTTTAGATTGACGTCAATTTGAGAAGAATGGACTGACCATTTTAAATGAAAGTGTGGTAGCTTTATAAATTGTTCTTTATAAAATAATTATTATAACGCTGATCTGGTTGTTTGATTAATTATATATATAATTTATTTCCCCTTTAAAAAAAATTAATTATGTATATTTACTTACTTTTTTTTTAATAACAGTATACTTACTATATTTTTTTATAACAATTTACTTCGTTAGCAAGTTCTCTTAAACTGATTTTGTCCATAAAGCAAAAGTTATATTACGAGGTATATGTTTTTACTAAATATTTGTTTTAAGTTTTATGCTTTGAAAATGAATGTGCAGAAATCAAAGTAAACAAGAGAATGAGAGAATAAAAATAATAAATTGTGGGAAAAAAGTTAAAGAATTAGGATGAACATTTTAGGAAAGTGTTTACACGCCTAAGACGAAGTATCAAGGTTTGAGAATCACGTGGTCATTGAAATTCTCATGTTCATGTTCGTTTGAAAAGCTTAAAAGTGAGGCAAGTTTGTAATCTTTCATATTAGTTAATTTCATTATAATTTCTGTAAATCATTGAATTAGTAGTGCTTGGTTTGAATACACTTGGTTGTATTGATTTGGTTGTATAATTTTATTGTAATTATTCACTGTTTTAGGTTTTGTTCCCTTGTTTTTGTATTATTTGTGATAAAACCTAACATGGAAGAGAGAGAAAGTGCTGGTAGCCTGGTGGGGGAGGGGGGCTGATTTTTTTTTTTTTTTCAAAATAATAATAATAATAATAATAATAATAATAATAAAGTGATTAATTTTATTTAATATCTTTTAATTATTATAAAAAAAATTAAAAAAACACAAATTAAATTGTCAAACTAATAAAACATTGACATGTGTCCTACATGACCTATTAACCAAGTTCCAACTGGTCATAACCTGTTTAAACAGATATCCCCCAAAGTTTGTATTATTTAGAAATAATGAAAAGGTTGACTTGTTTTTGACAAACCCCTCAAAACTTGTATTATTTTTGACAATTTTTCCAACGAATAAAAGAAACATAGAAATTATTATAAGAATATGATTGGATCCATTATCATCCCATATGCTTTGCAGAAACAAGGATAATAGGATAAAATTGGACCTACCCATCATTTTTTTTTTTTTTTTTGTGCTTAGAGAGCCACAAGGGCAGGGGTGAGAATTGATCTCAGATCTCTTGGAACCGGGAGGGAAGCTCTCACCATTTGAGCTATCTCTCACTCTCATCACCTACCCATCATATTAATTAGACATTTTATACAGACACAATTCAGTTATATATTATATGAACCACAAATAATATATTTCTAAAGATAAACCAAACATTCAAGAATAATATAAGGAGCATGCAGATCACTTTGCATATAGTTTGCAATTTTGCATAGGCATGTATGATGTTGTGTTAGTCTTGTTCGCCGCAGAAGCAACAGATGATCCCCCAGAGTACACCACCCCTCTTTGGTGATGAACCATTTGAATCCTTGGCGTTGTATCCTCGTGCCATGCTTAACTAAAGATAACTTTAAATTAAACTCGGGTTTGGGATGCAACTTGATAATTTAAGTGTCAAACTATCGAAAATTATACTGTGACAAGTGAAGGCGTATATTGTGAGGCTTCTAGCGAAAGATTAATTTGCTTAGCTTATATAAAATGCGATGGCTTCGAGTAAATTTGCTTGAATTTTCAGGTAAGTTTCCTACATTATTGTAAATGTTTGATCAAATTATGAAATTATATTGTATGTTTATAAACAATATATCTATCTGTTTGACATCATTATTAACGTATTCATTTATATTAGCTGATACTCCATATTACACTCGTATTAATGTTGACACTATTAGATTCCATACAAACTAAACTTTACTGGGAAATTTCACTATTGTTTTACTCATCGTTGTAATTTCCTACGTTGTAAATTTGATTATAATTTTTTTTTTTTTTTTTTTTTTTTTTTTTTTTGGTAAATTTTAGATAATTTGATGAGGAAAATAAATTAAAAACGCGATTTTAACCGTGTTTGCATGTTCTACAATAGTAGCAGCATTTCCACTGCTATTTGTTCAAGTTTCTCAAGAGCAAGCGTAAGAGTAAAATTTTTGCCTTGGCTAGATCTTCCAGGAAAGATATCAAAATTCTGTTTTAAATTCTATTCGCTATTAAGAAAATACGTGTTCAATCTGTACAGACTTAATTTTATTAATACATATCTGTTTTGTTTACCTTATTTTTCACTTATTTCAGGTGTAATAAGTTTAGTTAAGTTTAGATAAGTTCAGTTCAGGACAAATAAGTTCTGATAAGGATTACCCAAGTATAAATTATAACTAAAATAAGTTCTAATAAGTTCAGGTAAATTCATATAAATTTAGATAATATAAGATAAGTAAAAATAAGTAAAAATATAACAATTGAACAAACCCTTATTTTTATATTTTTATGTGTTCGTTTTCTTACAAAGAAAATTTGAATGAGATGTATGTTAAAAGCTCGCTTCTGCTATTATTTTTAATTTTGCACATTATTATTATTATTATTATTATTATTATTATAACAAAAATCTACAAAGTCAATCAATTTACAAGAAATTAGTGGGAAGCCGATATTATTATTATTATTTATTATTATTATTATTATTATTATTATTATTATTATTATTATTATTATTATTATTATTATGTTCTTTAATCATTTGAACTTGTTTAGAAGATTAAGGTGCATCAAAGAATAGTTAGAAATAGAGATTAGAGAAAGTTAATAAGAAAAACTAACATAAGAGGAGCATAATATTCACATCGCTTCTTACCTTTCAGATTTCACTAGACAAAAAATACAATCATGTTTTCAAGATAGACGTGAAGTTGTCAACAGTGGATTGACCAGTTCAAAAAACACAATAACAAATGATACGGAGTAGCTTTTGAACTAGTCTATGATATTTCTTCAAAATAAAAAAGAACTAGTCTAGCTATATATGATATGAAAACATTTCGGAGTATTAATCTTGTTATGATGATCTTGTATGGTATGTATATTGTATAGTAACTAAAAATTAAGATTATAACATGTTCATTACATTAATAATTTTATTTTTTTTTTTTTTCTTTTTTTGAAAAACAAGATAGAGCTATTTTATTAATTAATGTCCAATTTCGCCAAAGTTGAGATACTTTGAGGGAATGAAGAAAAGCGTATAATTTTTACAAAACCATTTAATAAAATAGCTGTTATACTTGTATATATATACTGTATTTATCAAATTCTTATGCTAAACACTTATATTCATCGAATGAGCTTGTAATTATTTTTGAACTTATTGTTTAATTTTATTAATTACTTGGGTTATAATTCTTTTGTAGTAAAATTCTTTAATTCCTTCAATAGTGTGTGTAACTTAATTGGGAAAGTTGTCTGAAAAACAATAGACATGCACTAGAAAAGCAAAAATGCTTCAAAAGTTGCTTACCCCCACCCCCCAAAAAAAAGAAGCAAGTTAAACGCGTTATTATGTCATAATCTCTATAATTTAATGAATTCTCTTATATAACAATATTATTATTATTATTATTATTATTATTATTATTATTATTATTATTATTATTATTATTATTATAAGACTCGCTAATAATTTTTATTTTTCATGAGTTTATTTTTTGAATTAATAACGTGAGTTTATTTGACCCATTCATCCATATACAAATAAAAAGCGAAGATTCTATAGCTAGTGTAAAGATTTTATGCAGGGCCCTACAACGTAAACAAGGTTTTAACTATAAATCAACATTCAACAATACATGCATATACATGAAAAACGTACCATTTGGTTTTATCAAGCATGTAATACATAAATGATTTTTGAATTAATTAATTTATTAAACTTTAGTGTATACAATAAAATGTAGTAGACATTACTAGGAAATGAACATGAAATTTTGTCATTACCCTATTTTGGAGTATAAATAGAGGTAAATCCTTCACCAATAAGTCATATGCATTCTAGCTCCACAAACTAATAAAACATCCACCGGGAAACTGCCAACATTAGGTTTTGCGAGCTCAAGTGTTGATATAATCATATTCGTTAAGTATGGGAAGAGGATATGATGATAAGAATCCAAACGATATCAATCCGAAGTCGAAGAGGGGAGGCATACTTTGGAGGATATTGTGTTGTTTTTGCGGAGAAGACGCTTAAATTCATCCTATGTGAGTAAAGATGCATGAAGGCTAGCTCTTAACTAAATGGAAGCTCAAGCTTCCATACTTATTTCTTCGTTTATCTTTAATACTTGCTAGTTAATTTTGATTATCTTAAGATAACCATATATTATAAAAGGTTTCATCTTTATTTATAATACTCCGTACATTAATATGTAGTACTAATATTAGATTATGTATTTATTTTCGCATGTCTTCAATAGTTTTTATTGTTGGTTGTGTGGGATATACAAATATATTATTAGACAACGAGCAATAATTTATCCAGTAATTATGTACTTCATATCTTTATTTACTTTATTTAATACCATATAAATGGTAATCTAATTATTAATTATGTTAAATACCGCCAATAAAAATTATCAAAACCGCCAACATTTCAAGTGAAATGTCATTATTGCCCTTACTAAAATACTAAACCCAAACCCATCTTTCTCTTTCTTTTTTCTCTCTCATCAACCACCCCCCAAGATCCCCAAACACAACCACCACCACCACCACAACAGAGGCAACCGGCGTACCAGGCGGCGACATTCAGGAGGTGGCGGCGCGAACAGACGTCGGGTCGTTGACGGCGACGACATGGCTGGAAATCCGAAGAAGGAGGTAAGTTTACCGTTTAGCTTTTAGTTTTAAATTTAAGTTTTTGTTTTAAATCCCAGTGGCTGGTAATCGACGCTCAAAACTGGTTGATCGCCACAGGTAACTAACGGTCAAAATCGGTTGACCGCACTGGTCAATCGGTTTCGACCGCCAATTACCGGTGGCGACCAATCGGTTTTGAGCGTCATTTAACGGCCAGCAGCTTTTTTTTTTAAAAAACTTATTCTAATTAATTGTTATTATTATTACATAATAATTATAATTAACGGATTTTTCACCAAATACCACTGAGTTATTGCAAAATTCACCATATACCACACAAAATTTTCTGATTCACCATATAGCACTAAGTTTATGTACATTAACACAGAATGCCATTTTTTCTAACTGCCGTTAACGCCATTAGTAATTAAGGTTAATTGTGCCACATGGCAGCTTGTAATTGGTTCTTATTAATATTATTTAATTACTTAAATAAAAAAAAAAAAAAAAAAACAAACCACCACACCGCAACCCAGCCACCCACCATGCCCCCAACCCCCGGCCTCCCCACGCCGGCACTTCCAGCCCTAAACCCCGCGCCGGTGCCACCCTAACCTGGAACCTCCCGTCGGCGTCTTCCTCTTTCCCAAAATCACCATCATCTCAATCAAAATCCCCATCCCTCCCTCGAAAAGCCTCCCTCCCAACCCGTCGGCCGTCCAAACCCCCACCAAATGCCGGCAAACCTAATTCGGCCTTACCCTTGCCACCTCCACCCTCCTCCTCCCCTGAATCACCACCTCGAAACCCTAAAACCAAAATCTAGGGTTTTGATTTTGGGGTTTTAGGGTTTTGGGGTGGTTATTTTCAATTAAACTGGGCGGCAGTGACTGGGAGAGGGGAATTTGAGTTCGCCGACACGGGGGACAGGGGTTTGGGCACTGGCCGGTGATTAGGGGAGGGTTTATCGAGGGAGATATGGGTTTTTAGGGTTCGGGAACGGTGGTTCAAGGGAAGGGGAGGAGCGCAGGGGTTCGGGAACGGTGGTTCAAGGTTTTGGTCGGATTCCAATCGGCGCAGGGGTTCTGGATGGTTTTCGCACCGGCGCCGGGGTTCTGGTTTGATTCCGCGCCGGCGGGGGTTATCGAGACAGGGTGGTGGCTGGGCTGCCACGCCTTTGAGTAGTTGGGTTTGGGCATTGGTGGTGGTCTGGGTGTTCGGTCAGAGGAGAGAGATAAGGTGTTTTTTTTTTTTTTTAATTTTTTATTTAAGTAATTAAATAATATTAATAAGAACCAATTACAAGCTGCCACGTGGCACAATTAACCTTAATTACTAACGGCGTTAACGACAGTTAGAAAAAATGGCATTCTGTGTTAATGTACATAAACTCAGTGCTATATGGTGAATTAGAAAATTTTGTGTGGTATACGGTGAATTTTGCAATAACTCAGTGGTATTTGGTGAAAAATCCGTATAATTAATTTTATTATTATTATTATGATTAACTGTTATTATTATTGGCAGTCTGGTGTAGATGGTGGTGGTGACGTGGTGATTGTGGGTTGTAGTGGTCGACATGGTGGCGTGGGTGGTACCGGTGGTGTGATTGGTGGTGGTTGATGTGGTTGTTTTAGAAGTGGTGGATGGAAATCATGGAATAAAGTTAGAGAAAGAAAATGGGGAAGATTTTAGTAAGGGCAATGTAGTCCCTTTACTTGAAATATTGGCGGTTTGATAAATTTTGTTGGCGGTATTTAGCAATCTACTTAATTATTTCGTGGCCATAATATATGACTTTTGTAGTAACTAGCTACTGTGTGTTGTTATTTGTTCAAAAAAGCTACTGTATGTTGTTACATGTTCCACTAATCATATTGTTAAGTTAATGTCTTTTCATGATGAGGCTATGTTTTCTTACACTTTGATGTCGAATTCTAAATGATGCAATGAGAATTTGCATCTGCCTTTTTAATTAATACACTTTTCTAATTTAATGTATTTAAGTCGAGTTTTCTTGATTGGTTTAATGAATAATAAGCTTTTAAGCTAGACTACGTTCTTATTGGGAGGAACAAGTGAGCAACTTTTGTTCATTACTCTAATAAATGATTTCCCTAATGTTAATGGTTAATGTTAATGGTTTAATTTCTAATTTTGTATCAGTGAGAGATTGAAGAAAATTAAGAAGAAAGAGGGAAAGTGGTACGGCTGTAATTGAAGAAACAAAACTTAACACGTGTAACACTTAAATTAGGAAAGAAAGCTTCTTAAAAAAAAATTGCGTCACTACTGTGTTTGTGTAAGCAAACCTTAATAAAAAAAGTTGTCTATATACAATAGACCACAAATTCAAATCGCTTTCTCCGATTATAATTTATTTTGTCGTTGTGGCTCATTAGAAAAATAATAAAAATCATAAGCAAATCACATACTACTACTCGTTTTATGCTGATTTTTTCCTTAAAAGGTACTAGAATAAAAGAGTACTCGTAATATTGTATGAAGTACATTAATATTCCCTATTATTTTAATATATTAATATGATATTTTTGTGGGTCCCTTCGTAATCTTTGACGGCAACAAGTTGGTTGATTATGTGAGATATCTTTTATAATTGTATCTTTAAGAGAATGATTATGCTTGATAAAATCATGACTTTTAATTAATTAATAACATACTGTATTAAGTACTTAGTATATAGACGATTAACTGGTTGGTGCATGGTAATCGCTAAATGTGGAAATCCCTAATTATTGAATGAATACTATTTTTATGGGAGAAACTGACGTTGTACTTAGCAATATTCCTGGAAGCATTCAATAAGTCTAATAATGTTCCAAAACATAGACTAATCTTCGTCCGAGTTGTCTCCATATTAAGAGCAGGGATTAAGAATGTTTTTCAACTACGTCTATTTGATGTAGCCGATGCAACATATCGAATATGTCGTTGAAATAGTCTAAAACACAACGTGTATTTCTTGTTCTGGAAACCTTTGAAGATTACACAGTACTCAATAACGAACATTTCCTTCGTCACAGTGCATTTGACAAGAGTTCTTTTTTTTGGGGGTTAGAGAGCCACAAAGTAGGGTGCTGAGAATCAATCCTTAAATTTCTTAGAATTGAGAAAGAAGCTCTTACTACTTGAGTTATCCCTTGCTCTCATTATACCCTATGTTTTGGGAAAGAAGCTCATTATACACTATGATCTCCTACATATACACTAGCCACGTCCAAGACCAGCTCATAGGCCATAGGGGGAGCAGGTTGAGCAATGGCTCGGGGCCTCATTTAGAGGTGCCCACATCAGATTTTTTTTATTTAAAAAAAAAAAATACTCTTTTCGTTTCATAATGTTAGTCCTATATGAAATCAATCACATAAAATAAGAAAAGAAAATATTTGGAATCTAATATTAAAGTACAAAATAATTCATAATTAGTTTACCTTATTTAAGTTTTTTGATTTTTTTGGGAAAGCATCAGTCATAATTGCATAATTCAAGGTAGAGATTTCCTTACTTGAAGTCATGTCATCAATCCACAACCAATTTTTTCCAAAAAAAATTAAGTTAAAAATGGAACATAATCAACATGGATCTATCTTTTTGAAACGCCCAAAATAATATATGGGATTAACATTATAAAACGAAGGAAGTATATAAAAACAAAACCAAAGCTAAAATTAGTAATTTTGCACAATCTAAGTGACTATCTTGCATTCATGTTATTAGTAATTTTGCTGGACATTTTAATACAAAGTATAAAATTCATGCTATGTATTTTTATGGGAAAATTCTTTGTCTACCCACTGGATAAACTAACCCAATTCTAATAGAGTAGTAATAGTCGAATACAAATTAGCAAGGTTAATGATACTTAAGTTCGTATTTCAATCATGTATTAGTAATGAGTAGTTTATCCAGTGAGTAGATATAGCTTTGTCCTTATTTATGAAATACGACTCGACTGTTTAGGGCTCCTTTAGTAGTTTCTGCTCCGGGCCCCAAAAATGTCTAAGACGGCACTGGCCACGTCTTTATTATGTTAAAACTACTCCGGATAGTCCGTAGCATAAAGTCATAGTGATAGTAGGCCAGCCACTATATACATGTATAATGTATATCAGTTGCACTTGCCTCCCCCTTCTTCATTCCATAGAGGCTCTAAACCACCATGTGACTCAAGGTGTGTTGCTGCTGTGATGGTTTCCCTTTCAAGAACAAATCCCCCACCCTCCCCAGGCTTTTGCGCCCCCAAGTGACTCACCGTGCTATTACTCATGGATCATCTCGGGCTTTGAGTCTAATAAAGAAATAATTCGTTTAGCCCAAAAAATATCCTTTTAAAGAAATCATTTTCGCATTATACTTTTAGACACATCATACATGAGGATGAGTCGATGAATAATATTGCTAATACATTTAGGGTTCAAGTTGTAACTTCTGTTTCCTGACCATAAACGTCCATCATTTTTTCTGCGTGGAAAATGGACTCATATACGAGTAAAGAAATAACATACGAACAACACAGTATACAGGTGATGTTACCTACAGAAACATGCATCAGAATGTTTGATTTCAGTTATATAATATCAGATGAACATTTGACAGATAGGTATGCCCCTTAATCTGTCTATTACAACTATACTCGATAACTGGTTATGTACACCCAAAATACTCTACTACTGCAGTCAAACAAGCTGGGGTATCTCAGGAATGAAGCAGCTGCTCTAATTTGCATTACCTTGCTATATTAGGATTTTGTTGTGGAGTATACAACCAGTACATTCAGGCCGAACCAGGGAGCTTGGCTTCACCTCCATCACCAACTGCATAACGAGATTTATCCGTGCTTAGACCTGATGAGTGAAGGTGCTTTCTCTTCTTCACAAGCTGTAAAGCAGTTTGTCTATCCTCTTGTGCCTCAGCTAATTCAGGCTGCTCACATCATTAAATTAGTTAATGGAAAAACTAAGGAAACTCAATCTTGTTATACCATACTGTACTTGATTATTGATATGCAGGTAAGCAGCCATGTAAGAAATAAAGAAAATCTAACCTTAAGGGCCAAAGCATTGTCAAAGGTTTCAATTGCACTATCAGGCTCCCCAAAATTCAGCTGTGCTCTACCAAGGGTCGTCCAAGCCTGAAAGACAAATCTCAAAACATTATCAGAATGCCTCGTAATTAGAGCCAGAGGCCAGAAAAATGGATATGGAATTATAAAATTCCTGCAGTATCTAATTATTATAAAGCCAACTGCTGTTGGCAGCATAAAATTTGTAGCTAAGCGGGGAACTGTTTAATCAATCCATTACTGCATAATAAATTGTTTGTGTCACAACTTTTGAAGCAAAATGAAGGGGTATTGGGGTGTAAGGAGAACGAAATAAGATCAACTACCTCAGCCCATGATGGGTCCAATTCAGTGGCTCCTGCAAAACAAATCAAAAAAGTGAAGTCAAATCAGCCTTTGATGTTATAAGCAATATTATTATTATTATCACATAATACATACACAAGAAGCTCACAGGTAAAATACACAATCAAGCATGAATGGATTCTATTGAGAAGTAGAAAGCAGACATGCCAACAATGAACAGCAGAGCAATTACATAAGCAACACTTGTATACATATGAACTTATAAGAGAAAAGGCATAAATGAGGAACTGAAAAAATAAGCATGCAAAAGCATTTTGACACAGTTTATGTAATCTAACACCTAAAGTACAAAAGAAAACAGACAAAGGAGAGTGTAGCGCACGAGTTGCTGCTTTCAAAGCACCCCAGGAATCTCCAACTTCAAGTAATACTTGAGCCTTCTGTTCGTGCAAAACAGCCTTTTCGGGCATCAAAGTAATAGCAGCCTCCCACTTTCCAAGTGCTTCGCGGTATTTACCATCCTTGAAATTAAGGGCGGGGAAGGCAGCATAAGATTCCAACTTTAAATAATTTTATCAACAGCATACTAAACACCAATTTTTGGGGCAAGAGGACAACTACAAAAACATTTATTGCAAAAACAAACATGCTGGAATAGCTATTAACTTATACCAGACTAAGAGAAACACAGACAGCAGTGTATAGATAAGCCATAAACAGCATAGATAACAAAGGACTCAGATGTTCACTGCAAAAAAAGTTAAAATGTGCAAATGCTAATGACAACTAAACCAACATTTGCTTGCTCTACATGCAGGACATCACTTAAGAGTTCCATTAGGAAACAATTATATAAAGCATTTGGCTTGCAAACTGAGAGAGCAATTATGTAAGACAGATATGAAACTAGTCACAAATTCATAATTTCAGTTTAAAAACAAAATTCAAGATGAATTACATCTATTAGTGAAGTCAAGACAAGCTTGCTTGCCAATCCCACAGGAGCAAGAACAAAATCTAAAATGAAGTGTGGACTTCTGTAGCACAAAAAAATGCAATCAGCTTGAGGATAGTTTTAACAAAATCCATTACAGTTCAGTTTTTCTTTATAGCTCTTCACCTTTCATGCAAAAGAGAAATAAGAGCAAATTTGCACATATGTTTCCGTTGAATAAAGTTACACGTTATAAGAGATTTATTGAATAGCCAAATGAAACTCTGTACAGTTCAAAAACCCATGTACTTTTAAAAAATTTGAAAATAACAAGTACATGGTTGGTTGCTAGTCAATATCCCACCATGCCACACAGGAGCTCCAATATTCTTCAAAAGAAAAAACACAGACAAGAAGTGGCCCTTCTAGCTCATCTAATATAGATTGGGCCTAGCCTAGGCCCTAGGGATCATCTTAGAAGTGGCCCTTCTAAGATGTTAGTTAAGGATAGAATGATAACCACACTTCTAAGCCCATCTCTCTTCATCTATTCCCTCTCCAAGCCAGGCACCCTTTTACTACTCAAGCAAGTGGATGTCTAAAGTCTAAACCTCCCCTTAATATGTGTTCCAACGCCCCCTTATATATGCTTACTAGTTCCTAAAGTCATGGCAGTTTGATTTTGACAACCTTCCACGGCCTCTGGAGCCACATATGAGTCATTTTCAACATCCCATGAATCATAACGCTCTCCTTCACAATGCTATTTACTGAATGACCTAACACAAGACCAAGTTAACTAGCTACACCTAGATTAGGCAGAGTTTAAGGCCCATTTGAGCCAGAATCTAAATTAGGTTGAGGGTATATCTCTCAGTTCAGTTATTTCATATGTAGCACTCTTTACTTCACATTAGAACATGCTGCAATACAATCATATATTCACATGTAATCTAATGACAACAAGAAAATCATGACCAATATGTGTATTATGTAAGCATAACCAATTAAAATACTGTCTATAGCAAGTCCTTGGAGATCATGGATCCCAGAGAATGAAAACACAAAGATCTCCTGTGATAGGAGCAAAAAATACAAGGATGATTTCAAAATGGGCAAAAAATATAAGGATGATTTCAAAAACACGAAGATTTCAAAACAGGCAAAGATTAATCCATGAATTACCCACTTTTAAGTTGAAGTCCATGAGGAAAAATATAAGGATGAGATGAAGAATATACTTCATAGATGTGGTGCGGAAATTTGATGTATGAGGATGATATGAAATCCTCAATATTATAAAGACACTTTTAGAATAAGTTTATGTCTTGGCCCATAAAAACCAATCTTGACATTCAGGGAACTCTCCCAAAAGTGGAGTTTAAAGCAAGAAGAAACCTTCTCTAGTGGATTTTTAGGTTTACGCCCCTTATCAGGAAAGACGTACATCATTTTCAAACCAATCACATCTCAAGAAGATGTCCTTGGATTGAAGAAACTATGGGAGACCAGTTGTTGGGACTAGCAAGGATTCACAAAAATTAACTTGGATTAGATTGGTTAGCAATGACCAATCAAGCTCCTTGATTAAGACTAGGAGGGGTTATTGTAAAGCATTTTCGCTATATTAAGGTTCCATATTAATCAATCAAGCATGTTCATGTGGCTAAAGATCATAAAAGAAGCCATTCTGGGTCGCAGAGAATACCGTATCTGCTCCAACAAGCTCGTCTATACGGTATACATGGGGGAGACTTAGTATCAACACTATTTGTGATAGAAGGCAAATTTTACTCTATTTTTCTTGCAAACTTCAAGATGCCTCTATACTATGCTAACTCAGATCATTTTTAGTAATAGGGCCAACATTTGAATTATTAAAATATAATGTCCACATTCAATTATGATTCTCAGCAATGGTAAAACATCATATTATCTCTAATACAACCATCTTAAAAAGGGTTATACTATCTGAATTCAACTACTTCATTAAACTATAATAACAAATTGACCCAAAAACCCTATCAACCGAAGTAAACAAAAGAAACAATCTTTCTAATAAGATAAAACAATATTAAAATTTTAGAGAAAAAAAAAATAACAAATAGGTTGAACTTCAAAAAAAAATCCTAACAATCACAGACCCAACTGCCCAAAAATAGGAGGAAAAAAAAAAATCAACGATAACACAAACTAAAAATTTGCAAAATTTCAAAATTACAATAATCATTAAATTGCAGAAACCCAAACAAGCAAAAGATTAAAAAACTAAAGAAGAAATTACCTCAGCAAGCTTGTTTCCTTGTTCATGGAAAGCACCGGCAAGAGAAGAATCAAGGGTTTTGTTGGGAATTTGGGGATTGAGTGAAGAAGGAGGAGAGTTTGCTTGTTTAAGTTGATCATCTTCTTCATCGTTTTCAAAAGGAAGGTTAGGTATGGCTAACCGCTTGCTCCCACTCTTCTTTTTCCATGTCATCTTCATTTTCGTTGTTTCTGGGATTCTCTTCTGTTTTTGCTCTGTTTGATTCAAGGTTTTCAGAAAATAGCAAACTTCTGTTGTTGTTAGTCTTTACTAGACATAATAGATTATAGCCATTATTAGGGGTGTTAAAAAAAACCCGACCCGATTATCCGATAATCCGCAAAAAATCCGATGGAAAATTGACTAAATTTTCTGTTTTTTTCGGGTCGGGTACCTGTCTCACTAAAATAGCAGTTTTGTAGGCCGGGACATGAGACAAACTTTGCTAATCTCGGGTACCCGATACCTGTTAAAAAAAAAAAAAAAAAAAAACATTGGTACTCCCTAACCAGTGGAATAACTCCACACTGTTTGTTACTCCACGCAGTCAGAGGAATACTAGAGCTTCAAGAAACAATGAAGATATTAACAAAAAGGTAGGCTAAGCTCCGAAGTGATTGATTATAGAAATTATTAATTTGTTTCGAAACAAAATACGTCTGAAGCTAGCTGCCCGAGTTCCTCAATTAACTTGCACTGTATAGCAGAAATAATAATATGAGTTTATGCAGAGAAGATCAGCAGTATAACAGAAAACCATGTTGCATCATAGGATTAATTATTCAAGATAAAACCGAAAAAAATCCTGCTAAAAGTTATGCCTGCTGATGCTGGTAAATACTTGTCTAATTGCTGCAAAAATTTCCACACCTAGGCTAAACGATTACCGGGTACCCGAATTAAAACAACCAACGACACCGGGTTTTAGGTACAAACTTATTTAAAAAAAAAAATTAAAAATGAAACCCGAGACGGGACAAGGGCCAACTTATCAACTACCCGAAGATCCGGGTACCCGGATTTTCGGATACCCGAATATCCGGGTACCCGAATCTGAACACCCCTAGCCATTATAGGTGTTTTGGCAAAAAAAAATTGACTACTCAGGCCTTGATGGGCTGCTCGTGGGCCTCAAATTTGGGCTTTAAATGGACCTGCAAAAATAGACCCCGAGCTTTGGGGAGTTAGTGTTAAACAATGCATATTTTGAGAGGATTTTGGGGGAGAGAGACTGGAGGAGGATGGTCATCTTAGTGTAAGAATGACCTCCTTTTACCTTTGGCCCCTTGAGGGTTATTTATAGTTAATGAGATAATATCGGAATATCATATAATATATTTTTGGGAATTATCTTACGAATTATTTGTTAGGAGCTATTATCTTGTATTTTAGTCAAATTTCTATCTGGTTAGGAAGTTTGTACCACTATATATTCTTTTGCAAGTTAATGAGAAAAGAGGAATGTGATCATAAGAATTTTTCATGGTATCAAGAGTAGTTTAGATCTTGGGGACGTTTACAAAAATTTCCCCCCAGCCGATGGGTTAGAAAATTAAACCCACCGGTGGGAAAAACCTTTAACCAAAAATATATATTATATGATATTCTGATATATCTCATTAATAGTAGTACATGAGTGGGTATTATGAACCCTAGTAGTATATATATATGGGCAATTATGGGGCGTATAAAAGCATTTGGTTTATTTGGGGCCTTTTAGGCCTTTTATGCCCTTTGGGCTTATAGAGGTAAGATCACCTTGGCTAAAATGGGTATGACCATTTTAGCACCCAAACAATAGGTACTTGCTAGGTTAATGAATCACTCCTATGATAGGCTAATCTAGAGTGTCATTCCCGAGAGTCTCGAATCGAATGTTTTGACATTAGATTGTGTGACAGGGCCGACTAAGGTCCTGTGCATTCTGGTCCTCAGCACAGGGCCCCCGGATTTTGAGGGCCTCATAAGTATGGAGCCCAATTACCAAAGGATAAAAAAATATCATGCGTGTTTTTTTATTCTGCTAGTATTAAGGGGTCGTTTGGTTGGGGGTATTCAACAAAGGGAATGGGAATCAACGGGAATCGTTCCCTTTGTTGTCGTTTGTTAGGCCACTTTTCCATTCCCCTTTACCCCCTTCATTCCCCCAAATCCCTCTATGTTCATTCCCCACCCCCCTAGCCTTTTCCATTCCCTTTCCTTAGCCAACATTACACCACCATGCCTACACCAGCCACCACCCTTCTACCCTACCCCCACCGCACAACCACCACCTAGCCACCTCACCGCTTTTCCCCCAGCCATCGTTGTCCCTTCTCCGCCACTCGCCGCCTCCGGTAAGCTCGCACCTCACTCGAAAATCTTCCTCAACCCCTCGTCAGAACTCACTGCCCTTGTTTGCACCTCCCTCACCCCTTGCCGGAGGTTGTCGCACCTCCTTCATCCCTCGAAAATCATTCCCTCACCCACGAAATCCCCAGCCGCCCAATACCCACCATCAAAAACCCTAATCGACCCTTCCCCACCTTCGAAACCGGTTGGTTTTTAGAACCATGGCCTTCGTCTTGAAGCACCGCCTGTGATTTTCGTCGCTGAAATCGATTGATTTTGTCCTGATTTTCGCCATTGATTTTCGCTGGTGGTTTGGGTCGTGGGCTTGGGTTCGATCTGGCGGAAGAGAGGGAGGTTGCAGTTGCGTGGAAGGAGGAGAAAGAGAGGAGGATTGTGGTTGCGGTGGTCGGTGGGAGGAGAGTGCTCGGTCAGAGGAGGGAGAGGAAAGGTCATGGGCGGTGCTGTAAGAGGGGATGTGCGGCTGCCGGCGAGGGGCTGAGGATGTTTTTAAGGTGGAAAGTGAATTAGTTGGTGGTTGTGTGGTGGTGGTGTGGTGGTGGGATTGTTTCCCTTTGTTTTTAAAACAAACAACATAAAGAATATAAGGCATTTTCATTCCATTCTTTTCCATTCCCTTTGTTCATTACATTCCGTTTACCCCGTGCAAACCAAACGGCCCTTAAGTATTAACTACCCTAAGAATCAATGCACAGAGTTTGATTACTTTTTCCTCCTTCCAATTCATATTCTCCAGTAAGTCTTAAAAGTAATAACTATATAACCTTTGGAATTCCATTCAACTTATTTTTTTTATTTTATCATACCATAGTATACTGTATTTTCTTGTTAGAACCATTTTTTTTTTTCTTGGTGAGAATTGTAAACCAAAATTTTCATTTAAACACTTTCATTTTTCATTCTCAATTAATTATTAGTAACGACGAAGAATTTTTTATTTTTTTTTTCCTTATTCTTTTAATATTTTTAACTTCTATTTATTTTTAAGGATCCTTGAATTACCATCAACCGAAGAGATTCTCAATCAACTGTTATAGAGGAAATAAAAATCTGCTTTATATTATCATACATATCATTCTTGATTCATTATACCTGTTTGGGTCCAATTTAGTCCAATTGGGCCTAGGCATTAAATGATCCAATTAAAAGCTCAAGGTCAAGGTTCATCTCTCCAATTGCGCTAAAGTCAAAGATCAGCCCTCAAGGCAAGCCAATTGGGCTAAGGCCCAACTTCTCCATGTATGAAGAGGTATAAAAGCCATCAATATTACATTTTTACAGATATTCTCATTAATTCAAGCAAAGCCTCAAGTAACTAATTCTCTTGCATAGTCTTCTCTTTCAACACATTGTACTGACTTTAGCATCGGAGGGGCCTTCCTCGGCAACACCCCCGAGGCTAGTTTACGTGTGTTTACTGTGCAGGAAACCTTCGGCCCAACATTACTTGGACCGAATCTAGTCTTCTCCGTTTCATCGGACCTTCGGCAAGGTCCCATTGTTTTCACCCGAAACAATTTGGCGCCGTCTGTGGGGAAGACTTTCAAAAATCTATAAGCCAAATTTCTGACCAAGATCATCTTGCAATTATCTTAGTAGCAATGGCTAAGAACCGCAAGAGCAAAGGCCTCCGTCAAGGAGCGGGCGAAAAGCCTAAAACCCCTACACCATCACCCTCGCCGGACCGGAACTCTCCCAAGGGTGCCAGCTCGGGGGAGGATCATACAAGGAGGATTCCCTTTCTCCCGTAATTCATGACTCTCATCATAGGCCGAGTCACTCTCGGTCTAGCAGGGGTGAGTCCGATCATAGGACACATTCAGTGCCCCAAAGCCAACCATCGACTGTGCGCCCTCATTCCCATACTCGGCCGAGGACCCCTTTGACGGGGCCCAGCTCGGAAGAGGTGGCAAGAGCGCTGGCATTGCTCATGGAGGCGATGAGGGCACAAAATATGCCACCACCTCGTGATCGAACTCCTCCGCATACCCGGCATCAGCGGAGGAAGCTAGACCATGATGGTGGGAAGCTTCCTTCCTTCCGGGAACTGGAAGAGTGGGAAGAGGATACCTGGAAAAATGAAAAAGAGAGGAAAAAGAACCCTCAATTTTTAAAAGGATCCTCATCCTCCTGACCAGAAACGCATAAGAGCAGCAGCTCAGCTTCTCGGCCAGAATCTACTCACCGAGAACCTGAGACTGTTCGCCGAAGCGTCCTCGACCGACTCGGCGGCAAGGAACCGAGCGTGCGCAGTCGCCTCTCGTTCCCTGCAGCCGAGGCCCAGACTTCCCAGCCAGGGACGAAAAACACTCCTACCTCTCTAAGAGGGCGGAGCGCGGTCCCTTCGGCCAAGAACAAGGGTAAGGCCGTTATGCTACCCGCCAGTTCGCCATTCGAGCAATGGATACTGGAATAGCACGTGCCCACGGTTAAAATACCGTCGCACATCACATATGACGGGACCTCGGATCCGAAGGACCACGTGGCCTCGTATGAGACTCATATGCATCTTTGCCCCAGATCCGAAGCGACTTGGTGCAAATATTTCCCAACCACTCTCAAGGGGGTCGCGCAAGCATGGATCTCCAAGGGAGTAAAGCAAGTCTCCATAACAGGGTGGGATGATCTGTCCTCCAAATTTAGGAGCAAGTTTTCCACGGCAAACCGCCGAGAGAAGACTACTGCAGAACTCATGAGTCTGCAACAGGGGGAAACCGAAAGCCTCCGAGACTATCTGACCCGTTTCAGTAACGAGTCATCCAGCGTCTCTCAGCTGGACCAGGGGCTAGCCGTTTTTGCAATGCAGAATGGCCTTCAGCCCGGGAAGTTCCTAGACTTCATGGTCATGCATACTCCGCAGACCTTGGAGGAAGCTCTGAATGCCTCGGATAAGTTCATCCGAGCCGAAGAATGGAACAAAGTGAAAACCCAACCTCAATTCGGGGGAGGGAAACAAAGACAAATACCCTTGTCTGAAGGCCAAGGCCATAAGGCGAAGGGAAAGTCAAAGGCCTCGGAGCAATCTTCGGCCAGCGACCCAAAGAAGGAAAAATCTGCCTCATACACAGGCAGATACGAGTCCTACACTCCGCTCTCTCTTCCACGCGCCAAAATTTACAGCGTGACGAAGGAGGAGCAGAGTTACCGAAAGCCGAGACCACTCCCAGAGTGGTATCAGCGAAAAAATAAAAATCAGTGGTGCGAGTTCCACGAATCATCGGGACACAACACTGAGGAGTGTATCCAACTGAAGGACCAGATAGAGGACATGGTCCGGAAGGGATACTTGAAAAAATACATCGCGGATCACCGCGAGAAAAAAGAGTCCGAGAAGTCAGCAAAGGACTCTCGGCAAGACCTCGACTTCCCCCGGAAGAACAGTAAAAAGCCGGAGGGGAAATTCTCTCCGATCAATGTTATCTTGGGAGGAATATACTCTCGGAGGGAGCACAAGAGACACCTTAGAGCTTTGACTCACCAGGTGAACAACGCTGATATTCAATCTCCCCAATCGCCGGTGCCGAACATGACGTTCACAGCCGCCGACTGCCGGGGGATAAAGTTCCCTCACGAGGATCCGTTGGTGATCATCGCCACGGTGGCCAACCATGACGTCAGTAAGGTCCTTGTTGACGGTGGCAGCGGAGCAAACATTCTGTTCCGAAAGGCCTACAATCAAATGAAGCTGAAGCCCAAGCACCTTACGCCGGTACCCTACCCGGTATCCGGGTTGAACGGGGCTTCAACTTATCCAGATGGGAAGGTGACACTTCCTATCACCATCGGCTGCGATGAGGCAGCCAGGAACGTCATGATTGAATTTTTGGTCATTGACGCTCCTTCAGTGTACAACGTGATTTTGGGGAGACCCATAATTCATGAGATCCAAGGGGTCGTCTCAACTTATCATCATCTGATGATTTACATCTCAGACGCCGGCTTCCCCGAAAGGATACAGGGCAACCAAAAGGATGCCCGGAGGTGCAACTACCTCAAGCCATCCAGTAGTTGCCCAGATGACGACAAGGATGAGGAGGAGAAAGAAAAAGAAAGAGAGCCAAGCACAAAAAGCCGAAAGGCCTAAGTGCTTCGGCCCAAGGATTTGTACCTAGAGGTAAAGGGCCCGAAAAGGAAAAGGCTAGCTCTTCAGCTGAACAGCAAGACTCAGAGAGCCAGCCGAAGAACAAAAAGACTGGGACACCTGCTGACATAGGCAACAGGCCAGATTATGAAGAGTCCAGTCCATCAGCAATGGACATGGACCAACAGACTGAAACAGTTGAGTTGGCCGAAGGAGACGTTGAGAAATGTGTAACAATCGGGATGGACCTTGATCCGAACACCCGTTGTGAACTTATTCAGCTCCTTCGGGACAACAGAGATGTGTTTGCTTTCTCGGCAGCTGATATGCCCGGGATAAGTTCAGACCTCATCTCCCATAAGCTTAATGTTGACCCAACGTGTCAACCAGTTAAGCAAAAGAAGCGGAATTACTCCGCTAATAAGAACCGAGACATCGCTGCCGAGGTCAAAAAATTGCTGGAGGCAGGATTCATCGAACCTTGCCAATATCCAGAATGGCTGGAAAATGTGGTGATGGTTCAGAAGCCCAATGGTACCTGGAGGATGTGCGTTGACTTCACGGACCTAAATAAGGCTTGTCCGAAGGATTTCTATCCCTTGCCGAGGATCGATCAGCTAGTCGATTCGACAAGTGGCCATGCCTTGCTTAGTTTCATGGACGCATTCTCGGGGTATCATCAGATCTTCATGCACCCCGAAGATCGAGCAAAGACAGCATTCGTCACGAACGCTGGGGTGTACAATTACAAAATGATGCCCTTTGGATTGAAAAATGCGGGGGCAACCTATCAAAGGCTGGTGGATCAAGTTTTTGCCGATCAAAAGGGCCGAAACATGGAAGTCTATGTCGACGATTCGATCGTCAAAAGCAAAAAACCTGAGGACCATGTAAAGGACCTGGCTGAAACTTTCGCCACCTTGAGAAAGCATCAAATGAAGCTGAATCCGAAGAAGTGTGTCTTCGGCGTGAAGTCAGGGAAATTCCTTGGGTTCATAGTCAGCAAAAGGGGGATTGATGCCAATCCCTCCAAAGTCAAAGCGGCGCTCGACCTTCCTGAGCCGAAAACGAAGCGGGATGTTCAGCGGCTCACCGGAAGAATGGCAGCCCTCTCGAGGTTCATTTCCAGAGCTTCGGATAAGGGGTTACCTTTCTTCAAAGCCCTGAAACTCCCGAAAACAAAAGAGCTCGTTTGGGAGGAAGAGCAAAAAGACGCCTTTAAACAGCTTCGGGAGCATCTGGCTCAACTCCCAACGCTGGCTAGCCCAGCTGAAGGAGAAACTTTGTACCTGTATGTGGCCGTTAGCCCAGCCACCATCAGCGCAGTATTGCTGAAGGAAGAAAGTAAAAGTCAGCAACCGATCTACTTCGTCAGTCATACACTGACGGATGCCGAGACTCGCTACCCTCTACTCGAGAAAGTCGCTTTCGCGGTAGTAGTAGCTTCTCGGAAGCTGAGGCCCTATTTTGATTGCCATCAGATAGTGGTCTTAACTGATCAGCCGTTGGAAAAAGTTCTCGGCAAGGTTGAAAAATCTGGTAGGCTAGCCAAGTGGGCTTTTGAGCTCACCGAATTCAGCATCAGCTACCGTCCGAGGGCTGCCATTAAGGCTCAAGCTCTAGCGGATTTCTTGGCCGAATGCTCATACCAAGAAGCGCTAGACAATGAAAAGAAAGTCTGGACCGTGTTTACGGATGGATCTTCCACCGAAAACGGTTCGGGGGCAGGAGTAGTGATAACTTCTCCGAAGGCAAATCCTTTGAGTATGCACTAAAATTTTCTTTTAAGGCCTCGAATAACGAAGCCGAATATGAGGCAGCAATCGCCGGCCTAGAATTGTGCATCTCCCTGGAAGCCGATCATGTCTGCCTGAAAAAAGACTCTCAGCTAGTTGCATATCAGATCAGCGGCAGCTACGAGGCCAAAGAGCCCTCCATGATAGCTTATCTTGCCAAGATCAAGTCAGTCATTGCAGAGCTGAAAACTTTTGAGGTTCAGCTGATCCCAAGGGGTCAGAATACTCAAGTCGATGCACTCTCCAAACTTGCCAGTTCATCTCTTACCGAGCTGAACAGATCTGTATATGTAGAAGTGCGTCGAGAGAGAAGTGTCGACGAAGCACCTGAAGTGTGCTGCGCTGACCCAGAGCCTAGTTGGATGGACCTCATCCTAGCTTTCAAGCTTCGGGGAGAAACTCCCGAGGATAAAGCTTTGGCCTCCAAGATAAAGAGAACCAGCTCTAGGTTCATTGTCTTCAGGGGGGAACTTCTGAAAAAGTCCTTTTCAGCCCCATTGCTAAAATGCGTGGGACCAACAGATGCAGATTATATCCTACGGGAGATTCATCTCGGCATATGTGGGAACCACATTGGGGGAAGGACCTTAGCCCACAAGGCATTGAGGGCTGGATATTACTGGCCCACCATGATCGCAGATGCTAAGGAGCTGGTTCGGAAATGCGAAAAATGTCAAAAATACGCTCCAGTTATCCATCAGCCAGCAAGGGATCTTCAGCCGATCCTTAATCCACTCCCGTTCGCCCAATGGGGACTGGATATACTAGGACCATTTCCAGAGGCTGTGTACCAGAAAAAATGGCTGATAGTTGGTGTCGACTACTTCAGTAAATGGATCGAGGCCGAAGCAGCCTCGAACATTACAGAGCAAACTGTTAGAAAATTTATCTGGCAGAATATCATCACTCGATTTGGCATCCCGAGAGTATTTGTCTTCGATCATGGGAGGCAATTTGATAACTTACCGTTGAAGCGGTATACAGATCAGTTCGGCATCAAACTGGCATATTCAGCGGTATGCCACCCGCAAAGTAACGGACAAGCCGAAGCTGCAAATAAACAGATCCTAAATGCCCTCAAGAAGAGGGTGGAAGATCAAAAGTCCAAGTGGCTGGAGGAGCTCCCAGGAACCCTTTGGTCCCTTCGGACAACTAAAAAAGAGGCAACGGGCTATTCACCTTTTGAACTGGTGTATGGTGCCAAAGCCGTCCTTCCAGTGGAAATTGGCTCTGAGAGCCTACGAGTGCACCACTTCTCGGCTGAGAATGAGCGACTGATGAGGGAATCTCTCGATTTCCTCGACGAAGTAAGAGACTCAACCCGAGACAGAATGGCCGCTTATAAGCAGAGAATCAGCAAATTTTATAACCGAAGGGTCCATGCAAGGCCTCTCAAAATTAGAGACCTTGTCCTTCGGAATGCTGCTGCAGTTCAGAAAGGCCGAATCCATGGGAAAGTCTCAGCTGCATGGGAAGGACCTTATGAAATCTATGATGAGCTTCAGCCAGGGACATACCGACTTCGGCAGTTGGATGGAACTGAGTTGAAAAATCACAGGAACGCTGATGTACTGAAAAAATATCATGTGTAAACCCTTCGGGGCAGAACAATCTTTGTAAGTACATTTTGAACTAATGAAAGGCCTTGGAGCCGCCATTTATATAAATGTTTACAACTTTTTATCCTTTCAAAGTTTTCTTTGTTCTATCTACTCTTTAAGGGTTTTTTATTCAGCCTCGTCTGAAACCTTCGCCTTCGGGTAACTGGGTTTCAGATTGCTGACAAAACTCGTCTTTTTAAAGAACACTGGTCTTTCAGCTGAAGTCAAACCTCAGTAAGACTTGTTCTCCAAAGACATGAGTCCATGGACAATTCTGGGATATTGCCTTAACTGAGCCTTGTATCCCAGAGAGCCATTATCCGAAACATTGCCTTAAGTTGGCCCTGTGTTTCGGGTATCCATTTTTCAAAGATAGACAGAAAATCAAGGATAACAGCAACAGTTGAAAATTGTTTATTCAGCCTCGTCTGAAACCTTCGCCTTCGGGTAACTGGGTTTCAGATTGCTGACAAAACTCGTCTTTTTAAAGAACACTGGTCTTTCAGCTGAAGTCCAACTTCAGTAAGACTTATTCTCCAAAGACGAGTCCATGGACAATTCTGGGATATTGCTTTAACTGAGCCTTGTATCCCAGAAAGCCATTATCCGAAACATTGCCTTCAGTTGGCCCTGTGTTTCGGATATCCGTCTTTTTAAAGAACACTGGTCTTTCAGCTGAAGTCCAACTTCAGTAAGACTTGTTCTCCAAAGACATGAGTCCATGGATAATTCTGGGTATTGCCTTAACTGAGCCTTGTATCCCAGAAAGCTATTATCCGAAACATTGCTTTCAGTTGGCCCTGTGTTTCGGATACCCAATTTTAAGAAGTGAAGAAATTGTTTATTCAGCTAAAGCCATACTTCAATTTCTGGGGGGCAAGAAGCACTATCAGTGCAAGTTTATGTTCAGCAGAATTGAAGAAACAGTAAAGCATTCAAAAACAAAGCAGCTGAAGAAAAGAGCATCAAATTAATAATTTATGCTCAGAAATTGAGCTACAAGTTCAAATAAACTGTATCGGCAGCCGCCCACAAGCGGAAAATAACAGCTGCCGAAATACGTACATAAGCAAAAAAATAAACTGTTGTACGACAAGGCAAGCTGAAGCAAAAAACAAGGCAAAAAATTCAGAAAGCGGCAAGTCTAAAGTTAAGCGCATGATGAACCGCAAGATTCTAAAGA